>NC_140586.1:815497214-815850146 GCF_964204655.1 Triturus cristatus
TCAGGGAGCAGACCTGGCAAGATGTAGGGGCGTCCATAGCCCGTAGACAGGGGCAAGTGTAGTTTATAGGGGGACGAAGAGATCGCAAGGCATGGCTAGAGTAGTAAAGCCTGGGGTTAGTGGGGTGCGGAGCAGGGGGGGTGGCCCCTGGTCCCGTCTGGTCGCGGACGGGCGCAGACGGGCTTAACTTAGGCGCAACTTCGGCGCGAAGTCGGCGCCCCCGCTGCGCCCGTCCGCTGCGCCTCCGCCACTCCCCCATATTAAATAGTCCGCTGTAGAGGGTGGCTAGTCCAATCACTTTCCCCGTAGCGCTGAGGGCGGAAGTGCCGCTTCCAGGGACTCGCCGCTCTAGCGGCACAAAGCCGAGGCGGATCGAGTCCGAGCGGGATGAAGAACACAGACAAGTAATCTCTTAATCAGATTTTCAGTAAAAACACAGTATGCAATTTTAAAATATCAGCTTTAAAAAGTCAGCTTCCTAGGAGCGAAGTAGCATGGCAGCCTGCGCTGCTTCTTAATCTCTAGATATGCCCGGTCACGATCACGTGACTTAAATAGCCTATGGGAAGCCACGAGGCGAGGGCGGCTAGTCCAATCACCTTCCCCGTAGCGCTGAGGGCGGAAGTGCCGCTTCCAGGGACTCGCTGCTCTAGCGGCACAAAGCCGAGGCGGATCGAGTCCGAGCGGGATGAAGAACACAGACAAGTAATCTCTTAATCAGATTTTCAGTAAAAACACAGTATGCAATTTTAAAATATCAGCTTTAAAAAGTCAGCTTCCTAGGAGCGAAGTAGCATGGCAGCCTGCGCTGCTTCTTAATCTCTAGATTTCATTATCCTATTGTCACAAAAAGGGTTAATTTGGGTAAAAATTGATTAATATTATTATTAATATTAATAAAAAGAAAACCCCCAACTAGGGTGTTCTGTTTTTAAATCCTGAGTTTTTGCTTCTTCAGACCAAGCACTCTTAAAATATACTGCCTACCAGTATGGATGACATGTGACTCCTACACCTTGTAGTCGTCTGTCTTATATAACCTTTCCTATATACTGATTAACACATGTATGATTCATTGTCTGTGTGATCTAAAGTGCTCTCACACCCTACACTGGCATTAGTGGTGCTATAAAACAAAAGAAATGCATGTGAGAGAGAGTGGTTTTGGAAACTTGAGGGGTGCTAATAAAGGGTGGTAGGGAGGGAATCCGTAGCGACAGAGGTCTTTGGGGTGCGCCAACAAACATTGTCATGCCTGCAGCACCAAAGCCAACCCAGCCTCTGAAAGCTACCACTTGGACCCCATGGCTCTTGGCATCATGCCCTATCTGGGGTGGGAGGGTCTCTCTTATTATATATGAATTTGTTAAGCGCGCAGCTACCCGAAGGTTTCCCGGCGCTAGAGATACAAGAGGGGAAGAAGAGGTCAAGCAGAAGAGTTTGAGAAATTGAATTACATTGAGAACAGCCAGGTCTTCACTCCTCTGCGAAATTTAAGATAACAGATTTCAGACCGTAAAAGAATGGGAAGCGAATTCCAGAGTGAGGGCACCAAATAAGACAAGGAGCGACCGCCAACTCTAGCACGCTTAAAACGGGGGACAGAGAATCTGCATTGAGTCGAAGATCTGAGGGTGCGGGAGGGACAGTATTGATGGACTAAAGTGGAAAGATAATGAGGGGCTTTACCCGCTTTAATACGATGCATAAAGCATAAAGCTATAAATTTAGATCTAGATTCCATGCGCAGCCAGTGCAGGCTGCGCAAAGAAGAAGAAACAGAGGAGGTTCTGGGCAGATTGCAAAGTAAGCGGACAGCCATGTTCTGGACTACTTGAAGTTTACGAGAGACCTCCTTGCAGGCGCCCAGAAGTAGAACATTACCGTAATCCAGACGCGATGTCACCAAGGCCTGGACTACTGACTTCTGGGTGTCGGGAGGGAGCATCCATAGGATCTTCCTCAGCCACCTGATGATGGTGGTACAGGTGGCGGCTACGTTAAACACATGTTGTCTCATGGATAACTGACTATCAAAAAGGACCCCGAGATTGCGTGCGGCTGTTGTAGGCACAGGTAGTGGACCCATTTGCTGAGGCCAATGTTGAGGGCCCCAGAGAGCGGAGTCAGGACCAAATAGGAGCAGCTCAGTTTTGTCGCCGTTCAATTTCAGTTTGTTAGTCAGCATCCAATTGGCGATGTCAGCAAGCCCAGAGCAAAGAGAGGAGGAAGAGGAGTGCTGATTAGAAGAAAGAGAGAAAATAATCTGGGTGTCATCCGCATATGAAAAAATAGATAGACCCGACTGTTCAGCAAGAAAGGCAAGGGGTCTAACATAAAGGTTGAAAAACGAAGGACTAAGAATGGAACCTTGGGGAACACCATAAGGAGAGTTGTGAACAGTGGACACCGCAGAGGAAGAGAAAACTTGAAAGGTGCGTTTCGAGAGAAAACTAGAAATCCAAGCAAGTGCGTGGCCGCCGATCCCGACAGACTTCAGAGCAGAAAGAACGATGGTATGGGAGACGGTATCAAACGCGGCACTCAAATCCAGAAGGATGAGTGCTACCGTCTCCCCATTGTCTACGTGACGTCTGACTGTCTCGGAGACTCCTAGGAGGGTGGACTCCGTAGAGAAGCCTGTCCGAAAACCAGATTGGGAGGGATGAAGAACATTAGCTGATTCGATGTGAGTAGTTAAGTAACGGTTAACATGCTTCTCCAATATCTTCGAGAGGCAGGGAAGCAAGGAGATGGGGCGAAAGTTGGCTGGGTTACTGGGGTCCACGTTAGATTTCTTTAGGAGTGGGACCACCATCGCATGTTTCCAGGCGTTAGGAACAGTTGCTTCCATAAGAGAAGCATTCAAAAGAGCCAAGATACAATCCAGTGAGGCGTAAGCAAGGGAACGGAGGATCTGCGGAGGCATAGGATCCAGAGGGGAACCAGATTTAATCTCTGCCAGCAAATTCTGGAAAGCGGGCATAGAAATGGGTTCCCACTTATCAAGTGGAGGAAATGAAGACAATGCAGAATCATCCTGATGGGGAGGTAGGTCATGGTTCATTGTAGAGGTCTTGGATGAAAGAGCTGGTGAGACATCAAAACCAGCATAGATGTTATCAATTTTCTTCTTAAAGAAGTTCGCCAAGGAATTGCATTGAAGGCTATCTAGACAGGGGGCTTTAGGAGCACAAGATGCACCAGATAGTTCCTGAACTGCCCTAAAGAGGGCTTTAGGACGGTTCTGAGCCTTCTGTATCCTGTTGTTTACGTGCTTAGCCCTGGCGATATTACATAAAGCATGGTAATTGTGTAATGCAAGTTTGTAGTTATCCTTATCAACCAGGGAATAGTTAGACCTCTAGATACGCTCTAGCCTTTTGCAGCTGGACTTCTCTATTTTTAATTGTTCATTAAACCAAGGAGCAGGAGGGTGCCGGAAGTTATGCTTACATTTACGTGCCGGTAGGCATAAATCAATTGCAGAGGTGAGCCAAGTATTGATTGTCCCTGCATCGTCCGTGGAAATATTCAAGAGAGGAGGTATGGTCTTCTCAAGAGAAATATTAAGATGCTCCAAATTGAGTTTTTGCCAATTTCTACTGATTCTAAGGGAATGTGGGTTAGTAGAAGGGCACATAGCACCCGGTGTCTTGATGTAGAACTCTACAATAAAATGGTCAGACCAAGTAATAGGTCTGGAAGGAGAACAGGTCACATTGGCCAAGTTAGCAAAGATAGGATCCAATAGATTGCCGCCATTATGGGTTGGGCCAGAGTTAAGAAGACTTAAATTAAGGGCGGCAAAATCCTGTATAAGATGAGTGCTGATAGAGCATAGGGTATCGTTAAAATGGATATTCAGGTCACCCAATAGCAGAAAGTTATTGGACTCTTACAGACCTCCTGGAAGCTACCACTTGGACCCCATGACTCCTGGCATCATTCTCTGTTGGCAGATTCTCTTACAGACCTGTATAGTCCTTGCTTACGAGAAGCAAGGCTGGCAAGAAAAGAGGCTGCCAGCCTTGCTTCTCATAAGCAAGGACTATAAGTACAAAGTGCATGTTTACGCACAGCTTGCAGGTTTTCAAACGCATAAATAAAAATCATTGTCATTTACAATTCCAATAGCTCAAACTCTCGTAAATGCGAGACCTATTGCATTGCAAATGCTTGTTTTTAAATGGTGTGAGCCTAAACCCTAACCTTTAATGCAACCTTATGCCCAAATCTGTCTTTCTAACCACAACCATTACTCTAACTTTAACTTAAACCGAACACATCCCATCCCCTGCTCCATCTAGTACCCTAACCACTATGTCAACTCGATCCCTATCAGTTAGCTGTAGGCCAGAATTGTAAACAAATTGAAAACATTTTTTTTAATAGTTATATTATTTTTAATATTCGAAAAATACATTATAGGCTCACGGTTTTCCATTTTTGTGGGTTTTTTTTTAAACAGATAAATGCAGACGGACAACTATACATTTTGCAGAGTGGAGTTGAGTAGAGTGGCATAGGGTGGGGTAGAGTGGAGCAGAGAGAAGTGGCATAGAGAGAAGTGGCATAGAGCAGAGTGGCATAGAGTAGAGAGCCTTGGAGTGGTGTACAGTGGCGTGCAAGTCGAGTGGCACTGTGTGGACTGGTGTAGAGGGGAGTGGCATGGAGAAGAGTGGCGTACAGTACAATGGAGTGGCACAGAGTTGAGTAGCATAAACTGGGGTGGAGTGGAGTGGTGTAGAGTGGAGTAGAGAACCATGGAGTGTGGAAGAGTGGATTACGGTAGAGTAGCATTTGGTGGAATGGATTGACGTAGAGTGGCGTGACATAGAGAAGAGTGGCGTGACGTAGAGAAGAGTGGCACAGAGAGGAGTAGAGTGGTGGAGTAGAGTGGTGTAGAGTGGAGCAGATTTGCGTAAAGTATGTCGAATAGTACAGTTGTATATGTAAGTAACTTAAGCGTTAATAGAGACAGTAGATAGGGTGGAAGCAACCTAAACAAGAAGCTGCATGCCTATGTTAAAAGTAGGAAGGCATATGGCACGTCCAGGAAAAATACAGAAATGCATATAAAATACAATAAAAAATGTGTGTTGTAAAAAGACAGGGAAGAACAAAGACAAGGAAGAACACGTGTACTTGGTTCATGCTCCAGGGAAGAGCTAACGCAAGAAAGGAAGGAAGGAAGGAACAGTATTCTACGGGAGCTAAGTAATCGAAAGATTGCAAACGAGAGTGACAACGAAAACAACTAATGCCTTGTTGTGGACAGGTTGTAAGCCAACTAAATTGTAAACAACATGTCTCGCAGTACAGCACACGTGCTGTGTAGGTAAAACCTAAAAAGGATGAGGTTTCCAAATGAAGCTTTAAACGCCAGTATAAGTGCATGTATTTCTACTACAGTACCGATGTTTTTGCGCAAGTGCCTAACATGTGAGTGATGCATAATCTATGGTTTCTTAAACCGTTAAAAATTATCGGGATTCAAATTGCAAATGTACCTTTATTGGTGCATCAAATGTACGAACAGCCCCATTTTGTCACAAAATGAATACGGATAATTACAGGCAAAGTGGAGAAAAAAGGCCAGATAAAAACAGACCGAAATGTCTTGAAAGCTAAATACCGGGTAACATTTAAAAAAAACGAACAATCTTTCAGATTTTCTTTATATAAACGTTTTGTAAAATAAAATTGACAGTGTACTACCTTACTTCTGTCTATCGCTAGTACAGTACCTTCGACAGCACACAATTTAAGCGCCAGTTAGAAATGTAAACATTTACATTTAGTCTGCTTTCCACGCGCGTTGTTCGTTTCACCCGAGCGGGAACGCGTGTGACCAAGCATAGCCGACAGGAATCACTTTATGGCGCTAGCTCCGTTCCCCGTGTCTGCTACCACCGCCTGCGCGTGCTCCTCTGCCCCCATGGACAGCGCGAAACACGCCACGCAAACGAGGCCTCGGAAGCGGATCGCTGCACGTGCAGCATGTGTTTTCTTTTTATTGTATAGGTTCCTGCAGGCTCCAGACGCCGGAACAAACATGGACACCCAGAGTCCGGCTCGTGAACCGACAATGACGTCCGCTATTTATCTCACTGACAGAGCCTGTCACTCGCGCGAGCCGGCTGTGGCGCGTGACAGTGCCCTGGAGGCACGCGCTGCACTGGCGATATCAGAGAGGCCAGAGAACAGTTCGTTCGCCTCTCAGTGACCAAGCGTCCGGACGGAAAGCGGTATTTGAATTTTGTAGCTTGCAACGTGGACTGTCTGGACGTTATAGATTTAGGGCTTTATTAAAAAAAAAGATATTCTAAATTAAACCCGGAAGTTTACCACTACATTTGGATGTGGAATTCTCCTGGGAACATACCTTCAAAAGGAAAAAACACCTTGAAGAACACTGTCTGGGAAGTAGCGAGAGTCGCTCCTTGCCTGGAGTACTCAAATGCGTAAAGCAGTTACGCAAGCATACCCATACATTCCAATAGACCCGACTCAGGCAGGAGACTCCCGATTTTGGAAGCCAAAAATGTTTTTATTTTGGCTGTCTCCCGCTTAAAATTGCCCCAGCTTCCATGGCAGTCAATGGGGGAACTACATTCCTCCCAATTATTTTGTAAAATCTTCCTCTTACTTACCCCCATACATGCCAACAGTCCCGATTCAGGTGGGAGTCTCCCGATAATCTGAAGCCAAAAAAAGGCTTTATTTTAGCGGTCTCCCGCCTAAAATTGCCTCTGTTTTCATAGAAGTCAATGGAGGAACTACATTTTCCAGATTTTTTAATTTTTTTAAATCTACCACTTTACCTCATCTAAAATGTTGGTATGTATGCATACTTGTGAATGGCGTACAATTATGCATGTGTGCACACGCCCCAAATGATAATCTGCACATTCTGACCTTTAATGTATCCAGGAAGTAAAAGCTCCTCTGAGCCGTGTTGAGAGGTCTCTCTCCCCAGGTCCCCACATGGGATTTCACCCTGCCTTTACCTGCAGCATGTCACTGCTCCGGCCCATTTTAATATCTCACAATTATCTACTGGAACCCACTCTGGTCAGATGGAACTTTTTACTTGCCCAATAGCGTGGAGGGAAAAACACGATTATCAAAATTACTGTCCACAAATTGCCATAATCAAGGACTCGAGACTTAATCTCTTGGCTCTCTGGTTTTTATTATCAGCATAAAGATTTGCAGATACAAAGTCCTCAATACGAGGCACAACAAGTACATAGGCACTAACACAAATGCTACTCTACGAAGAATCCGCATACGGCTAAAAATAACTAAAAGTACAATCTCTAAAAGCATGAGGTAGAAAACCACCAAGCAAATGTCGATACTAGGGACACTGAACCATACCATCTCTGTCCCTACTCTGCACTAGATGACATCCCTACTTAGCAATCCCTTGAGACCCTCATCGAATAAAAGGTGTCAGAGTGAAACTTCATAAGAAGACTTCACTTAGAGAGCTTGGTCTAAGTTGCCCCCTCTATCCCTTCGCCTAGCCTTCCTCTGCTCTGGGCTGCTCTGAACTGCCTCCACCCTTGGGGCGCTGTCCCTAATACAGAACCCCAAATCTCAGAACACGCCCTTTGCGCCTCCTCTTCTGCGGGGTCGTCTTTCAGTAAATTTCCACAGAGCGCTGTCCAGTTCCATCGTCCATCGCTTGGCCTTGAGTCCCAGACGCCATCCGCACTAGGAGTTACGATTGTCACATTCCAATACACTCCCATGTCTGGCTTTTACTACATAAGTCAATTTGTGAACAAAGAGCTTCTCTACTAACGAGCAACTGTCCTTGCACCTGGGGTGAGATCATGCAAAGCAGACATTCTTCACATCTTTTAAGTTGCAATTTACTACAGCCTAAAACCTCTACTGGAATAAATCCTTTTTGGCCTATTGCCCTTGGCTAACATAAGAAAATACCAGGCCTTTCGCCTCAACGATATATGCGAATTCTGGCCACTACTTCGGTTACACAAGCAGGTTTAAATCACCGTATTGACATTTACGTCTTTCTTTCATGTGTGGTCAAACTAAACAGTCTACAGACACGAATTCTAATCTACACGTTTAACATCACATTGTTCGGAAAAAAGGACTAAGCTCTGTGCATTGCTTCAATATATACATAAGATGCTTGTACATAGCTGACACTTCTATTGGAATCGATATAGGTTATACAGTTCTTAATACATTGCACACAAAATACCTGAGCACACGTTTGATTATATGCGGGTGCCAACTAACAGTGAATATAACGCACCCCTACAATTTTCAAACTTTTAAGCGCTACATCAGTTCCCCCCTTTGATGACATCCGTCATCACACCATTACATTTCTCTTCTTTAGAACTGATTTAGACCGCGCTAGTCATAACTTTGCCATGTCGAACTCCCTCCAGTCTCTTAAGACTCTCATATTGCTGCTCCTGGAGCTTCGCCATCCTTTTCTCGTTTGCCTTAAGAGCCCTTTCAACCTTGCCTCCTTGATACCACTTCCATGCCTTCACGCATCCCCACAAACAAATCACGCAAACCACAGCAATGATAATCGGCTTCAACACTGATCCCAGAAATCCTCTTCCCAAATTCGCAAACCAAGTTCCCACTCTTCCAAATCCTAATCCAATCTTCTCCCACACATTCTCCTCCGTCAAATCCATAATCTCCTTGTGAATAGTCGTGATGTTGTCTATGTACTTCCCTATCTCCTTCGTGTTGTCTGGAATATATGTGCAGCATTCCTGAACCTTCAATAATTTGCAGACTCCGCCTTCTTTTGCTAATAATACGTCTAAAGCAAGGCGATTCTGCATAACCATATTCCGTATCGACAACATCTCTCCAGCCACCAACAACAAAGATCTCGCAGTGTTCATAGACAACTCATCAACCACAGTCGCCAACCTCCTGATCTTCACATCATTCAACACCACACCCATACTAGGTATCATTGCTCCGTATATGTCCCCAATCACGGCACCGGCGTTCGTAGCCCTACGTTTCCTAGACTGTCGCTTCGTCTCTAACAACTCCAAGTCCTCTGTGTGATAAATCTTCGGGAATATGATAGCCAAATAGCATATGCCATACCAATTCGCAGGTAGCCTGACATAAGCATTCTTCCCGCATACATAATATACTGTCGGAATTACCTCTACTGGACCTACCATAAAATTCTTAGCAGAAGCTTCCACTGTGAAGGTCTGAGAACAAGTGCTATGTCCTACTGCGACCTTATCCGTATCGGATTGAGGCCGTCCAATACACAAATTCCCTCTCTGTACCTCATCTAACGCTATTGGTCCATAACTTCCCTTGGATCTGTGAGCCCTCTCCTCGTCTGTCCAATCTACTGGACTATCTCCGGTGTGTCGTGTCTGGGTCAACTTTCTGTATCGGTCCTCTACCTGATCTATGAATTTCTTTTCTATCTCAGATAACGCACATGTCAGGTTATTCCTGTGAGCATGCGCCGTATCCAACTTCATAGTCGGTCTAAAATACTTCAGGAGTCTGTCCTCTTTCTTGTTAGAATCATATTTGTTCAAATGCTTGATTGCTGGAACCTCAGGAAGTACCGTATCAAAATTTGAAAAGAAATACTCGAACTGTCTCCTGTCATAAAATAAACTGAGCAATAAACTACAAGAAATCCCATATGTCAATGGGAGATGATGATACTTGATACCTTCATCCACTGAAGCAGGCAACTGCATACACACATAGCAGTCCTTCACATCCATCACATCAACATACTCATACAGCAACCTTGCATACGCGTTAAGCTTAAAATCACCCTTTGACAAATCCATGTGGAGTCTGCGAACATCTCTCAACTCCGATGATTCCTGTTCTCTAATACTGACACCACTCTGCCCTGGGGTAATAGGTGTGGGTGCTCCCTGAACCTTCCCCTCTTGCCTGTGAGCCACCATGTATGAACTTATCACTACCGCAAATATGGTGACTATCACAACTCCTATCAATGTGCCTATTATCAATTTAGCCCTACGATGTGTGTTTGCAGGATCTGCCATCTTCGGAGTATGCTCAATGTCCAATACAGTCTCTGAAAGGATAAGTCTCTTTCTCATTAATGTCTCTTTCGTGAACTTGGGCAAACCTCCCTAACTTTTCTTCGTTCTATAACGGAAAAATCCCTAATTTTGTTCTTCTTCCGCTCGGATCTAGGTTATCTTCTTCTTCTCTGCTTGCAACCCTCTCAAATCAATCTAACATAAGCGCTGGCCCCAACAGTTCCAAGACTCCCTGCAATATTTCGAGCTTAAGGATGATCAGTTCTTGTGGATCTGGCAATGCTGTGAACGTCGGGAACTCTAAATTGTCCAAAATCATACCTCGAATGACACTCAGGAATGGCGGACTTGGAATATGAATCGTCAAAATTCCTTCGATCTCCAATCCCGGAACTTTCAGCAACACTTCCACCCTCTGGAGCGGGACACTGTTGACCAATGTCATCAACCTCAACCTTCCCGTGCTCGGTAACCCTGGCATCAGTCACTTGATATGCCCACTCTGGTGAAGCGTACTTCCGACTTGGCACTCGAGTTCTCTTGGACCTTCTCACACCTTGAGGATTCTCCTCGTCACCTGACTCTTCTTCTGGCTCTTCCGAAACCGGTGCAAGATCTGTGTCCGGAGCCAACCTCAGGTCTACCCGGTTCTGTCTTGCGGGCCAAACCCTTTCTGCTTCGGTAACACCTCCGGTCTTCCCTTCGATACCCTGTGCACTGACCTCCTCTTCTTCGGCAGAACTTGATTCTGTACTACCCACTGCACCTCTTGCTCTTTCGCCGGTTTCTGGGTCAGTACTTCTTTCACGCTCTTCCCCAATCCGATTCAGTGCACCATCAGCCGCTTCAGCAACCCTTACAGCTTGACTGGCCCTCTCAGGAGGCTCGGTCGGCCCACCGGGATCTTTGTTCTCGAGAGGGGCTGTATCTTCCAAGGGTGCTGGAACTCTACGGGTATGGGAAGCATGCACCCAGTTCGGTAAACCTCCACACTTGACGGCTGTGTTCGTAACAAGAATCACTTGGAAAGGGCCGCGCCACCTAGCATCCAAACAACTCTTCCTCACGTGCTTTCGGACTAGGACCCAATCGCCTGGGTCCAAGTCGTGGCACCGGTCACTCGCAGCTGGAACCGTTGCTGTCTGCACCTGCTGAGACACAGAACGGACCACGTCAGCAAGGCCTTTACAATAGTCCAGGATCATATCATCAGTGATATTTATCAGAGCAGTAGCAGGTATTGCAGGCAAACGCATCGCTCTTCCCATGAGGATTTCATGGGGTGACAACCCAGTCCTTCTATCAGGCACACTTCGGAGGCTCATAAGGACCAAAGGTAATGCATCAGGCCATTTCAGAGACGTAGACGAACACACTTTCGCCATCCGAGCCTTCAGAGTTCCATTCACCTGCTCCACTATCCCTGAAGCTTCTGGTCTATAGCTACAGTGTAACTTCTGGTCTATATTCAAAGCAGCACAAAGCAATTTCATAACTTCGCTGTGGAAATGAGTTCCTCTGTCCGATTCAAAGGACGTCGGGAACCCGTACCTTGGAATGAGTTCTCTCAATAATAGTTTCGCTACTGTGAGTGTGTCACATCTGCGTGTAGGGTACGCCTCCACCCACCTGGAAAAGACACATACTATCACTAATATGTACCTCAACCCATTACACTTCGGCATTTCGACAAAATCCAGCTGCATCCTATTGAAAGGTCCCCCTGACCTCCCTATGTGGCTCAACGTCACAGCAGTTCTTTTCCCTACATTCATCTGTTGACAAGTGACACACCTCTGGCACACAGTTTCAGCCACTGCACGAAACTTCGGATTGTACCAAGTCTGACGAAACACTCTCATCATGGCATCCCTACCAAGATGTACAGCACCATGTATCAACCTCGCCATGGGATTCAACAAACTTTCCGGCAATACTGCTCGTCCATCATTCGAAACCCATATATCCACGTCTCCCTTCTCACATCCCGCTCGTATCCAACTGTCTCGTTCCTGATCCGAGACCCCTTCCTGAAGCTGTTTCAGTTCCTCCCATGAGTCAGCCATTGCTAACATCTGTCCATACACCACTTCCTCCCCAGTTTCCTCAATGTAGGTCTCAGTGAAGTTGCATCCCTGTTCCGCACAAAATCGGGCTACTTCATCGGCATAGTTGTTTCCCAACGAGACAAAATCACTTCCCTTCGTGTGTGCGGCACATTTAACAACAGCAATTTCATCAGGACCTTGCAATGCTTTTAACAGTTTCCGCACATGATCACCATTTCTTATAGGAGAACCTGAAGACGTCATAAACCCTCTCTGGGACCATAGCTGTCCGAAGTCATGAACCACACCAAACCCATACTGGCTGTCCGTGTAAATAGTTACACGGATCTTGTCGGCTGCCAAACAGGCACGAGTCAAGGCAATGAGCTCAGCCACCTGCGCGGAGTGTACTCCTTCTAAACAAGCGGCTTCAACCACACCCGTGATGGTGCATACAGCAAACGCTGCTCTCAATCGACCGACACTGTCTCTTAAACATGAACCGTCCACAAAGAAAATCTCATCTGACACTGGGAGTGGTTCATCGACAATGTCAGGTCTCGGTTTGGTGCATAGTTCCGTAACGTCGAGACAATCATGGTCCTCACAATCTTCATTATCATCTATAATTGGAACAGGTAACAATGTAGCAGGATTTAAAACAGCACACCTCTTCAATGTCACATTATCGGCTGCAAGGATAACTTGCTCATAACGAGTCAGCCTATTATTCGTGAGGTGCTGTGTTTTAGTCCTAGTCATCAACAATTCAACAGAGTGCGGCACATGTACAGTAAGAGGATGACCCATCACAATGCTCTCACATCTCTCGATGCTGACACCTGTTGCCGCAACGGATCTGAGACATCCGGGCAACGCAGAAGCTACTGGATCTAAAGTAGCTGAGAAATAGGCAACTGGTCTACGGACACCTCCATGATTCTGGGTTAACACTGCTAATGCGCAACCTTCTCTTTCGCAGCAGAACAATGCAAATGCCTTGTTGTAATCCGGCATTCCCAACGCAGGAGCGCTACATAAGGCTTCTCTCAGCCTCAGAAATGATTTCAAACAGTCGTCGTCCCATGGTACCGGATCACTTACATCCTTTCGCGTCAGCCGCTGTAAAGGCTTCGCTTCAAAGGAGAAGTTTGGGATCCACTGGCGGCAATAACCCACCATTCCCAAAAACATTCTAACTTCCCTCTGCGTTGAGGGAACTGGCATTCTCAGAATCGCATCAATGCGATCTGGAGACACTTTCCTTTTACCCTTTTCAATCCTGTGCCCCAAATACTGGACCTCAGGTAAACAGTATTGCAGCTTGTTGGGAGACACCTTGTGACCATTCTCTCCCAGAAAATTCAATAACGCAATGGTATCGACCCTGCAAGCGTCTTCTGTCTCTGACGCGACAAGCAGGTCGTCAATGTATTGCACCAAAACAGAGTTTTTCGGCAACACAAGACCTTCAAGATTCTTCTTTAAGAGCTGATTAAAAATTGACGGGCTCTCCGTATACCCCTGTGGGATACGACACCACGTTAATATACGATTCTCTAGCCTAAATGCAAAAAGAAATCTACTCTCTTCGTGTAGGGGAATCAAAAAGAATGCCTGACACAAGTCAATCACTGTGAACCACCCAGCTTCGCATGGGATCTGGAACAGTATCACAGATGGATTCGGTACCACTGGACAACATGGAACAACTATGTTGTTTATTTTCCGCAGGTCTTGCACTATCCTGAACTTCCCACTTGGTTTCTGCAGTCCCATAATGGGTGAATTACATGGACTACCCATGATCTCCACCAGTATTCCCTGCCTAATCATAGACTCAATCACAGGTTTAATCCCTGCAATTGTTTCAGGCGATAGTTTATACTGAGGTGTTCTCGGGAATTCTGCATTCGGTTTAACCTGTATTTTCACTGGTTCCACTCCCCTGACTAAACCGATCTCCTCTCCGCTTAAATCCCACACGTCAGACGACACTGACTCCCTCAAATCCTGTGGAAGCTCCTCCACTGTCAAAGCTGGGTACATTTCCACACACACCCGCTGATTTGCAACCTTAAAGGTCGCGTCATCATCCCTCGTCTGTACCTCTACTCCCTTCGGGGTACAGTAGATTGTACAATTGAGCTTACACAGCAAATCTCTTCCCAGCAAACAAACAGGGCTAGAATCGCACACCACGAACTGATGTCGATCCCTAAAGTTGCCTATCCTGACTGGAATCGGTTCTGTAAAGGGGCTAACTAGCCTCTTATTCGCCACTCCAACCACTTGTATGCTTTCTCCAGAGAGGGCTACCCCCGGGACCACTGCTGACCTTATGGTTGACCTGGTAGCCCCCGTATCTACCAAAAAGGTAGTCGGGCGTCCGTCGAGTTCTGCTTCCACAAAGGGTCCTCTCTGATCTACCTCTAGTATGGCCCTAAGTATGCAATCATCGTCCTGGCCTAGACTTAACTGCGCCAGCAAATCTGCATCCCTCTCCTCTCCCACTTCGAACATGGGCATCTGCAAATAAGTCCGAGCTCCCTGCTGTATGTTCTGCATCCGGGGTGGCTGGGGAACCTGCACCTGCGAGACGCCAGTCCCCCCTTGCATCATTCTCGGTACAGTCACCGTCTGTACCTGCTCCGCCCCAGGGACCTGACCCATTCCTCCCTCCATCTGCGGCTGATTATAGGGGTTCAAGGGGCACTCGCGCCTCCAATGTCCCACCTGGTGACACTGGTGACAAGCAGTCGTCTTTTTCAAGATCGCTACATCTATGCCTGTCCTAGGGTCAACGGGCCTCGGCCTTCCCTGGCCCTGCATATTCTGATTCCCTGTCTGATAATTTCCCTGTCTCCGCACCACTGGACCCCCATTCGGCGGTCCCTGAGCAGCTTGCATCTGAATGAGCAATAAGTTATCCTTCATCTTCTTGTGCTTGGACTCAATCTCATCCGTGCAGTACCTGGCGTACCGCAAGATCTCATCTACAGGCTTATTCTGCCAACAGATCAAATGCTGCTGTATCATAAGACTGACCTCGGGCTTCAAACCCAGCACGAACTTAGACACAAACTGTCCCATGTCCTTCGTTTCCAGCTCATCTAAACCACTGTACTGCTTAAAAGCCTTCAAAAGTCTCTCATAAAATTCATGTACTGTCTCCTTTGGCTCCTGCACTGTCCTGTCTATCTTCACCCAATCGATGTCCTGGGGTGAAACCTTCGATTTCAACCAGGTAATTACCTTATCGTACAGCCTCATTACCACGGGCGACGGACCATTTGTAACCATGTTCCTATCAGGCTCATAGTCCGGCCAATCAACAGCAATTTTACATGCGTTCCACAGATCCCCTGGAACCACGATATCGAATAAGGTGTTCAGATCTATCCACAACACCTTCGAAATCTTAACGAAACGCTCAACTTGCTTGTACCACTCTGCAGGCTTCTCCCTGAGCCTGGGAAAGTCATTCGTAAATGATGCCAAATCCCCCCTGCTCCATGGTACATGCACATATCCTCCATTCGCCACCTCTCTCAAGGGAAGGATCTTTACCTCCTGCAAATCTCCTTCAGAGCTCCCTCCTTTCGCTCCCCTAGAATTCTTTTTCCTAGCCCATTTCTCTTGCCATTTGTCAAGCATCAGCCATATTCTCATGGCTACAATCAGTTCCTTAGTATGTGACCTTAGACCAACAACTCTTTTCTCTTCCAATTCCCGCTCGGTACAATGCATCCTATGGTTCCCTTGTAATGCTCTAGTCTTGGACAGATCCACCCCATATTCTCTAGCCAAACCCGCCAGTTTCTCATGTGCCGCTCGTGCTTTACGAGTCACATCTTTTGCTACAAAAAGCAATTCATCTGGAGTATATGTCACTACTCTCTCAAGAGGTAGATTCCCATATATTATTTCATCCGCCTCTGCTTTAAGTCTTACTACATCTATCATTCCTGCCTTCAAGGCCCCTTTCAACACCTGACAACTTGCTCCACGTCCCTCATCATACTCGCATTCCGGTTCCTGCTCTCTCCTTTCTTCTGGTGGTTCTATGGGAGCAGAATGGCTCGTAAAGGCAACTGGGGTTGTCCCCGCTTTGCCCATATTCCAGCTCATTTGCTTCTTTGGCGGTACCCATGACCCTAAATCTGATCTCGACTCCATCAGAGTCCTCGGCCTCACCGGTCTCTCGTCCTCTTCGCCCCTAGATGTGTCTGACACCGCTGCTAATGGTGTACTCCATTGTACAGGGCTTGGAGGTCGGGCCGTTGCCCCTTCCAACTCACTTTCTCCGCTTTCTCTCCTCGTTCTTTCTGTCACTCGTTCAGACCTCTCTCTTTCCTCTGATTCCGGACTGTATATTGACACAATCGGTCCAATGGTGACCGGTACCCTCAAGGCATCCGGTAACCTCATCTCTCTTTCAATCCTCCCACTAGCCTCAGACTGACCCTGTGAACTCGCAGTTTCAAACGAAACCAACCCTTCCACTCGGGTCTCAGGCTGGATTGTTACCCTCCTAGTTTCTCCCCTCTCACCCCACCTATCATCCGCTTCATCTGGATTATAAGGGGGTGGTCTCTCGTCTAGCAATCTTTGCAATACCCCATCATCGGAATCACTATCTTCCTCTTGTGCCTTCTCCTGTGCTTTCACATGGCGTATCCCTGTCGAATCTATTATCACGGGATACAGTTTCGCTTCCTCAATTGTCTGCACTCTCCATCTTTTCTCCGCTGCGTCCCACTTGGCATCCTGAAATGCCCTAATCGACTTCCTCATCCTCTCCTGACTTCTTCCCTTTTCCTTATCATGCGCTGCTCTAATCCACGCATGTAATGCTTCGAACTGTGCTGGTCTTGGCAAGGGTCTTAAGGACCCCATCACCGTCTTCAGTTGGTACAGCACTGCTAGTCTAAATGAGCCATACCTCGGGAAAGCTAGTTCCCCTTCGCCTTGTGTCATCTTGTGCCAATTCACGATCCAAACTATAGTATGTAACCCCACATTCTGTGCCATGTAATGTGCTGGGGTATCCTCGGGAGGGGCTTCTTCTCCCCCACGAACAACCACATGCTTATCGCCTCTACACAACTCTCGCAAAGCCCTAAGGCACTTCATAATGAGCAAATTCGATCTCGCGCTCTATTTACTTCTTGTTCTCGAATCCTCCAATAACAGCGCGACTCACACCAACCGGCCTATCACAGCGCGACACCCTCTGACGTCACCTTCCTTCGTTCGCAGCAGTTCCCTTCCCCAAACTCGTTTCACGCTTACTCTCGTCCCATTCATACACTGAAATAACCGATTAAGTTACTTCTCTGGCTGTCCGTCCACAGCCTCTGACTGTTCGTCCACAGTCTCTCGACCTTGTTGACCTCAATTGGCGCCCGTCTGCCCCCGTCCGGCCAGACAGATCGCCTCTGATAGGTTACTAACACTCCGATCTGCACACCACAACCCACGACCAGCGTTAAGTTGCCATACACACACGCATTCGCTCCCCCTATCTCGGTCCAGGTGATCGATGGTACCTCACGATCTCCTTTGGGTGGTCAACAAAATCTATCTCAGGTGTCTTCTACACCACAATTCCCGGGCTGCGCGCGCTCACAGCCTGATCTCACAATCACACGACATACACAACAACTCCGCAAGACATCACACAACAAATCAACACCGCAATCTACAACATCGCATTATGTTCATACTCACTCCTGGAACTGCTGCTTTCTGCCGCACCGCTACTCGCCGTCGATGCTCATCTGCTGCCGTCTGCTGCTCGCCATCTGATGATTCAGCATCACTTATCGTCTCTTGGGCCTCAAGGGTCACTTATCCTTATCTAATCTTCCCTCGCTATCAGAAAGAAACCATCCTCGTTTGCTACCAACTGCTCCGGCCCATTTTAATATCTCACAATTATCTACTGGAACCCACTCTGGTCAGATGGAACTTTTTACTTGCCCAATAGCGTGGAGGGAAAAACACGATTATCAAAATTACTGTCCACAAATTGCCATAATCAAGGACTCGAGACTTAATCTCTTGGCTCTCTGGTTTTTATTATCAGCATAAAGATTTGCAGATACAAAGTCCTCAATTCGAGGCACAACAAGTACATAGGCACTAACACAAATGCTACTCTACGAAGAATCCGCATACGGCTAAAAATAACTAAAAGTACAATCTCTAAAAGCATGAGGTAGAAAACCACCAAGCAAATGTCGATACTAGGGACACTGAACCATACCATCTCTGTCCCTACTCTGCACTAGATGACATCCCTACTTAGCAATCCCTTGAGACCCTCATCGAATAAAAGGTGTCAGAGTGAAACTTCATAAGAAGACTTCACTTAGAGAGCTTGGTCTAAGTTGCCCCCTCTATCCCTTCGCCTAGCCTTCCTCTGCTCTGGGCTGCTCTGAACTGCCTCCACCCTCGGGGCGCTGTCCCTAATACAGAACCCCAAATCTCAGAACACGCCCTTTGCGCCTCCTCTTCTGCGGGGTCGTCTTTCAGTAAATTTCCACAGAGCGCTGTCCAGTTCCATCGTCCATCGCTTGGCCTTGAGTCCCAGACGCCATCCGCACTAGGAGTTACGATTGGCACATTCCAATACACTCCCATGTCTGGCTTTTACTACATAAGTCAATTTGTGAACAAAGAGCTTCTCTACTAACGAGCAACTGTCCTTGCACCTGGGGTGAGATCATGCAAAGCAGACATTCTTCACATCTTTTAAGTTGCAATTTACTACAGCCTAAAACCTCTACTGGAATAAATCCTTTTTGGCCTATTGCCCTTGGCTAACATAAGAAAATACCAGGCCTTTCGCCTCAACGATATATGCGAATTCTGGCCACTACTTCGGTTACACAAGCAGGTTTAAATCACCGTATTGACATTTACGTCTTTCTTTCATGTGTGGTCAAACTAAACAGTCTACAGACACGAATTCTAATCTACACGTTTAACATCACATTGTTCGGAAAAAAGGACTAAGCTCTGTGCATTGCTTCAATATATACATAAGATGCTTGTACATAGCTGACACTTCTATTGGAATCGATATAGGTTATACAGTTCTTAATACATTGCACACAAAATACCTGAGCACACGTTTGATTATATGCGGGTGCCAACTAACAGTGAATATAACGCACCCCTACAATTTTCAAACTTTTAAGCGCTACATCATCTCCAACTGAACCCAGGAGAGAAGTGGACTGAGGAAAAGTTTGTGAATACCCCTAAATTCCACCATGGAACTCCAATTACTTCACCCCAAAACACCACTTTTTAGTTCACTCAACTATGGTATTATAAATCCATAAAACGATGTATGGCGCTAATTTAGCTTTACATTTGCACCTGTATTTCCGATCATTTGTCGATCTTAGTTTAGGGGTGGAAATGTCTTTGAGACAAGGACCCTTAGTTTTTGGGATAAGAACCGAAGAATCGAGTGCCTGGAAACAACCAAAGTATTACATACTTCTGAAATCTATTTCAGTAATGGAGTACCACATGGCACATTCCCGTCTTAGAGAACACCTCTTTTCATGTTAAATACCCTGGTCCTTTAGACCAGAGTACAAAGTGCAAAACCTGGGAGTTAACCCCCAGTTTCCACCAACATTTGATGCCCAGTACAAATGCTATTGCACTGGTCATCCATACACCGGCTTTATCACTGGGGTATAAATAACCATGTGAGTGCTGCAAAAATGTATAAGTTTGGCTTCCAGTCAAATAATGCAGCACTGATTTTATATCACCTCTGACTCTTCTGTAAGAACCTGCTTGCATCTGAAGAAGGGACCTGTGAGGATGCTGAACACATGTAGACTATTCCATCTTCTCACTCATTGTGGCTGTAATGTAGTCATAGCTACTTTAATCCTTAAAAATTTCCAGGGAAAATAACTTCTTGCACATCAATGTATGAAGAATAGGTTAAAACCAGAATGTTAATGAAGCATTTCAGCAACTGCTTAAGGGCTGTCAAAGATGGACATTTGATACAGCAGTGACATAAAAATTGAATAAATCAAAATGCTAGTGGTTGAAAAAATGCTCATAAGGATTAGGACTTGGCATGACAACCTGTTCACAAGGGCAGGGACCATAAGCCCCACACATTGACTATTGTACATTTATCCATAGGAATATTCGCAGTTAACGCACTCCATAAAATAGTCTTATAGCCCCTCACCGAGGCTATATAGGTTGTTAAAGGCACTGCAGCTCAGGTCTATAACGAAGGATAGGGCCTTTAACAACCGGTATAGCCGGAGGCCGAATGGCTACAAGGCTCTTTGAACACTCCACCCACTAAGAGTAGCATGTTCTAAATTAAAAACTGAGAAATATGAAGACAAACATTGGAATGTTAGAGCCGAAGGCTTATACCAGCCATTATAAGCCCGAAGCTGCTCCGTTGACTGGTTTATCATCGCGTCCATTGCCCACATACAACAGGACTATAATCAGAACCCTCGAATGCGTTCACAAAAGCAGTCCTCAATAGAGGTTCTTCGCCTAGACGGCTGCTCGTATTCAAGCTCAACGGTACTATAATGAATACCTTCAAATATGTTCTCAAACACAGTCCTTAATACAGGCTTATCTTAGCCTTTGCTCATATTCAGGCTCAACACACAGTGATAGATATATGCAAATTTAAAATCTGAAAATAAAGAGATTTTCGCATCCAGCACTACAAAAGCAATAGTCCCAAGCTTAGGCCGAGGAGAGAAAATATCTTTCCCAACATGTCGCATTTTGGTGTCAATCTGCCTGTATATTTATTTATTAAGCGCAACCCAAATTGTAGAGTAAGGGCACACTGCACAAGATGAGGGATAGGCTAGCACAGGCAAGGGAATACAGCTTGGATAGAGTTACCGGGTGCAAGGTCCACAGAGCAGCTTGAGGGGGTGCTGTGGCTGTCGGTACTTGCTGGCGAAGTGTTGCCTGAAGACATGGTGATGACATTCTGATCATTTCGACAGTTTCGGCACAACAACATAAGAACTGCAGATTGCTGAACAATAGTAATGTTCATTGTCATCGATTTACAGTCTCAGTAAATCACAGATAGCATTTTGTAAGATTGCATTGTAAGTGCACAATGATTAATTGGATGTATATATGAAGGGAATAAAAATCCACTAATGAAATTCCACAAATATTTGAAATCCACGTGCGCTGGTAAAGAGTGTGCCATACATTTAAACACAGCTGCAGTTTAACTACTGAATTTGCCAAATATATTTCAATATCACATTATGCAGAGCCTGACGCAAATTAAACACAGTTACATGAACACCAGTGTTCTGTGCACCAAGGCGGGCAAGTCACTAAACATCAAAACCAGCAAAGGCACCACGCCCCTTGAACAGAACCTAGAAAAACAACAGCCAGAACTAATATGCCCACCCCCTGTTGTCAGCCCCACTTACTGTCTGTCAGGGCAGGCCATAAAGTTTGAGTTTGGCAAAAATCCACTCTCCACCCCACAGAAGGGAAGTCTTTGAGAATGGCCCAGGTGATGAAGAATCAATGTGTGATGGCATAGCCCTGCACAGGTACATTGTGCAAAAGGAAACTCTCAATGAACATGCACTGGCAAGGCCAATAGTTTTCGCCTATGCACGACCTATTGGTCTTGTTATTTTTCTTAAAAGATCCTGCACTGCAGCACGTGCTGCTATGCAATATGCTTAAAGCAAAATAACAAACAAGCGCTATGGAGGGGGCAGTGTTGACCGGGTCATAGGACTTTTTCTTGTATACTGCACAAGCCTTTGGCTTTGTTAATGGTTTTTTTAAGATGTTGCACAGCAGTGCGGGCTGCTGTGCAACATGGCTTGGCCAGCATTGACTGCTTCTTAGCGCTTTGTTTTTATTTACTTTTAAGACATGCTGCGCAGTAGCCAGTGCCGCTGCATAGTATGCTTTAAATCAGAAAATGGTGTGCCAAGCAATCCCCTCCATTGTGGAAAGGATGTACTATAATGTCCAGAGCTGCTGACTGGGGAACCAGGTTCAAATCTAGGCGTTGGTTCAACATCCTGTGATTCTGGACAAATCACTTAATATCCTCGTGCTAAAAACCAAAAGTGAATGTGTCCTTGTGTAATGTAACTGGTGCTCGTGCAAAGGGCTCCAATACCTTCCAATCAAGTTAGCGCTATATAAACATGCAAAACAAAAGCAACAAGAGGAAGGAGGGTGGGAAATAAAGGCATGGGAGGGGTGTGGGTTACAGAAAACGATGGCTGGGGGCACAGAAAAGTAAAAAAAAAAAAAAAAAAGCAATTAAAAAAATAAGAGTACCTGAAGAAGCCTTTGGCTAGTGGAAGGACACTTGCTACAGGAAGCAGTTCTTGGTCTATGCTCCATGGTATGGATAAGAAAACTAAATCCCAGGAGGCACCAACTAATAGGAAGCAAAGAAACCAGAGTGACATGGAAGCCAACCAATGGTAAGTAAAGAAAAGTGAAGGGCGGGCTCTAAGCCTCTTTTCAGATTTTTTTTTCTTCAAAAGATATTTTGCAAGCACAGCACAAGCGCTGTGCAGGCGAAATCTAAAAATAACAAAAATGTGAGCTGTTAGTCACATCTACATAGAAAAGGAATTAGTTAGGCTAGTTATGGGGTGGTGAGCAGGTGATAAAACGAACATCCCCCATGCTGAATTGAGAGATTATGACATTTAGAGCCTTCATGGGCCCTGAGACCAGGAAATGCAGCAGCAGTGCCAGGAGCATGGAAAGGCGAGATATAGCAGCTGTTAAACCAGATTATTCCTGTTTAAAGCCAATAAGAGCAGAAGCACACCCAGGCATAGCTGCAAAAAAAGAGTGCAAATCAACATACTAATGAATATCTAAACCCCTGATCTCTTTCATGGGACAAAGGGGAAGAAAGTGGAACAAGGGAAGGTATCAAGGAGAAGGATAGAGAGGACAGACAGGACAACATCAGGAACGTCGTCCCCTAGCACAAAGTAAGAGGATGGGAAGTAAAAAAAAAAAAATTTATTTTGGTCCATATAGAATTTCCACCACAAATAAAGATGCCTATGACCCCTTTTTATCCTCAGGGTTAGATGTGGTGAAAAGGGCGGTGGATGACAGAGGTTGGGCTGCTGTAGGCACACCCTTTGCGATGGTGTTCCGGTCTAGTCCTAGATATGATAGGACCAGTTGCTGTCAGCTCTGCCATCCATAGGACCAACTCCAGGATTACAGCTACTTGTCCACCTGACGCACAAGTCCATTTGTCATTGGCTGATTGTTTATTCCATAATCTAAACCCAGTCAAGAAATACTACGGGATGCTATAAACACTTTAGTACATCACAAATTAATCTGTCCTCTTTGCAAAAACATTAATATTTATCAAGGCTAGGAAAGAGGTCCCACGCTTGTTGTCAGACACACCTTAGATCACCTTCAGATATGCTCAGACTTTGTGAAATACACGGAGTCCATGTTTTCTGCATTAAATTAAAATTACAATCACCCCATGGGTGCCTTCTCGACCTCTTCAACTTGCACAGCACAGGTGTCTACTGCAGATTCAGGATGGCTGGATCAATGTAACAGTGTAAGGAGATCCTCAAAAAAGAAATGTAGATACAATGTTTCTTAATCATGTACAGATCCAGTCGTTATCCTGAACAGCTGGTATGCAGCCAGGCCTTTTGCACCTACCTCAAATACCAATCATGTACACAAAGCAAGATGTGCCAATATGCAAGAGACAATTGAACAAGGTACTTACCTTTGGTACCTCCCTTTCTGGTGTATACTCTATCTAACCCCAAAATCCTCACCTGTAGGTTACTCCCAGGCGCCAGACTGGACCCCAGCATTCACTCCAGAAATGCCCACAGCCCGCCGGCAGGTGGCACAGTATGGCTCTGTAGTTACGGTATACAGCTCCAGAGGTGAGGTAGTATGCGCTGATGTCAGTTTCTTTATCTTTTCCCTTCCCATACCTCAGACGTAGAGCTCTTTGAACAAATTGCAGGTGACTGTCAAAATCTAATGGCGAAACTTGTTATCCTGTTTACAAGTCCACTTCACAGAACAGGGAGGTAGGAAGGCAGCGAGGAATCTGTGGTTGGTTAGAATATCTAACGGAAATAGTGTTACTGAAGGTAAGTAACTCTTTCTTCTGATGGAAACTTCTGACCTCAGATTCCTCTGCTCTGGAATAGCTACCACAGCAACCTCCCATAGGTGGAAGAACTGAAGTGTGGACTCTGATAAGGAAGTCTGGGAGGACACAGAAGGCAGAATGTCCCTCCCTTTGGACAACATTGTCATGGCAGTTGTGATTTGTGAAAGTGTGCACCTACGCATGCATTGCAGCCTGGCAGATATTCAGAACTGGCGCCACCTCGCCAGAGCAGCTGTAGCAGCCTCTGCAGGACGAGCCGGCAGGCATTCTGGGGGTTCCTTCTTTGACAGTGCACATCAGATTTTAAGGCAAGGAACTATCCAACTGGACAGAGAACTCTTTTGCACAGCCTTGCCTTTCTTGGATCCAGAGAATGTCGCACAAATGTGATCAAGGAGATCGATTGACCAAAATGGAAGGGTGATGCCACCTTTGGCAGGAATGCAGCTCTAGTTCACCAGCACCAATTTATCAGGCGAGAAAGCGGTGTAGGGAAGTAGCACAGACAACACCTATAGTTCACTCACGTGGAGTGCTGAAGCGATAGCTCTGATCATTAGAAGCCATAAGAAGCACCTGTGCACAGGCACAAATGGCGCACACATAAGGAACTTCTCGGCCAGATTCAAGACCCATGTTGAATGTTTTTGACAAACAAATGCATCAGTCCCTTTAGAAAACACATCACAACTGGTGATTTAAAGAAAAAGGGTGTAGTGAGCGACTCCGTAGACGCAGTAAGTTCAGAAGTTGAAGTTTAATTCAGACAAGCTACACAGCAGACAGGAGCGCCAGGGTAGGGGACATCCCACTCCAACAGCTCCACAACAGTTTGAATCCAGGAACTGTGTGACAGCGCTACTAAGCAACAGGCAAACATTGTATAGGAGAATACTAGATAGAGAAAGGTAATGAGATGCAGAAGGTTAGAGATACAACAAAGGGCAAACATAAAACGGCTGAAGGGGCTAGCAAGTTTCCCTTAACTGTGGTCACTGTAAGGGCGTGTCTCGCCAATGAACAAACAAAGAACAAATCAGAAAGCCTGCCCTAGGCCTCACACCAGGCCACAAATCTTTCTGGCATCCAAAAAAGATGGATTTTCTGGACAGGAGCTTGGCTGCAAGAATGACTTCAACCACCTACAGCAGCAAGACAAAATAATTTAGCTGTAGCACAAGGACCCTAATTTATACTTTCATTGTTTGCGGAAAGTACACGAGGAATATGAGGAAAAAATGCAGCATGCTTTGAGAGTTTTAACTCATATTCTCAGTCAGTCCGTAGTTGTGCTCAACGTGAGGTTTTTTAAATCTAAAAAGTTAGATATTTTGGAGTAAAAATTGAGGATAATGTGCGTAAGAATGATGGACATGATTTCCGCTATTTCTCCTCACATTACCCCATTCCCGCCTATTTATGGAAGAAGTAAAGTCTACAACGAAACTTAGAGAGCCAGTGGCGGCTCCTCCGATATGGCGGAGGAGCGTCGCCCCACTGCTCTTCAGCAGTATAGAAAAGGAAAAATAAAATGATAACACCATGATGTTATTATCATTTTATTTTTCCCTGCTGAAACAGTTTTGTGGGGTGGGGGGGCTGCTCTGCTTTCCTCACAGAGGAGCAGGGGGAGGAGTGGTGAGCACACTAAGTGCGCTTGACGTTTTGGCCGGCCATCTTGGGCTGTATACGTATATAAGTATTTTATTTTTTTTCTCCCCCCCCCCATTGCACCCCGCTATCCCTACCCCACGCTACGTACCAGCTGCGACTGGAGAGCGAATTTTTATTCTGCCTACTTTTAGCCAGCAATTTTAGTACCCTAAGCCAAAAAATACTTCTATGACACACCTGACCTATACGGCTTGCCAGATGCACACAAAAACACTAAGGAGATCGCACTCCAGCATGGCTCGCCAATGAAGACTTTTTTCCTGTTTTTCAGAGAATAAACTCGACACAAGAGCACCAGTTACATTACACAAAATTACATTCATTTTTTCGGCACATTGAGATAGACTTTCCCAGAATCACAGGATGCATGGCTTACGTTGAGACTCAAACCTTTTCCCCCAGTCAGCAGCTCTGCCCATAACGCCACTGATGCAGCGCGGAATGCAAAATCCCTCCCTTCGTCACAGATCATAGATCACACTCAATCACTACATTCGCTGGTGGGGCCCATAACACCAACATTCATCCTTCTAACAACCTGTTTCCAAGGAGGCGATTGTTCCACTCGCTGTAATGAAAGGAAGTACTCATATATCCCTATTTATAAAGACCTAAACTTCACCTTTTAGCACTCCTTCCATGAATAGGCCATGGATCAGCTAGCTGCAGGTTGGAGTGATAACGAAATCTATAACTTATTTACATAAATACATTTTTCATAATAACGACCCAACACAGTTCTTGTAATAAATCTTAAATTTTATCTAAATAATTGAAAATCGAGTCTTTGATTTAATCAAGCAGTAGACCATCATATTTACCTATTCTGGCTCAAAAGTCGTCCTCTAAGTCAAAATCTTGGTCATCAGTTCATACTGTCAGAGTCTTAGGAAACAGCTGTCCTGCAGTGTCGCCGTCCTCTCCGTCAGCATAACATCAGGAAATCGAAAATCTTCTGAAGGGACTCGCTTTTCAACCTCTCTATTCTACCATTTTTATAGTAAAATTACATTCCAAAGAGTAACGAATAATATTTTAAATCCTTCTAATTGGTCCGTTTAAAATGGTTCAACAGCTTTCCCATACGGAAAATGTGTCTTTAGATATAGTTCATATTTTCTTTGGAAATGTATCTTTTATTCTTTCTTTCAGAGCAGCTGGCTGGTAGCCCGGTGTGTCCTTGAGTGGCACAGTTGAGTTAGGGTTGTCCAGAGGCCACTGCTGCTGATGGTGACGCATGCGCACTTCACCCAGAGACCTTCATAACGGAGTTGTGTTCGGCAAATAGGGATGTCGGCCATTTTGTGGCCACCAAATGGTCAACGTAAGCAAAGAAACACAAAAACGTAATTAATACATGGAAATGACTAATAAAATGTTATCCCCTTACTAATACCCATATGTGTGTGTATTTATCTAGCAGAAGCAACACTTAATGCGGGTTATATTCACATTAATAAAGCACAAATCACGAATACATCACGAAAGCAACATATAATCATGCAATTTCTAATTATCTATTATTAATATGCATACGAAAATTAGTTTCCGTATAAATTAATTAGGCCATGCAAATGCAATTCCCACGTGTATTTCTTATATTAGTAATGTTGGTCAATTCACACAGCAACCAATTAGTACAATTACTATTAATTAATTATTCTTATTAATGTAAACATGCAAAATGGAGAGGGTATACAATTTTTAAAGAAAACCCCACTCCAGCAATCCCCCCTTTTTGTGGTTTTATCACCACAACAACACTAATTTAATTCACCGTTTTACGGATAATTTGAAATGTATTTTAGCTCTTTATTATAATTCAGTTTCTTCTTCATCTCTTTTTGCCTTTTTATACAAACTTTCTTTCCATTCTTCTAAAGTTATCTCTGTTAAGTCTCTATCTGGATCCTTTTCTTTTCTTTTTAGTTTTTCTCTTTTTATTTTATTCTTTGTTTTCTTGTTTTTACAAAACATACATCCTAATCTTAATATTAATAACACGAAAATCACACGTTAATGGAAATAATATTTTACCTATAAATGTACCACCTATTTTCACTAAGAAATTTTTAATAGCAGCAATTTTCTTCCCAATCTTTTCCCAAACACCTTCAACCTCCAGTGGTACAATTTCATCATGCAACTCAGTAATATTTTTAATGTAAACTTTCAGATCTGTGCTTTCGTCTGGAATGTAAGTGCAACAGTGTTTAACTTTCAGCATTCCACAGACTCCACCCTCTTTTGCCAATAAGATATCAAGGGCAAGTCGATTTTGCATTACCATAGCACGCATGGCAACCATTTCAGTATTAACCAATAAGAATCCTCCAGCGGTGCTTGTTGACAAGCGATCCACTACTGTTGATAATCTTCTAATATTGTTCGCATTCAGAGATATTCCCACTGCTGGTATCAATGCTCCAAAAAGGTCACCTACAATTTCTGCCCAAGATTCTCATTTACTACGTACTAAATTATTACCTAAACTATGTACACCATCTTTACCTCTGTCCATGTGAAAGATTTTTGGAAAAAACAGGCCTACGTAACATGTGCCATACCAATGGTCTGGCAAACGATAATATGCCCTGTACCCACAGATAAAATAAAGTCCAGGGAAAACTGGATCTCTTCCACCTTTAAATCCCCATCCACCCATGATTCGGTATGTATCATGGCACTCACTATTCCCTACAAAATTATTGTCATACGCCGTTTGATCCCTTCTTATACACAGTTTCCCTTTCTGGGGCCAATCTAAAGCCAAAGTCGGATTAGACTCTCATTTCATATGTTTTTCCATTTCTACATCCCAGACTGTTTTCTCCCCTTTTCCTTCAGATGCCTTTCTTCGCATTTTTAATCTCCTTTCCTCGACCATGTCTAGGAATGTCTTTCTTCAAACTGCAAGTCAAATTATTTTGAAATATATACTCTAATGTTAGCTCCTTAGTTTCTAAGAAAAATTCACCTAATACCTTAGCAGGTCTTACTTTGTTTAGTTTGTTATTAGCAGGTACTTGCGCAAAAATGTTATCTACATCTGAAAAATAATATTCTAATTTACCTGTCTCGTAAAATAAGCTAGCTATCACACTACATGCTATTCCATACGTTGCTGGAAGGTGATAAGTCACTCCCTCTGACACAGATGCAGGTAACTGCATGCATACGTAGCAGTCCCTTACGTCCATAGTCTTTACATATTCATATAATAACTTTGAAAACACATTATTTGAAAAATCATTAATAGACCTATCTTTATGTAAATAATTATTATCTATTCTAGTCGGAACTACCTTTTCAATCTTCTTAATGTTAGTAATGTTCTCAGTGTGTCCTTCTAATGTATCTATAGTGACCTTAAAAGAAATCAAAAGAGCAAGGATGCTCCATAGAAGCATTAATAATCCTGTACAACAACAACACATTTTACACCATCTCTTCATGAATGTACATTTTCTTTTGCTATTATCTATGTTAGCCATCTTTGTTAATTTGGACCGTGTCTTTTGACTTAGCCTCTTTTACTTCACAATTAGTTTTCTAACTTTAGGCTCTAAGGCCCTACTTGGTTCTACCAGTATCTATCGTTTGACTCAATTCGTATTCCTTCATCAGTAGTTTTCTAGATTTTCTCAGTTTGGCATTTCATCGTTTTTCACTTCTTTCTGTTCATCCAAATACAGAATTTCCTGATCTTCCGTTTCTTCTTCTCCGATGTCGGATAAGATAACTCTCAGGATTCCTGCTTCTTCAACCACTTTCAGTACAGCCTCCTCTGGATTTCCTGCCTCTTCTTCCGTTTCAGGCAGTGCCACGTACGTCCATTCCGGTGACTTATACTTCTGGTTAGGTTTCCTTGTTCTTTTTCCTTCCTCCTTATCTTGATTAGTCTCTTCTTCTTTTGATTGTTCTTGGCTTGTCACTTCATTCACCTGATCTGCCCTTGGTGATTTCACTCTTGTCAGCCGATATCTCAATCTCTTTATTTTGTTTGGCCACACTTCGTCCTTTTTGACTCTTTTCTGTTTACTTTCTTTAATATTCTTTTCTTCTCTCCAAGCCCTTTTTCTTAGAACTCGACCTTCTGGTATCCCATTTTCACTCTCTTCAGATTCAGTTTCAACTTGCTTTTTCCTTTCAACAACTTCTTTTTCCACCACTTGTTTTGTTTTCCCTACTTCTGTCCCTCCTCGGGTCTCCGACACACAATCTTCCTGCTGGCTACTTGTCCCTTCACCTAGCTGGATGTTGCAGTTCCCTACACCTCCTCGGGGGTCTTCCGCAATCTGTCCCTCTCTCTCTGTACCTGTCCCTTCTTCACTTTGATCTATTATTTCAGGTGGAATTTCTCTTGGTCTTTCATCTGAAACTTCCTTCTCTCGAATTTCTTTTACTGCTTCTTCGTTGTCTTTTCCTTTTTTCTTTCTGTGTTCTTTTCTGGGACCTTGTCTCCCTTGTTCGTCTTCAGAATCTGAACTGGTATCAGAAATCTGCAATCGTCTTCTCAGAGAGATACTTCTGGGGACTAATATTTGATCAGATTCTTTTTCCCCCCTTGCAGGATTTTCTTGTGTTTTTGGCTCTTCGTTAACTGATTCAGTACTTAACTCTGATTCGTCATAGTACTCTTTTCCTTTGCTGTCAACTGGATTTGGTATCCTCAAAGTATGGCTGGCATGGATCCAATTTTTCACTCCAGCACACTTCACAGCTGTTGTTGTGGTCAGAATGACTTGTCTTGGTTTTCCCCACCTTGGAACCAAACAATTTCTTCTTCTGTGGACTTTTATGCTTACCCAGTCTCCTGGGATCAGATCATGGGCTGGCTTCCTTTCAAGAGTGGTGGCATCCGCTCCAACCTGATGAAACACAGAATGAACTGCGTCAGCCAGGCCTTTACAGTATTCCAACACCATGTCATCAGTTAATGTCATCAGCTTGTTGACTGGAATGTACACATGCCTCATCGCTCGTCCCATGACTATTTCATGAGGACTTAACCGTGTGGTTCTGTCTGGTATTGCTTGAATTGTCATTAAATCTAGAGGCAAGACATCAGGCCATTTCATACCAGTGGCTAGACACATTTTCCCAATTCTGTTTTTGATTGTACCATTCATCTGTTCAACCACACCAGAAGCCTCTGGTCGGTAGGCACAATGTAGTTTCTGTTGTACATTCAATGCTTCACAAATCAATTTTACAATCTTGTTATGAAAATGTCCTCCTCTGTCTGATTCAAGAGTCACTGGGAACCCAAACCTGGGGATGAATTCTCTCAAAAGTAGCTTAGCCACTGTCATCCCGTCATTTCTTCTTGTTGGGAATGCTTCCACCCATCTAGAAAACAGGCAGACTATAACTAGAACATGCCTCAGTCTGTTACATGGAGGCATTTCAATGAAGTCAACCTGCATTCTGGTAAAAGGCCCACCCTCTCGGCCTATGGTTCCTAGACTCACCACTGTCTTTCTCCCAGGATTGTATTGCTGACATATTAGGCATTTCTGACACAGGCTTTCTGCTACAAATCTGAATTTTGGATTGTACCAGGTCTGCTTAAAAGACCTAATCATGGCGTCTCTCCCTATGTGTCCCTGGCCATGATACATCCGTGCCATGGTAGACATCATGCTATCAGGCATGACTGGTCTTCCATCTCGATAGACCCACACACGGTCCTTTTCACTTGGTGCACACCCTGCTTTTATCCACTGTTTCATTTCCTCATCTCCTGACTCTTCCTGTAATTGTCTCACTTCTTCCCAAGTTCCCACAGTGTTAGTAAACATTACTGAGCAAGAAGACATTTCTCTTTCCTTGGCCCGATTGACCGAATTCTGATTCCGTGCACAATACTGTGCCATATCGTTCGCATACCTGTTTCCAGTAGTGATGTAATCACTACCTTGACTATGGGCAGCACATTTCACCACAGCCAATTGTTTAGGCAGCTGTATCGCCTCAATCAATTTTCCAACCACTTCAGCATTCTTAATAGGGGTTCCACTTGAGGTCAGGAAACCTCTTTGTTGCCAAAGCTGGCCAAAATCATGGACAACCCCGAAGCCATACTGGCTGTCAGTTATCACAGTCACTCTCACACTTTTCCCAATTTTGCATGCTTTGGTCAAAGCAACAAGTTTAGCTACTTGGGCTGACCTCACTCCTTTCAAATAAGATGCTTCCATCACTGCTGCAACCGTGCATACTGCATATGCTGCGCTTAGCACTCCTTCATCTGTTCTCAAACATGACCCATTAACAAACAACACAAAATCACTTTCTGGCAAAGGTACATATTTTATATCTGGTCGTGGCTTTGTGCAGTACTCAAGCACGTCCAAACAATCATGATCTGCTTCATCTCTCACTTCCACATTCTCAGCATCAGGTAACAGCGTTGCTGGATTCACATTCACGCATCTCGCAAGGCTCACATTTGTTGCACCTAATATGACCTTCTCATACTTAGTCAGCCGACTATGTGTCATATACTGAGTACGACTCCTTGTCAAGAGAATCGCCACATCATGAGGTACAAACACTTTCAATGGATATCCCATCACAATACCTTCACTCTGCTCCAAACTTCGACATGTTACAGCCACTGCTTTCAGACACCCAGGTAAAGCTGCAGCCACTGGGTCAAGCATTGATGAGAAATATGCAATTGGTCTCCTCAACCTTCCATGCTTCTGGATCAACACAGAGAGTGCACATCCATTTCTCTCACTGCAATACAACTCAAACTCTTTCTCATAATCAGGCATGCCCAGTGCTGGTGCTTCACACAAACCTTCTTTCAATCGTTTGAATACTGCCAATTCTTCCTTGTTCAATTCAAGGGGATCTTTTACATCACTCCTTGTTAGTCGTACCAAGGGTTTTGCAATCAGGGAGAAATTGCTAATCCACTGACGGCAGTACCCCACCATTCCCAGAAACATTCTCACCTCTCTTTGGGTCATGGGGGCTCTCATTCCTTTTATAATTCTGATTCTGTCTATTGTTATTTTTCTCAGTCCTTTCTCAATTTTATGTTCCAAATACTGTACTTCTTTCTTACAATACTGTAATTTTTCTGGTGACACTTTCAACTCTCCGTCTGCCAAATGATTCAGTAGTGCTATTGTGTCTACCTCACAAGCTTCACATGTTTTCGACGCCACCAATAGGTCGTCGATATATTGCACTAGTACTGAACTTTCAGGCATTTGCAGACTTTCCAGAGATTTCTTCAACAATTGATTCAATATTGAGGGGCTCTCTGTATACCCCTGTGGGATTCGGCACCATGCCAAAATCCGCTCTCCAAACCGAAATGCAAAAATTTGCTGACTGTCTTGATGCAATGGGATAGAAAAGAAAGCATGGCATAAATCAATCACTGTATACCACTCCGCATCATGGGGAATCTGGTACAGAATTACTGATGGGTTTGGCACAATAGGACAGCATGATACCACAATTTTGTTTACCTTTCTCAAATCTTGCACTATCCTGAATTTCCCATTAGGCTTTTTCAGTCCCATTATCGGTGAATTACATGGACTACTCATTATTTCTCTTAAAATTCCTTGCTTGATCATTTTCTCAATTATTGGGGTTACTCCTTCAATTATCTCAGGTGATAATCTGTACTGAGGGACATTTGGATAGCGTATTCCTTCCTTCACAGTTATTTTGACTGGATCTACATTCCTCATTAACCCTACATCTTCTCCAGTAAAATCCCACACTTCTGCCTTCACTGACTGCTTTAGTTCTTTAGGTAGTTCATCAGGGTTCAATATTGCATAAGTCTCAGTAACCTCATTTTCTCTGTTAGCTATAGTCATTTTATACAGCACATCCTCATCTGGTGTTTCAAATGCTATTCCATCTGGAGTACAGAATATAGTGCAATTCATTTTGCACAACAGGTCCTTACCTAATAAATTCACTGGACTGGTATCGCACACAACAAAGCGGTGCATCTCTGAAAATTTCCCTATACTAACTTTCACTGGTTCTGTCAAAAACGTTTTTATCTGTCTGTTGGACACACCAACCACTTGGATTGTTTCATCCGAAAGAGGAAGATTCTGAACATCAGCTGATCTAACAGTTGATCGAGTAGCTCCAGTGTCCACTAGGAAAGTAATATTTTCATCATTAACCTTCCCATCTACAAATGGTCCTGTCTGGTCTACTTCTAGAGTTGCGCCAAGTACGCACTCTTCTTCCTCCTTTCGGCACTGTCAATAGCTTTCCTCTGAGTCACTCTCATCGTGTTGCAGCCAATACTGTGAAACAGCGCGAGCGCGTGGCGGTTTATTTACCTGTTCTTCATTGTAGAATCCCGATTCATTACTATACTTCTGAGTGTTTCTGCTCTGTGGAAAAGGTGGTTTTGGCATCTGATTCTGTGAATTAACCACCTGCTGCTGTTGCTGCAGTTGACCACTCACCTCATTCTGCACCTGCGGATTCAATGATGCATTTTCATTATTAGTACTTGGAGGCGATTTACACTCGGATTTCCAATGTCCTAACCTACCGCAATTATGGCATGGGAACTTCTTTTTAGCTTCTTCTATATTACCTTTCCCTTTTCCTGGGCCAAATCTCGGTCTAGTTCCTGGGTTATTTGCTTGTTCGAACAACTGAGCTTCTTGCCTTTCAGCTACCTTTACTTGTGCCCACATTGCCTTTTCTTTTAATTTTCGCTCTTTGGCCTCAATTTCGTCACTGAAATATTTAGCATGTCTCAATACTTCATCTATTTTCTTATTCTGCCAATCAACCGTATGCTGTTTTATCATGTCACCAATTTCTGGGCGTAAACCATATACAAATCTGTATACGAAATGACTCAAATCCTTATCACTCAGGTTCTCATCTCCACTAAACTGCTTAAAGGCTTGTATTAGTCTCTCATAGTATGCATGTACTGATTCTTTTCCTTCCTGATGTGTTCGATCAATTTTTACCCAATCTGTCTCTTTAGGGGGCACTTTGTTTTTCAAAAATACCATAACCTGTTCATACTTCTTCATTACCTCAGGGTCTGGAGTTCCTGTCTTAGGATCCCTAGGGTACTCCTGAGTCGGCCAGTTGATCATCAGCTTGCACTCTGTCCACAAATCTGCCGGTACTATTATATCGAACAGACTATTCAAATCTATCCACAGTACTTTTGACAATTTTACAAATCTGTCTACCTGCCGGTACCACTCGACGGGCTTTTCGCGTAGTCGAGGAAAATCATTCGTAAATGACAAAATGTCCTGTCTTGTCCATGGGACGTGTACATATCCTCCTCCTGGGATCTCCCTCATGGGGTATTCAGTCACTACCTTCTCTTTCTCTCTAACAGGGAATGCCAAAACTGTCCTTTCTGAGGCATCATTACGTTTTCTATACCATTTACTTCTCCATTTATCCACGTCTCCCCATTTTCTCAATACAATGATTATGTCCTTAATATGACCTATCTGTCCTGTAGTGTTCAGATTTTCAATGTCTTTTTCAGTAAAATCAACTCGATAGGGTCTCTGTAAAGCTTTTACCTTATCAATATCTATACACATTTCATTCGCAACTTCTCCTAGTCTTTCATGCAGATTCTTCGCTCTCCATGTCACACTTTCGCATAGGAATAACAGCTCCTCATCCTGATAATTTTTCAATTTTTCTACAGGAATAGTCCCTACAATTAATTCTTCCAATACCATCCGTAATTTAGTCACATCTTTTGACTGGATTCTTTATCTTGTCTCTGTAACCCTCTTAACCATTCACTTAGTTCTTCTACAGAAGGTCCTACCGGGTTTTCTACGCTACTCTGTTCTGGATTTCTCTGAGGTTCCATCAAGGTTTCTACTGTCGTTCTACTTCTTTCAGCATAATTCTGATTTAAAAAGGGATTATTTGAAACATTTGGTTCAAACATATTTATTGTCGGTCCCCATGGATTCTCAATTTGACTCCGTTCTGGACTCTCAATTAAATTATTGTTCCGGTATGGTACCGTCAAGCAATGTTCCCTATCTTTTTGCTTCTCAAAAATGGGCATTACTGGACCTATAGTCACTGGAACTGTTACAGCTTCTAGATTCTTAGTTAATTCTCTTATTTTCTCTGTTAATTCTAGAGTTGTTTTGGCCAAATCTGCTGAATTTTCACTATTTATTCTATTCTCCGACCTCTTTTCTTCTTCTCTAATGGAGTTTCTCTTTTCTAAATCTGGTGACATAGTCTCAGTCTTGATAATTCGTAATGTTTCTCTCATTGGGGCATTTGGTGTCAACATTTCTGGTTCTGGTCGGTACACGTTGGTGGATTTTTATAAAACACATCATCCAACACATCATCATCCGATTCATTTGCTCCGTAACCTCTTGATTCCACATTATTCCTTTTTTCCACACATTTTCTTCCTTTATTCTCTCCTACCGCTCTTACAGGAAACATACCCTCAGTCATACTTGCATTCCTCCATCCTTTCATTCGATCATCATGTGTTTCATTTCCATATGACCTGCCAAACAGATATCTGTAACTTCTACCATTTCTTTGCTTTTCTCGCTCATGCACTTCATCTTCCCACTCTGTCAATGCCTCAAACTGCGTCGGTCTAGGTCTTGGTTCTAAGTACATCATCCTCTCGCGTAGATTCCTTAAAACAGCCAAATTAAAGGAACCATGTTCTGGAAATGCCAGGACTCCATCGTCCTTGGTATATTTTACCCAATTATCTAACCAAATACAAGTATGATATCCATATTTCGCAATCATTAATGATGCAGGAGTTTTCGGTGGAGGAATTAACTGTCCTTCCCTAGTTTTGACCTGTTTATCTTTCTTAAACCACTTTTTAAATTTACAAAACCAGGATTTTTTTTCCCTATCTGGTGCTGGCAATACATTTTCTTGGTTTCTGTGGATCGCTAGTCTTTTACACTTGTACCGCTATTCTGTCCACTCACAGCGCGACTTCACGCTAACGCACCAATTAAGAGCGTCTACGTCACTGTCACAGTCCTCTAATCCCAGCGCGACTTACACTAACGCACCAATGGGGAGAGTTTACGTCACCCTGTACTTCTCCAATCCTAGCGCGGCTTTACACTAACGCACCAATCCGGAGCGTTTTACACTTCTGACCCACTGTCCAATCCCAGCGCGGTCGTTCTGACGTCAGCAGCCGCTGCGGCAGCTCTGCTCCTGTCTACCCCTCCTTTACAAGTCCGCTCCGTGAACTCTTATTGCAACTTTTACAATACTATTAGTAACAACACTAAAACATCTCCATTGCCCGCATCGCTAACCAAAGAATAGCAATAGACCTTTCTCACGAGAATTCCGTCTTTCCCGAGAGCAGCACTTACCTCTGCCCTACTACGGAATCGTTACTTCCGTTGATAAAGTAGCACATCCCTCTACCTCACCCTTCTAACAAGCATTAGCTAATTTTTTCTCCAGCATTTAAGAATAAACCTAGAGTTTTGCAATCAACTCGAATGCCTTTACATTCACACAAGAAAATGTAGTACATACGCACAGAATCCTGCCTTTCCCGAGAACAGCGAACAGAATTATGACACACGTTAACAAAGCAGCGCTTCCCTCTACTTTGTCCTTCTAACAAGCTCAGAGAACACCTGCTACCTTTTCAGTGATAAGCGTTATCGGTATGCCAATTGGTTTCCTGGTACTTAAAGACCAAAATTTCACAGGTAACCTTTGCTATCCTACACACTTCTCTCACACAGAGAATATTTCTAATGGCAACACACTACGATGCTGCCGAAATCGAACCCAGACAATGCGCCGTGCAACTTCACTTGTCACACGTTTCCCCTGTGTACCTACAGGGCAACAACAATTCCGTCTTTTCCTGAGAGCAGCGCTTACCTCTGCTCTGCTACGGAACTGTTACAAACTTCCGACTTCCTACATCCCAGAAGCTGTGCTAACCAACATATAACTCAACGTCACTCAACATATAGTGTTAGTACATAAATCAATACCAATCATTAATCAATAAGCTATTTACAAGCAATGATCACTAAACCAAAAGACTAGCTAACCATATCTCTGCCAACAAGAAAACTGATGCAGCGTGGAATGCAAAATCCCTCCCTTCGTCACAGATCATAGATCACACTCAATCACTACATTTGCTGGTGGGGCCCATAACACCAACATTCATCCTTCTAACAACCTGTTTCCAAGGAGGCGATTGTTCCACTCGCTGTAATGGAAGGAAGTACTCATATATCCCTATTTATAAAGACCTAAACTTCACCTTTTAGCACTCCTTCCATGAATAGGCCATGGATCAGCTAGCTGCAGGTTGGAGTGATAACGAAATCTATAACTTATTTACATAAATACATTTTTCATAATAACGACCCAACACAGTTCTTGTAATAAATCTTACATTTTATCTAAATAATTGAAAATCGAGTCTTTGATTTAATCAAGCAGTAGACCATAATATTTACCTATTCTGGCTAAAAGTCGTCCTCTAAGTCAAAATCTTGGTCATCAGTTCATACTGTCAGAGTCTTAGGAAACAGCTGTCCTGCAGTGTCACCGTCCTCTCCGTCAGCATAACATCAGGAAATCGAAAATCTTCTGAAGGGTCTCGCTTTTCAACCTCTCTATTCTACCATTTTTATAGTAAAATTACATTCCAAAGAGTAACGAATAATATTTTAAATCCTTCTAATTGGTCCGTTTAAAATGGTTCAACAGCTTTCCCATACGGAAAATGTGTCTTTAGATATAGTTCATATTTTCTTTGGAAATGTATCTTTTATTCTTTCTTTCAGAGCAGCTGGCTGGTAGCCCGGTGTGTCCTTGAGTGGCACAGTTGAGTTAGGGTTGTCCAGAGGCCACTGCTGCTGATGGTGACGCCTGTGCACTTCACCCAGAGACCTTCATAACGGAGTTGTGTTCGTCAAATAGGGATGTCAGCCATTTTGTGGCCACCAAATGGTCAACGTAAGCAAAGAAACACAAAAACGTAATTAATACATGGAAATGACTAATAAAATGTTATCCCCTTACTAATACCCATATGTGTGTGTATTTATCTAGCAGAAGCAACACTTAATGTGGGTTATATTCACATTAATAAAGCACAAATCACGAATACATCACGAAAGCAACATATAATCATGCCATTTCTAATTGTCTATTATTAATATGCATACGAAAATTAGTTTACGTATTAATTAGGCCATGCAAATGCAATTCCCACGTGTATTTCTTACATTAGTAATGTTGGTCAATTCACACAGCAAACAATTAGTACAATTACTATTAATTATTCTTATTAATGTAAACATGCAAAATGGAGAGGGTATACAATTTTTAAAGAAAACCCCATTCCAGCAATACCACCCTTGCACCCATGCATGCAAACTTTCAGCAGCGCGAAATGTGATGATCACTTGCCCCCTCAACGAGCCAATGTGGCAAAACCGCATCTTTTAGTTTAGATGCGGTTTTCTTTAAATATGACGGAATACCATTGAATACTCATGAGGAATTGTTAATTTGCATGAGCGCACAGTGGGCAAATAAAAGAACACATGTGCGGTCAAGTATAAATGAGGGCGTCAGTATCCATCGCTGAAAAGGCAGCCAGATCAGTGGGAAAATGCTCAAGCTGAGGAGCTCTGGATACCACTCTCTCCTGGCCCAGTACGATACTAATACCCCTTGGGCCTGGCCTGTCCTGTCTTTCCTCAGATGTTGACGTCGGTGAGGCAGAGGCAGGAACGCGTACAGGAGTCCGTCGCCGACAGAAGGCATCTCCCAGGGTCCATTTTGAAGGAAATTCCAAAGTGCAGATGTTTTAACACTGCATGTTCCCAACGATGAACAGATTTTTCCGGGGTGCCCCTTCGGTCGCAGATATCCTGTTCCACTTTGGGATGGAGGTGCCACTCATGGTTCACCAGCTGATTTCTGCTCAGCTCGTCTGCTGTATCATTCAGGACCCAGCTAGGCAGTCGACTACCAAAAAGATCTTCTGCTGGTCCAGCCACGTCCAGAGATGTAGAGACTCCTCTACAGGACCCTACCACACCCTGCTTACTATAGTTCCACATGGCAGTCATATTGTCTGTTAAGACCTGCATCAGTCTTTCTTCAATGAAAGGCAAAAAGGCTTTCAGGGCCAGATGAATTGCCGTAAGCGCCATAAGGATGATGTGGTGCAGGCTCTCCACTGAAAACCAGAGGCTTCTGGCACCCACCACATGGTCTTTCCAACCCAGTAACAAAACATCTGTTGCAACGGTGACATCCGGATGGGGAAGTGAGAGCGGCTTGCCAATTGTTAGGTTAGCACTTGCCTTTCACCACATGAGTAATCTCTTGTGAGATCTGGACAGAGTCAGAGAGGTAGCTGCGATGCTAGACCCTCAGAAACCTTAGGTTCTATTGCAGGTTCCATATGTGCCATTTGGTGCACAAGATGAGGAGGATGCACGAGGCCAAGAGCCCAGAAATCCTCAGAACGATGCTCACTGACACCCAAAACTAAGCTTGAAACGTCAGGGTCATATCCTGAATCTGTCAGACTCCATGCAGGGAAGCAAACGCTTTAAATACTACTGTACCCAGGATAGTCCCTATGAAGGGAACCGTATTTGTAGGGCTCAGGTGGGACTTTAACTTGTTGATAGACAACCCCAGGAGCTAAAGAGCCTGAATGTCATCCAGAGGTGTTCTGTGACTGACTGTGGTGAGCACGCCTTGAGCAGCCAGACATCAAGGTATAGAAATAGATGTATTTCTGACCTCCAAAGGTAACCTGCAACCACCACCATCACTTTCACAAACACTCGAGGGGCTGAGGTAAGGCCAAAGGGTAGTACAGCAAATTGAAAGTGTTCTGACCCTACTGTAAATTGCAGGTAGCGTCTGTGGGACTACAGATCAGGTATATGAAAATAAGTGTCCTGCAATTTAAGGGACTCCATCCAGTACAAAGAAGAGAGGATCTGAGCCACAGTAAGCATTTCGAATAAGACCTTCTTCAGAAAATCATTTAATGGTCAGTGGTCCTATGAAGGCCTCAGGTCTTCATCCTATAGGTTGTGGAAGAAGCGCATTCTCTCGAGGGAGCAATTGGTCAGCAGGAGAATGACTTCTTACATCAATCCAGTGTAATTGCTGAGCAGTGGGGGGAATAAAAGGTAGGGACAAAATGAAAGGCTGTGTGTAGACCCTTTGAACAAAGTGTAAAACCCATTGGCCTGACATAATGGATTTCCAGCCGGGGAGGTATTACCGTATCCTTTCCCCATCCAGGTAATTGTGAGGTTGACGGGGCAAACCAAAGCAGTTTGGGGACCGCAGCACCAGGTGAGGATAAGTTGGAGGACTGCTGTTCATGGTGGAGTGGACGTTGTTAGTTGCCACTATGCCTAGTTTGCTGTTGCATTGACTGGGGTTGATGCGACCAGTAAGCTACTTAAGCACAGACAATGTTCACAAGGAACTCATTTTTAAATCAATTGATTGATTACAGCTGCAGTTAATGTCGCCTGCTAGACTGAAGCAAAACAATCAAATGTAGAATAGAGCGTTAGCTTAATAAAGCATCAACATATTGAAACAGTTTGAAACCTTTTTTAGCCCACTAGACAAAAGAGATGTTTTTGGTACTCACTTCGGCCAAAGTGAGATATTTATTCTTTGCATAATAATAATTTAATAGAAAAGAAAGAATACAAAAGTTTGAAACTTGTCTGAGTATTTACATTATATACATTTGCATTTCGAAAGTGAATTGTGACCCCAGTGAAGTAACCATAACCAAAACCCGTGAAGTATAAAAGGTGCAGTCGAGAAAAGTATGTACTGGTGGTTATTGGTAAAAAGGGGAGCCAATGGAGTATTGGTACAAGCAAATTATTCAGAAACAACTACATGATTAGTTGATGGTTTCCTCTTATTAATAGCCGACGATGTTTTGACCCACTCATGTTATGGGGTCTCTTCAGGACAGGTGATTCTGGGGACAATCTGTTACATTCGGTTGCCTGAGCGATACTGCATCGAGTGTATTGCCGGGATTTCCCTTGAGTGGACGAGATGCCACAGCTAGACTTCTAGCAAAGAGTGCAGTAATGGGAGTTACTGCAGATCCAAGGTTTATTTAAAGAGTTTTACCCAATAGGGCAACACCTCAACACGCATGAGGCCCGATATCAATAATTCCGGGTCCGTCCGGCTGATTGAAGTGGCAGTTAAACAGAACTGACCTTACTAATTAATTAAGTAGGTGTGGTTTTGCTACCATCCCAATGGTATAAAGCAAGAACTGAATATATCCAGGCCAGCCAAGGAACTATTCATTTGGCGGCAGGGCGCTGTCAATAACGTCAGAGTAATCAGCCGCGGCCAGTAAGCTAGGCCTCTGGAATAGCCATTACGCTTCCTGTACTGCTGGTGAAATTGTCTGGCAGAGGACAGTAACCCCATGAATTGAGCTGTGTGCTGAATATCTCTGAATTGCTCCAGCACAGAGTCAGCCTTCTTCCTCAACAGCAGGGGGTGTCTATAAGCAATGCCTGGACATCACCTAAAAACCCGGTTGATCGCATCCAGGCAAATCATCAAGGCATTGAACTGGTGCCAACAGCGTGGCCTATGTAACCAGTGGTGTACAGACCTGCCGCAGCATATATTTTGCAGTGTTTTGTTCATCTTTGATAGTTTAGGCCATTGAGTTCCTTAGGTGCTCTACAGTGGCTGGAAAGATCTCACTGGTCAAGCCTCACATGGCATGGGTTTTCTTGACCCTAAAGCCATGCTAGCGGAGTTAAACGTTTTTCAGCCAAAGGAATCAATACGTTTCAATTTCCTATGTGGGATGAGTTGAAGGAAAAGCATCTGAATTGACTTTACTTGTGAATGTCTGCACCGCAAGGCTTTCAAGGCTTTGGGTATCTCGACATAAAAGGCTGATTGATCAAGTGCTGGTCTGTGCCGTCTGGTCTGTGTTGGCAGATGAGAGGGGCCGAGCATGGCTTAGACCAAATGGCCATGAGAGTGCACATAAGGCCCTTGTTAAATGGTAAAAGTGGCTTAGATGAAGTTGAACGTGGTTGAAAATTTTCAGTCAATAAATTGTCTTTGGTTTGCAAAAAAGGTAATTGCAAGTCCATTAATCCAGTTGCCCTTCGAACTACTACAGTGACAGAGGCACTTTCTTCAATTGCTACTGCTGGGCCAGAAGAGAGCTCTGTCTCTAGTGAAGTACCTAGCCGACTGGCATTTTGCAAGTCAAAGTACAGCCCTTCAATGTAACACCGGGGGTGGGGGTGAGGTCCAATTTTCCACCTCCTCATCATCAACAGCAAGATCATGAGGGGCATTAGGCCTACCTCCCTCCGCTGATACTACTGGCATTGAGGGAGAGGCTCTGTTGCTGACACGGAAGGAACCAGTGTGGACCCGGGTGCTGGAGTGGAAGTCGTTTTTAGGTCTCGCAGACCTAGCGCTGGAGCACGCATGCGCTCCTCTCTCTGCGAGGCCTATTGTAATCGATAAGATTTCAGAAGGGGACTTGAAGCCCCGCCCATCATTCCCATTGGCTGGCGTCATCATTTATGCTAAATGCTTGCCTCCGATTGAAAAACAAGGCTTTTTTGTTACCACCCTGTCTCCTTCTCGGAGGGCCCATCTGGACTGGATTGTTTGCTTGCTGCGTTATACGGTCTCCTTTATTAGTGGGTAAGCACTCTTTTGTGCCCATTCTGCTTTAGCAAGCCTGCTCGCGCTTCATGTTATCACAATCGCAGCACCCGTGCTTTACTTTAACATGGTTAAAGGTAAAGCACGGGTGCCGCGATTGTTGAAAAAGTAAACAAATAGAAAAATATCTATTTTTTTACTTTTTCAACAATTGTGGCACCCGAGCTTAACTAAAGTAAAGCGTGGGTGCCACACTTTTTTCAGTGCTGAACTAGACTGAACTATTGACATCCAGGGTCGCATGCCGGCAGCAACAGATGCGACCGGGCAGTACTGACCCAAAGAAAGTCTAAGTGAAACGCTGGCTCTGTCCGAGAGCCGAGCCTGGGATGTCCGACAACAATTTTGTGGGTGGGGGCATTCTCGCTTGCTTTGCCGACCTCGGGCGTACAAAAATTGACTCTTCCCTCACGCGACTGAATTCGGCAAATTACAAATGAAGCCAGCACCGGGCATTTTAACACTTTGTACTATCTTACCAGCTAGGAGGTGACTTGCTGGTCTCAGGCCCCCTCAATACATCGTGCCACATCTGTTACAAAAGCGAAGAGTTCCGATAACGTGAGGACATCACTGCCGCTGTCCCACCAGATCTGCCGAGTCAGCAGAAAATCAGCCCCTTCTAGGCTCCTCCCTGCATTGTTTACAAGATGCGACAGGTGCAAGCGGCAGCCCCCTTTTGATTTTTTTTTTTTTAAGTTTTATTCAACAGTATCTGATTACAAAAAAGTCACAAACTAGCCAAACTTTATACTGTAAAAGAAACATGACAAACATAAATTCCCAGACTAAGACTATTAACATTCATCACTATTCAAATCCATCTGGTTATTGGTGCCCATAATTGCTCGCCAAATTGGTTTCTTCTATGACCCTTCAATTTATAAAGGGCCATTTCCATACGGTATAAAGCAAGTATCCTTGCCCTCCATTCAGAGAAAAGGGGTGGATCCGGGCTCAACCACTGTGAAGTTATACAAAGGCGCATCACAGCCATACATAAAAATAGAAAACCCCTATATGGTGCTAACCTTTTACTATTTATCGGATCAAACTCAATACCAAAGAGGGCAAAACCCGGATTAAAAACCACCGAAATTTTTAGGGAGTAATTAAAAAAAAATTGCAATTCAGATAGGAAAGGGGCCAATGAAGGACACAACAAAAACATATGTGCAGCTTCCGCTGCAATCTCCCCACATCGGGGACACTTATCTCCCCTACCCGACTTCCATTTTGGCAATCTTTGCTGGAGTATAATAATGATCAAAAATTGACATAAAACACTGACTCTTCAGGCTTCCGGATAGCAAGATTAAGCTTGCCAGTTCAAAAGACTCCAGTAAATCTATATGCTGAATTCCAAGCCTTCTTTCCCATTTTAGTTTCTGCATAAAGAGGTCATCTAGCTGTCCTCGAATAAATTCTTGATATATTTGCACCAGCTTCCCCCTACGTAATACAGCCTCAAGAATGGGAATTCCCTCTAAAGAACAAATACCCTTCATAATACTTTTATCTAGATAACTTCGCAGCTGTAAATATTTAAAAAAGTCACCCTTATCTAAATCAAATTTTACTCTCAGTGAGGCATATGACATTATTTGGCCATGTTCACATAAATCACCCACAGTCCGAATGCCAACAGTACGCCACTTCCGGGCAACAGAGTCCATAAGGACTGTTGAGAAAGCCCCTAGGAAACCAATCGGAGTATAACAATTAAATTCCTTTATCTTACACAGCAAGCAGATCCTCTTCCAAACAAAAAATGCTGCTGACAAAATTTTAAATCTAGTTTTTTTGTAATAACTTGGCTCAATAACCCTAACTAATAAATACCGTGCTTCTAGACCCAAAACTAATTCAAAAATAGAGGGAGAAATAGCCAAGTCCTGGCTAATCGTGCCTCCAAAAATCAAAATTCCAAAGTGTTGAAGCATCGATGCATAATAAAAAAAACGAAAATTAGGGATAGCCCACCCCCCACGAGCAATAGGCAAATAAAGCCATTTCATAGCTCTTCTCGTCCTCTTATAGCTCCACAAAAACCGAGAGCACATCCTTTCAATCCTCAAAAATAAAGAATTAGGAAGCAATAGCGGAACAGCCCGGAAAACATATAAAAACTTCGGAAAGATTAGCATCTTAATAACATTATTTCTCCCATAAAGTGATAAGTGCAAATGATCTAATCTCTCCAAAGTCTTATTAGACTCTAAAACAATAGGATCCACATTTCAGGCAGGAATATCCTGTACTTTTGCCGAGATTGTAATACCCAAATAAACTGCCTCATCAACAATTTTAGGGTCTGCTGGGCGTCCCTTTTCCGAGTGCAAAATCTGGGTTTTAGCTAAATTCAGCTTATAACCTGAAAACCGAGCAAATTCGTTAGTCAGAATCTCAATTCTATTTATGAGAATAGCCCCCTTTTGAAAGAAGCGGAGAGGATGTGGTCCGTCGGCTTAAACTGCCTACTTTGGTACCGGAAACCAGGGTTCGAGCCTCGAGGTCGCGTCCACATCCTGTGATTCTGGGCAAATCACTTAATCTCCCCATGCCTGAATGTGTAATGTAAATACGGTGCTCATGTAAAGCGCTCAAATACCTTCGGGTCGAGTTCGCGCTATATGAATATAAAAAATAAAAAAAAGGTCAGTAAACAAGAGCTCTGCAGTGAACACTGAGAAGCAGGGGGAAGGTAGAGGCAGCGCGGCGAAGGGGGGGGGGGGGTCAAAGGCATGTTGCTGTGCGCTACACAGTCTTACACCGAGCTGGACAAATGTCGACTGTCGCCCTGTCATATTTTGCTGCTTATGTTTTTGCCTACATGACTGTGACATTGGTGCTTGGCACGAAGTTAGACATAAACAAGATCTACAATCCCATAGCTGCCCCCCACCCCCTGCATGCATACCAACCCCTGGAGTTTGAAAGTAAGTTTAAGGATCTATGTCCATTTGGTTACCATGAAACATAACTAGTAGAACCCTTCCCCCCATGCTTCTCAACAACAGGAAGTATGGGTGGCCTCAGCGAAAAATGGGAGGAGCGCTGCTGGTCACACCATCATGCTCCTTGCTCACAGACTAGACTGCCCCCCTCCCCCATCCATTAGTTTTGTACACTTTATTGGGCTCATGTGGATATGGGAATGGTGGCAGGTTTTCTCATGGTGATATAGCGTGACCTTGACCCGAAGGCATAAAAGCGCTTTACAAGAGAGTCAGACTTGTTAACTTTGCGTTCAAGTTATACTACTACAAACCGAAGCCTACAAGTACCAAAATGAACAGAAAAGACAGCCTTTGGACGAACTACTTAAACAAATGCATTCCGAAAGTTTGGGAGCGGATAGTCTGAAAGTATCGAGTTTTTCTCTAAAGTTTTGTTTTGCCCACTTTCTTTAAAAAAACATTCCTTCAGTTAAGTGGCTTGGTGGCTCAATGGCACCGCGGACATATGCAGTATTCTGAAGTACACAAATTAAAATCCCTGTGTGTCTGGCTCAGAGTTCCATCTTGCCAAGGTCGTTAAATTGAGAACTGTTTAATTAGCCAAAACTAACATCAGCACTGGCTGGTAAAGATGGTAAATGTGTGGTATGCAGCACTACAGAATAAATAAAACATAATTTTTCTTTTATTCTCAATATTCACAAATGGCAAAATATCTATTTTTTCAAACAATATACCTGTCCCCAGCTGTTCACAAAAATTCAGACCACTTTAGAGAGAGGTGTCTACACAAGTCCCAAGATTGTTTAGTGAGTTTGTTGTAGGACACGGTGTGCGTATCAGAGCATGTCATTATTTAGTCTAGAGTACTCTTATAACATAGTACTCTAGGCTTAGTAACAAAAATATCCACAGACATCTACTGGGGAGGGGGTCACCTCCAGTGAGTCATAAGCGCCACACATGCTACTGTCCAACCATGAATTACAGCACAGGTCGAACCTAGGCGACGCCTAAAAATGTGGTATATTTTAAAGCACATTCGTAGGCCACTGGACAGAACTGGACGCAGCGTAAAGGTGACTTTAGAATGAAGGGCCTTGTAAGGTAACTTCCCCAAACAATTTGTTGGTTATTCTGCATTTTAACACACATTTGGTGAGCAACTATTGTGAGCTGTAAAGGAGTCTGACGTTAGGAGGGGAAATCACCAACTGCAAAGTTGAATATTTGTTTCTATCGCATGCACCGTTCATTATTTTAATAGTTCTGCAGTCTAGAAAACCAGATAGACTGGCCTTAGGAGACTTTCTCTCGCCATCTTTCTCCTTGTCATGAAGGGTGCCCCGGGTCCCCAGCCTTTTCACTCTATATGTTACCCCACTGGCTGTCTTGATTAAACTTGTGGCTTCTTCCTGGTACCACACACGGACGATCGTTGTGTCAGTCGCTGGTAATCCAAATACCACAGCAGTTAAATTCCTCGATTGTATGCTTCAGCTGCTTCTGTTGACCACCACCACCACTAACGCCAACGCCACCGCCACCACCACCACCACCACCCCCCACATACACACCACCAGGCATTGGGGGGGATGAGAGGGAGGGAGGGAGATGAAAGAGGGAAAAGAGAATGGATGGATGGAAATAAAAAGAGTTAAGGAAGGATCTGGGCTGGTTTGAAAATCTTTACCAGGGCTGCTTCTGGTTCCTAATACAGCCCCGTTGAAAAGGCAAACCTCACTATGCTAGGACGGGGGCAAGAAAGACAGATAGGAAGAGATGAGGTGTACTGCTATCGCGAGGGTGCACACTGGTAACCTGCCTGTCACAATGAGTGAGCTGTCTGCAAAGTGGTACCTTCTTTGAGGCTCCTGACGAGAGTGATTATGAGCAACAGAAGAATACAGGAGAGCCGTGTTCCTCTGGTATGTGTTGCTTAACTACTTGCCAGTGTCGTCCCGTTATAAAAAAGCCTATGACTTCTGATAACTTGTGGCTCAACATGGAGCAACACTGAATGAAGAACAAAGACCCTATTTTAAAATGTTTTTTGCTCTGTCAACATGATAATGCAACAAATGGGAGTGCGCAGCTCAAAGAGTCCCATAGGCCAATGTTAGCGGAAAAATAACTTCTTTATTCATTAAATTCTTTACAAGTTCATTGAGTTTAAGACAATCCAGCTAACGCATTTCATTCCTGCATAGGGATCTTCCTCAGGGCTGTAAGATGTAACAAAAATACATAGAAATAAAGAGTCACAGGACTAGAAAAATGTGAGAAGTTGGCCTGGCATATGCTGTTCCTAGTTATAGGGACACCTTGCACCAGTCCAATTCGACTCCTATTGATGATAGGTTTAAGACAACCTTTAAAGAAAGCTATCCTAGTGGTAGCTGTGGAGAACAGCCTTCAGGCTAAGTCTTGAAGGAGTGTTAAGCTTATTGTTTTACCATAATAACCTCTTGAATAACCAAATGAAAGAGTAGCCCACACAGGTATATATATAAAATATATGTATTTATTCTAGACAGAATCCCACAGTCACTTTATGTGGCTAGTGGCAAAGTTACACTTCAAACAAGCATTTCTAAACACAATAAATAGCACAGAAATCAATGGGCCCCAGGGGGGGACCAAACCATATACTAAAATAGTGGTATAAGAACCACGACAATTCTACAGGCAATGCTTAGGGCATTCAGGATCGCTGGCCCCTTCGGAATCCACCCACAGTTAAGAGGAAGGGGACCCACGGGAGGCGTGTGCAGTGCGAGAAGTTGCTATCGGGATCGCAATGTTAGCCTATGGAGAATGTCGCGGTTGAATAATTAAGGTTTAAGGACACTTCTAACAACAGTACAAAGTTAAGACTTGAGACTTAAGGCTTTGGAGAGCCCACCACCACGGAAGTACCGAAGTACCACTGTTACCTGCCCCAGGGAAGCCGGGTGCATAGGTCGATTCTGGTGTCGGGTCGCGGGCTGATTTTCTATGGAAACTGAGTCCAAACTGCTGCTAGCTGGAAGTGTCGTTGAAGTCGTGAAGATTAAAGTTGAAGAAAAGACAAAGATGAACCTAGAAGCAGAGGGGATAGAGTCTGGGTCACAGCACAGTGACCAGGGAGCTCACAGGAAGGAGCTCGTGGATGTCGGGTGCTTCAGGTGTGGAAGGTACAGCTGGGCTCTGCAGTCACGGGCTCCGGGAGGCTTCAAGGAAGGCCAGCTTCTGGAGGGCGACTGTCCCACGTCGGCTGAGGGTCGCTGCGGTGTTAGTGTCCCGATTGGATCCACTAAGCATTGGCAACCGCAACCCACGCAAGATGAACAAAGCAGCTGCTGGTGCAGACCCACGAGGTCTGAGAGTGCTCTCCTTTGCAGGGAGCGTAGAGCAGGCCTGGAGCAACCAGGGGAACTCTTGGAAAAGAAGATTGTCCTCCGTCAGGGCCCACAAGTCGAGGGACAAGGGACCGCGGAAGGCAGCAAAATGGAGTGCGTAAAAGGGCTCCCACGGGCCACCGGAGTGGGCCAGGGAGCTGAGAGTCGGCACAAATGCTGCTTGATGGTTGGCTCAAGAATGGGCCAAAGCACAACTTCCCCACTGGTCAGGGTCGTGTGCTGGACAAGAGGTGGCCGGTGTCTCGGGGTATGCGGGGATCTCGACACCCACGTAGTCCAGGGTGCTCAGACTTGCTGGGCACGCTCACAGGACGCTGGGATGCACTGGAGACCCACCTCGAGGTTGCTGGAAGGCGTCGAAGGTCGTGAGAGCAACGAAGTTCCAACCGGGTATCTCGTAGTCTTTTAGGTGCCTGCCAAGCAGGGGGATAACTCCTTTATCCCAAGGGAGATTTCTTCAGTCAGCTGGTCAGCAGCTCATCGAAGGTCAGTTCTGTGAAGTCCTGTACGAATCTAAGGCTCTAGGGCAAAGTTATTCCCATATATCCCCAAGATTAGGGGATGGTCCAAAAGAGAGCCTACCAATCAGAGTAGAGGCGGGAAAGGGTGGCTACACCCACTCCCCTTTGTTTGTTTCCCGCCTGGGCGAGGGGCAGGACGCCCCTGAACCGGTTCCAGGCGGTGTATGCAGAATTGGGGCTCTGCAGCTGCCTACGTGCAACTCTGAAAGGACATTTGGTGCACCCACCCTGTTCCAATCCACATATCCTGTCTGGGGAGGTGCTGGCACCTCCCTGCCACAGGAGCCCTATTGTCCAGATGGTGAGGCTGGGGTTTTCCCCAGCAACAGCCAGCCAGAGTCGTGTAGGTGGCGAACAGTAGCCATTTTGTGGTACATGTGCACTTTTAAATTGGTGTCCAAATTCTACCGCTTTTCCCATATCACCCTCCTAGCAAGGGGGAATCGTGCCCCCATGCCCATGGCTGGACTGGGGGTATGATTCCTTCATGTTTGACACCAAACACGATATGGTTCTGTGTAGCCATTCCTAAGTTACAGCGATGACGCAATAACTTATAATGCGGTTAAGAGTATATGGTATGGCTACACTACAAACAACCCAGTAACGATTTTACGAAGGTTGCAGAGAGGTCCTACTCACGTAGGGGTTCCCCCTCACACATACCTCAGCACCCAGCCCTGTAGGATTACCAGGGCCTGCCATAGGGGTGACCTATGAGAGTATATGTGTTGTATGGTATGGGACATAGGGTACCTACATCCCTGTAAGGGGTGCTAGCACCACCTTACCCAGGCTACAGTAGTGGCCTGGTGGTGTCAGTTTGGGTGGCTGTCCCAGGGTGGCACAATAAGTGCTGCAGCCCTGGTAGGCCTACTGGGGGACCCATGCCCTGGGTACCTAGGGTACCATCTACAAGGGACTGGTAGGGCATGCCCAGCATCCAATTATGTTTGTACCTAGAGTACTCACAACAGTTTTAGGGAGAAAGCAGATAGGCTGGGGTCCTGGATAGCAGGATCCCAGCCAGACTAGTCAAAAACCACTTAAATACCAGGCAAAAAGTTGGGGGCAACCATTAGTCAGATTCCACTCTCCTACAAAAAAGAAAACATCAACATAGACTGATATAACGTGGCACTCAACAACCTAAAACCCTTTTTGTTAAAAACAGAACACAACGCAAGATTTGAAATGATATAGCTACATAGTAGAAACCAATAAGGAAACATATCATGTACCAAGACAAGACATAATATTTCACATCATCAAAAAATACAAAACAAATATATATAACATTTATGTAAAAGCTGTATATATGCAACAATCGTTTGCGCGCAATGCTTAAAGTATTGACATAATATCTTGCACAAAGAATCATTATATTGTAAGATAGCATTGCAAGCCGTAAGTCCACAGTTTGTAAAGGAAGGAGAAGAAAGAGAGAAAAGAAAACAAGGGAAACAAAGGATAGGAAATAGCGGAGGAGATAAACAAAGTAAACAATTAAGTGTTACATCGTGATGGAAAAGTGGGGGGCAAAGGAGACAAAAACCTAATATAACTAAGAAATATTCTGATCAAGCAAAAATAAGAAAAAGTAGTTTAAAGCATGGGCCATGTCCAGTACCTTACCAAAAAAAAATATATATTTGTTTTAGGTCGTGGAGTGTCACGTTATATCAGTCTATGTTGATGTTTTCTTTTTCTAGTCCTGTGTCTCTTTATTTCTATGTAATTTCTATGTATTTTTGTTACATCTTACAGCCCTGAGGAAGTTTCCTATGCGGGAATGAAGCGCGTTGGCTGGATTGTCTTAAACTCAATGAACTTTTAAAGAATTTAATGAATAAAGAAGTTATTTTTCCACTAACATTGGTCTATGGTTGCATTACTCTCTGATCTGGAGCACAGTAGCATCACTCAACGGCTGACGCAGGGGTTGTCTGCACAGCGACCACACACTTAGGAACTGGCACGAGTTGCGGCAGAGGAGGTCCGTTGTTGTTGCTTGTGATATATGATAGTGCAACAAATCGTTAAAGTTTTTCACTACAGTGAAATTGGAGTTGTGAAGTGTGTTGATATGATCCTTATTGGGACCGACTTTACAAAGTGAAACAGTCAGCATCACGGATGTCATTATGTAGCAACAGCGTTAACAATATAAAAAGTACAAGCATTGGCAAAGCCAATAGGTCTCGCCTTTGGGACCTTATAAGTGTTTAGCCATGCAACAGTTGATGTTGTTGCACCAAGGATATTGTGCTGCATAACTAAATACTTATAAGGTCCCAAAAGCGAGACCTATTGGCTATGCCAATGCTTGTTCATATATACCCTTGCTGATAAAATATGGCTTGGATTATTGACTGGTGTAGCGATTTTGCCATGGCAGCCATTGTGCTAGGTATCCACAAACTGTGGATAGCTCGTGTGTTGGCAATCCCAGATTTAGCAACAGTTGGGGGCCTTTCCTGGGGTATAAAGGACGGAGATTCAAAGTACTAGGTTAAGAAAGTCCTTGACTGTGTGTTAGAGGCTGCCAAAGCCAGGGTATGCTGTGAGTGTGTGCTCTCCGCAGAGGTTTGTGGGTTTATTTACATGAAGCGTTTAATGTACATTAAAGAAAAGGGAAAGAAAATAACTGACAGATTTCAACATAAGTGAAAAAAGTTTAAGTCGTATTCACTACTAATGGTAGGGAGTTTGTGGGGGTGTCAGTGGAAGTTTTGGATTTTTATTTCACACCCAGAAAGACTGAGAATCCCCCCCCCCCCCACACACACACACGCGCACCCCCTTTAACAAACACCACAGATGTGCCTCTAAATACTTTTCGGAAGTACTTATTTACCAAGCACGTTTTCCAAACTGTAAAAAACACGATGTGGACAAGTGATTCAATATTCTATGCACGGTGGTGGGATGGCCGTTCAGCCGCAGGGGTCTGTTCCTGTGCGCTCAGTATTTCCAGTATCAGCATGAGATAAGACCTCGTCTGTATCAGCGCTTTGTGAGAAAGAGAAAACAGAGGGAGAAGGCGCCAGGAAAGTGAGGGGGAAATTAGAGAATAAATAAGCGAGACAGGCGAGTGAGGTGTTAACAGGACAGCGAGAGAGGTGCGAAAGAGCCTACCGGGAGAGAGAGCGCAAAACAGGGAGAGAGAGCGCAAAACAGGGGCTGAGCCGGATTAACATGTGTCCTCTGCCGATCTGCTCCCGTTCAGTCGGGTCGCCGGGGTGGGAGGTGTAGGTGAGGGGCGTGGAGGGTCCCGGCGAGGCAGTCTGGATGCTGCGGGCTGCCTCAACGTTCAGAAGGGCGAGTGAGGGGCTGGGGCAGGTGAGGGACTCAAATGGTGTAGGTGCAGGAGCAGAGGCCACCCAGAGACCCGAGCACAGGTGAAGGCATCAGAGGGGGTGGGTGCAGAATCGGAGCAGAGTTGAAGACGCCTGTGAGGTAGGCGAGTGCAGCAGAGTGTGTAAGTGCTTATCCACGTGGACACGCAGGGTCTCCCGAGTAGGTGAGGGCAGCCAAGGAACCTAGAGAGGCAACCGGGCGAGAGCCAAAGCAGAATGTGTGGGTCTCTACTGAAGGTGTGAGCGGATCGGAGGTGGCTTCAAGGTAGGGTGACCAACTGGCATTGGTGCAAATTCAGGACGGTGAGTGTAAAAATTCAGGACAAAGGGTCAAAATTCAGGACACAAATTCAGGACAGGAGGTCAAAATTCAGGACAAAACTTCAGGACAATAGGTAAGTCTTACAGACACATCAGAGGAGGTCGCACAATAGTATAGAAGTAAGCCCAGCCATATCCAAACATATTCAACCATTTGCAAACCTATCCATTCTGTATCCTCCATCTATCATTTCACTCATCCATCCCTTCATCCATCCTTTCACCCATCTATCCAATATCCATCCATCCACCCTTTCACACTATCCATCTGTACACTCATCCATCCACTCTTCTACCCATCCATCCATTCACTCATCCATCCAGCCATTTACCCTTTCACCCATCCAGCCATCCTTTCACTTACTCATCCATCCATCCAGTCACTCATCCTTCCATCCACCCACCCATCCATCTACTCATCCACTCATGAATCCATCCATTGACCCTATCACTCATCCATCCTTTCTCTCATCCATTTATCCTTTCACTCCTTCACTCATATATTCATCCTTTTGTCCATCAACCCTCCCTTTCACTCACTCATCCATCCTTACATCCACCCTTTCACTCATCCGTCCATCCATTCACCCTTGCACTTATCAATTCATCAATCCATCCATCATTTCACTCATCCATCTACCCACTCACTCATCATCCACCTTTTCACTCATCCATCCTTTCACTCATCCATCCACCCTTTTACCCATCCAGCTACCCTTCCACCCATACATCCAGCTATTTACATTTTCTCTCATCCATCCTTCCACTCACCAATCCATCCACCCTCTCTCATTATCCATCTATTCAATCTTTCATTCATCCATTCACCCTTTCACTAATTCATCCAGCCATCCACCCATCCCTTCACTTACTCACTTGCTCACCTTTTCATATTCATTTTGAGCTGAGCCTTTTTGAGAAGAGGCCCATCAAGAACTTCACCCTCGCTGCAGGAGCCATTCCAGGACTGGGACAGAAGCCACCCAGGGCGGAGACGGGATCCACCACAGGGGGGGACAGGAGTCATCAAGGGGGGGGGGGGGCAGAAGCCACCACATGGGGGGCAGGAGCCATCACAAGAGGGGGGGCAGGAGCCATCACAGGAGGGGGAACAGGATCCACCAGGGTGGGCACAGGGGTGGGCATGCAGTATTGTAGTATCATCTTAGTCTCTTCCAGGGTGGGGTAGGGCTCCTCACCTCCTCCCGGACAGGACAACAAGAAGACAGGCTCTCTTTTCAAAATGTTAGTTTTGCCATCCCCCACTGTGATGTACAGTACTTAAAGGAGATACCCTGAGAGAACTGATTTAACTGATTGTCCTCCATACTTTGTTAATCAGTGTGGGTGCGATTGTGCCATTTCTTTATTTTATTACATTATAGACTGCATGTTTGAAGAACCGAGGTTTGCTTACAATTTAGTGACAGTAATTAAGCTCTGTGAAGAGAACCACGTGCTGCCTCAGGGCAATCAGGGCCGGTTCAAGGATCTTTGGGGCCCTGGGCAGAAAGGGAATGTGTGAGGCCCCTCTAAATTGCAGAGACATGACGCATTCAGGGCTGTTTGCATCTGAATAGATGCCCCTGCTCCTGAAGCTGCAGCCCCTCCCTCTCAGCCACCTTCAACCACCTCTTAACAGCTCATCAAGGGCGGAAGGTGTGAGGGTAGCCATCCCGCTGTGCCTCTCCAATGCTGCTGGGTATCTGAGCTTTGGTGCTGCATCGGAGTCTGTTGCACCCGACCTCAACAGCATCGGAGTCAAGAAGGGAGGTGGGTGGAAACAACGGAACATCGGCTTTAGGGTGGTGCGACCGGTGCCCGGTAAAAATTACGGACAAATGGCGTCCGTTAAAGAATCCTTCACGGACAACGGACAGACGGCCGAAATTACTGACGGTCTGTCAAGAATTCCTGTCATGCGAGGGGAAGAAAACGGTAACCAGCGAACACGGACTACATCTCCCAGGATGCTTAGCGGTTGAGAGTTTATGTAAACAGGAGAGCTGTTACATAACTCAAGGAAAACACGCCCTTATGTAAACAGGAGAGCTGTTACATAACTCAAGGAAAACACGCCCTTATGTAAACAGGAGAGCTGTTACATAACTCAAGGAAAACACGCCCTATAAAGGGAGGAACCGGGAGGTACAACGCTGTCGGATATTGTGTTTACACCGACGTACCTGCTTCGTGAAGAGCAGTGTTCCGGAGTGGTGCTCCAGTAAGGCAAGAACGGAGGTAGGTCGAGTCGTTACTCCCTGGGCCGTGTCTTGCCCCATCGTCACCTGTGAAGGACCCGGAAGCTCTACCGGTCAACCATTGAGCTTCGCTTTTTGACTCGGCTGAGTCAAAGCGCAGTGGCGCTTTTGCTGGTTGGAGTCGTAACTCCCAGCCCGACCAGAGATACAGGGACTGCCAGCTGTAACGCACACCAGGAGGTGTTTGCCGCGTTACAGACTCGGAAGTCCACAGGATCGATCGAGCGGCTGCTCTCGGTTCAGTCTTCTTGCTTTGGATTGGGGTATCGGTGACGCATCACCAGGAGGTGACTCCGCGTCCCGGTGCAGTCTGAGGAAGAGGTTGAGCGACTGCTCCCTTCAGGTAGAGACCCCGGCTGGGTGTTTCCCTGACTCCTCGATTTTCCCCAACACTCTTCGTGCCCCTCACAGCCTACCGATTGGCATTGTCGGCCATTTCATTTCTGCCCTCTGTTGGCATACGCCGGGATCGGCGTATATGCAGAGGACGGTTAGGACCATCCGTGCGGTGGGCTGGTAACGTACTTAGCCTGGAGGATTCCAGTGACTATAACTTTTGTTTATTCTTTGTATTATTTTTGCCTTCATTAAAATAACTAACCCTTCACAAGTGGTTGCGTCCTCATTATCGTGTCGGTTAAACGATCCTGAGACGTTCAGGGCGTTACAAAATATCCGACCTTAATAACACTAACTGTCTCCCGGTCGATAACAGACATGGCAACACTTGACGATGTGCTGGCTGCTTTAGCGACCGTGCAAGCTGAAGTGGCTGCCTCTAGGCAAGAAACAGCCGATGTAAAAGCCAGACTGGATGCTATCCAATTGGACCCGCTCTCGCCCAGCACCTCCCTCACGAACCAGACCCCTGCTGTAGTAGTGGAAATGCCGGTAGCCATCCCCTTGGCAACACCAGAGAGGTACAGTGGGGATCCTAACACAGTGCAGGTATTCCTCACACAAGTGGCGCTACATTTATCGTGCAAACCAAAGGCGTTCCCCACGAGTCAGGCTCGTGTGGCTTTCCTTATTTCCTATTTGGCTGGAAACGCGGCACAATGGGCCGTACCTCTGGTGAGCAGGGACGACCCCATCTTATGTGATTGGGGTGCTTTTCGCGAGGAATTCCTGAAGGTATTCGACAGAAGGGCTGACTCGTACACGGCGGACCGTGAAATGCTTGAGTTGAGACAGGGATCCAACGACCTGGTGCAGTATCTCAACGCGTTCCGACGGCTGGTTGCGGAAACCAAGTGGCCTGTTGCTAAACAGACGGCGCTCTTCCATCAAGGGCTGTGCGATGAGCTCAAGGACGCCGTGGCTCATATTGACCCTCAACCCAAGACATGTGAGGGCCTTATCAACCTGGTATTACGGCTGGAACATAGGCTAAGTGAAAGAAAGGGGGATCATGGGAGAAAAGGAAAATCCCTTCCATCCTATGTGACGGTGGGAAGTCCTGAAACTTCCACCGCATCCAAGGGAGAACCCATGGACATTGGCGCAATACGAGCGAGCCTCACAGCCACGGAGAAAGAGTCACGCCGTAAACAAGGATTGTGCCTATATTGTGGCAAAAAAGGCCACTACGTACGTGAATGCCCTGCCAAACCGAAGACGTCACGTTATCGGGCCAACCGGTCGGTAACAGCCGTGGTGGACATACCGGCGGAAAACTAGAGGACTCCCAGACCATAGAAGGGGCATCTCGGAGTCACTCATCCATCCCTTCACTTTCCAACTCGGTCACTAAGGGACACCGACACCTGTTTCTCACGGTGCACGTGGGAGTGCATGACCAGTGGATACCCGTTGTGGCCATGGTGGATTCAGGGGCCACTGGCATGTTTATGGACCACAACGAGGCATGCAGGCTAGGTCTAGTGCTTCTTCCCAAAGCTGTACCCGAAGACGTCTATGCTGTAGACGGAAGGCGATTGGTGACGGGGCCCATCGGGCAGCACACGGGGGTCCTTCCGATGAGATATGGGAGGAACCATTTGGAACAAATCGATTTTAACATCATCCGAGCGCCCCAATATGGCGTCATATTGGGATTGCCGTGGCTACAGAAACACAACCCCTCTGTGGATTGGCCAACACATCGCGTCGAAATGACGTCACCGTATTGCATCCTGCATTGTGGAAAAAGAACGGAATCCCTTGACGCAGATGAGAGCGGGAGTCAGACGGTGGCTACAGCGGCAGAAAAAGATGTGGCTCTCCCCCAGGCTTATCACAGTTTTGAGGATGTATTTGATGAGGTGAAGGCGGAAGGGCTACCACCACATAGACAGTTTGACTGCCAGATCGACCTGGTGCCAGGGGCCAGCGTTCCCAGCGGCAGGCTGTATGCCCTGACGGAGCCTGAAAACGTGCATCTCCGGGGGTACCTGGATAAACTCCTCAAGCTAGGATTCATCCGCCCGTCCAAGTCTCCGGCCGCCTCGCCACTCTTCTTCATCCCGATAGCTAATGGGGAGCTGAGAGCCTGTGTGGACTTTAGGGCATTGAATGCGATAACCATAAAAAATCGGTACCCCTTGCCTCTCATCAGTGTACTTCTGGAACAGGTCAAGAAAGCTCGTATCTACACCAAGTTGGATTTGAAAGGGGCATACCATCTGGTGCGCATGAGGGACGGAGACGAGTGGAAGACCGCCTTCAAGACCAGGTTCGGCCTTTTTGAGTACCTCGTCATGCCGTTCGGTCTGTGCAACGCCCCGGCAGCCTTTCAGTACTTTTTGAATGAGGTATTCAGAGAGGAGTTGGATATCTACGTGGTCGTATATATCGACGACATCCTCATCTACTCGTCCAGTGTGGAGGAGCACGTACACCACGTCAAAGCTGTGCTCCAAAAGCTGAGGGAAAACATGCTGTTTTGTAAACTCAGCAAGTGTGACTTCCACGTCACGTCCGTGGAATTCCTCTGAGTGATGCTGAGTCCAGAGGGGCAGGAGATGGCAGAACGAAAGATCAAGGCGGTGAAAGAATGGCCAGTGCCCCAAAGCGTGAAGGACATCCAAAGTTTCATTGGCTTCGCCAACTTTTACAGGCGGTTTATAGATGGATTTTCAGGATTGGTGGCCCCAATCACACAGCTACTGAGGAAGTCCAAGGAGTTTGTCTGGTCCCCTGAAGCGAACACAGCCTTTGAGGCCCTGAAAAGCGCCTTTGGTAAGGCGCCGGTGTTGGCTCACCCCGATCCGGATCTCCCCTACGTGGTGGAAGCGGACGCTTCGGATGTGGCGCTGGGGGCTATCTTGTCCCAACGCAACCACGACACAGGGGTGCTTCATCCCGTTGCGTACATGTCCCGCAAACTCAACGACGCCGAACGCAACTACCATATTGCGGAGAAGGAGCTTCTCGCAATCAAGGACGCCTTCACCGAATGGAGGCATTGGTTGATGGGGGCAAGACAGGTGGTATCGGTGTACACGGACCATCGGAATCTACAATTCATGACGGCCACAAGACACCTTTCTCCCAGGCAGCTGCGGTGGATGATCTTCTTTGCGGGGTTCAACTTCCGCATCACCTATCGGCCGGGGACGGAAAACCGGAAGGCGGACGCCCTGTCCCGTCAAACTGCAGTTAAGGAACCATTGCCTGCGACCGAGCGTTCCATCATTTCCCCGAGGATGGTATTGGGGGTTATCCAACCGGATACTTTCCTGAGGGGAATAAAGAGAGGGATCAGGTCGTTCGCATGGCGGAGGTGGCTCCTCAGTCACAGGGAATGGCAGCTGAAGGACGGGATACCCCTGAAGGGCAGGTGCCTACTGATACCCACGCCTAGGCTAAGGAAACAAGCATTCATCTGGTGCCATGACTCTCCATGCGCAGGTCATTTGGGCTTTGAAAAAACGGTGGCTAGCATGGGACGGCATTTCTGGTGGCCAACCATGAGAGTGGATGTCAGGAGGTGGGGACAGGAGTGTCCTACGTGTGCTACCATGAAGGCCGACCATGGCCGAACCCAAGGGCTCTTACATCCACTTCCGACCCCGGATAGACCATGGGATAGCATATCACTGGACTTCGTGGTGGGCCTACCGGTAGACCAGGGGATGACGGCAATACTGGTGGTGGTGGATTACTTGACGAAAATGGGGCACTTCATCCCCTGCAAGAGACTCCCTACGGCCGGGGAATTGGCGTCACTACTTCTAAAGAATGTGGTACGACTGCATGGATTACCTGGGGTGATCGTGTCGGACCGGGGGTCGCAGTTTACTGCGCAATTCTGGAAGACTTGGTGCACTGCGCTGCATGTTAAGACCGCCCTGTCCACCAGCTACCACCCTCAAACGGACGGCCAAACCGAGCGCCTGAACCAAACGCTCAAACAGTATCTGCGATGTTTTGTGGACCAGGGCAGGGAAGAATGGGTCGACTTGCTATGGGTTGCAGAGATAGCCTATAACAACGCCACTCACAGCTCCACACAGTCATCTCCGTTCTATAGCAACTATGGCCAACATCCCAGGTTCTTGCCGTTTCTACATCCGTTCAGAGAGGACAGGATTCCCGCCACAGCGGACAGGGTGGCACACATAAAAGACACGTTGATGCGCTCAAGGGCTGTCCTAATAGAGGCCAAGAGAAGATACAAGGCTGCGGCAGACAGGAAGAGAAGGCCCGGGCCACTGTACCGCACTGGAGACTACGTCTGGATATCCACAAGAAACATGAGGTTTCGAAAGCACAGTGTGTTCCATCCCAAGTACATGGGCCCCTATCAAATTACCAAGTGTATGGGTCCCGTGAACGTGAAGGTGTGCTTGCCCCAGTCATTGCGGATACACCCTGTCTTTCATGTATCATTGCTCAAACCTGCACCCTCCAAGCCGTCTGGGACACCTAGGCCGGTATGTGTGGAGTCGGAGGTGGAGTATGAAGTGTCGGGCATACGGGCGTCCAAATGGCGCAGGGGGAAGCTGTGGTACCTGGTTGCGTGGAAAGGCTATGGCCCGGAGGAGCACTCATGGGAACCGGCTGAAGGGGTTCATGCTCCGCGCTTGGTCTCCTTGTTCCATCGGCGTTTTCCTGCCAGCGCTGGACCCGTGGGGAGCCGCTGAGAGGGAGGATGTACTGTCAAGAATTCCTGTCATGCGAGGGGAAGAAAACGGTAACCAGCGAACACGGACTACATCTCCCAGGATGCTTAGCGGTTGAGAGTTTATGTAAACAGGAGAGCTGTTACATAACTCAAGGAAAACACGCCCTTATGTAAACAGGAGAGCTGTTACATAACTCAAGGAAAACACGCCCTTATGTAAACAGGAGAGCTGTTACATAACTCAAGGAAAACACGCCCTATAAAGGGAGGAACCGGGAGGTACAACGCTGTCGGATATTGTGTTTACACCGACGTACCTGCTTCGTGAAGAGCAGTGTTCCGGAGTGGTGCTCCAGTAAGGCAAGAACGGAGGTAGGTCGAGTCGTTACTCCCTGGGCCGTGTCTTGCCCCATCGTCACCTGTGAAGGACCCGGAAGCTCTACCGGTCAACCATTGAGCTTCGCTTTTTGACTCGGCTGAGTCAAAGCGCAGTGGCGCTTTTGCTGGTTGGAGTCGTAACTCCCAGCCCGACCAGAGATACAGGGACTGCCAGCTGTAACGCACACCAGGAGGTGTTTGCCGCGTTACAGACTCGGAAGTCCACAGGATCGATCGAGCGGCTGCTCTCGGTTCAGTCTTCTTGCTTTGGATTGGGGTATCGGTGACGCATCACCAGGAGGTGACTCCGCGTCCCGGTGCAGTCTGAGGAAGAGGTTGAGCGACTGCTCCCTTCAGGTAGAGACCCCGGCTGGGTGTTTCCCTGACTCCTCGATTTTCCCCAACACTCTTCGTGCCCCTCACAGCCTACCGATTGGCATTGTCGGCCATTTCATTTCTGCCCTCTGTTGGCATACGCCGGGATCGGCGTATATGCAGAGGACGGTTAGGACCATCCGTGCGGTGGGCTGGTAACGTACTTAGCCTGGAGGATTCCAGTGACTATAACTTTTGTTTATTCTTTGTATTATTTTTGCCTTCATTAAAATAACTAACCCTTCACAAGTGGTTGCGTCCTCATTATCGTGTCGGTTAAACGATCCTGAGACGTTCAGGACGTTACACTGTCCATGAAATTTACGGACGGTTGGTCACCCTACTTCAAGGAACACTCCCCAGGAATCATAGGTGCCTCGAGGATTATTTACTGCACAGTGGACGCCACACATCCTGCGAGATGCCGTTGGCACAGCTGGTTGACCCCTGGCCACATCTGGACGTGGTTCACGTGGACCCAGAGGTAACAGAGGTGCGGGCAGAGTATTAAGGAATTAGTACTTTTGCACCACTACGATGGTAGAGGTGCTTTTTTGTGGTGATGGACTATGAATTCATAGCATGTAGGGTTTATATTTGCAAGGTTGGGTGGGGATGTTCGAGTCTGAGGCGCCCACACCTTCACCCCGACTGCATCCAGCCAATGGTCGTGCGACTGCCGGGGCAGCGTTCCACTAAGCCAGGGAAAGCTACCCCCATACTAAGTAAATAGTGTATTGAATCTCCGCGAGTCTGTCTAAATATTGGTTGCTCTATATATTATGTATAATATATTCGGATAGCTGGCAAAAATTCAGAGGGTTTAAACGCATGCCACATAAATCGTTCTGTGCGTATTGCATGCTGTAATCACAGTGTCATTGTTCAGAAGGATTTCTGTCGTAGGAATCTGTGTAGAATCTCTACATGGCACAGTTTCCACAGGGAGAAACAATAAACCAAAATATAGACGCCGGCCTACTGCCCTTAATTCAATGCATTCGTTTATGTATTTATTTTTAAAGGACTGGCTTCCAAGGAACAGTAGGAAACAAGCATATGGTGCGTGCGCGAGCAAGAAGTTCAGCCGCGACCGGGAGTTGTGTGTGTGCGCGCAAAAAGTGCACGTGCGCTTAATGAGCATGACGAGGAAAGCCATATGGCGCCTCTGCTCGTAAGAGCGCGCCCGCGCACATGCACGCAAGCTGTAGGCCGGCCATGGTAGCATTTTTTTGAAGCCCTTACTAAAAGTCTCACCAGACCAGCACATGCGCTGGGTCAGGCGAGATGTAAAAACCGCCATGGTAGGTATTGGAACTTGGGGATGGTGTCACAGAACGCTTCATGTTAAGGACACATACATAAGTACAATGCCACTAAATGAACAAGTTACTTGCCTTTGGCAACACTGTTTTGGGTGGATACTTTTATCAATTGAATCCGGAGATTTTTCTACAGCAATTCCCACACACGTTGATAAGAGGCGTTGTGCTGCTCCGCGATAGGTCTGCCCCGCCCCACCCCACCCCAGAAGTGATGTCAGAGCCATGTTATAACCAACTGGCACAGTTTCCACAGGGAGAAACAATAAACCAAAATATAGACGCCGGCCTACTGCCCTTAATTCAATGCATTCGTTTATGTATTTATTTTTAAAGGACTGGCTTCCAAGGAACAGTAGGAAACAAGCATATGGTGCGTGCGCGAGCAAGAAGTTCAGCCGCGACCGGGAGTTGTGTGTGTGCGCGCAAAAAGTGCACGTGCGCTTAATGAGCATGACGAGGAAAGCCATATGGCGCCTCTGCTCGTAAGAGCGCGCCCGCGCACATGCACGCAAGCTGTAGGCCGGCCATGGTAGCATTTTTTTGAAGCCCTTACTAAAAGTCTCACCAGACCAGCACATGCGCTGGGTCAGGCGAGATGTAAAAACCGCCATGGTAGGTATTGGAACTTGGGGATGGTGTCACAGAACGCTTCATGTTAAGGACACATACATAAGTACAATGCCACTAAATGAACAAGTTACTTGCCTTTGGCAACACTGTTTTGGGTGGATACTTTTATCAATTGAATCCGGAGATTTTTCTACAGCAATTCCCACACACGTTGATAAGAGGCGTTGTGCTGCTCCGCGATAGGTCTGCCCCGCCCCACCCCACCCCAGAAGTGATGTCAGAGCCATGTTATAACCAACTCTTCCGCACACTGATGCCAGTTTCTTTCTGATATCTGTCCGTGCCGCCCGGCACAGAGTCTTTGGTAATCAGATTGTGCCAGTGTGCCGATCCCTACTTGGAATCTTTTTAGCATCGACTAGTCTAACCCATTCTACTCAATGGGGGCGAGGGTGAGTCTGTGAGGAATCTGCAAATGAAGAATTCAGTGGAAAGAGCGTTATCGAAGATAAGTAACTTGTTTGTCTGGTGGATACTTCTAATCATTGATTCCTCACCTTGTGCATAGACACCAAAGCCATAACTTCTCACGTAGTGGGTCTGTGAAATGACTCGGACCAGGAAATCCTGCAGGACTGATGGGCAGCCTGGTGGTGGAGGGGTGGGCCCCTCAAGTGGCGGACCTAGACCAGATGACAGGGGCTCACCCCTCAAGGACGCAGGTGGGTTGCGCCTTGCATGGTTCTCAGTTGGTTGGGGGACGCGAGCCAGAAGGCCCCTTAGTGCTGGAGCAATAGACAACGTTCTTCGTATAAATAAATTGAGTTCTGCCCGACTTGCGGATGGAGCATGAAGATAGGGGCAACTTAAATATAAATATTAATTAACGATTGAATTTGATAAATCCATATCGTATTAAATTGTATGAATTATATATTGTCATGTTTGTGTGATGATTTGTAATAAACATGGCCTTTTCTAACTTACAGCTCTGGTCGTCAAGCATTGCTTTGTGGGTTTGGTTGGGGGCAGGGCCGGGAGCCATCCTGGGGGGTACGAGTCCTATGTGCCCATAAGCCACCTGGAGGTTCTTTCTTGGCTAGTCCTTTATAGGTTTTAATGCAAAGGACAATCTACCTAGAGATGGTTTGCTTCTGCACAGATTTTTCTTTCTTCACCTTAGGGACCCCTACAAATAGGTGATAATTTACCCAATGGTCTGTGGTACGATTAATGTAAAAGCTCAGAGCTCGCTTGGAGCCCAAGGTTGAAGTATCTCTTCCTCCTTGGATGGATGAGGGGCAAAGAAATCTCTCCTTTATAGACTGCCCAATGTGAAAAAGTGGGACTACGGACGGAAGAAAGTGGTTTACAGTTGCAGAAGAAAGAATGCTTGCAGCCCACTCATGTGATGAGCTACTGTGGTTGCAATAATGAACACTGTTTTCAATGTGAGCAACCTCGGAGGGAAATTGTGAATTAGCTCGACTGGGGTGCACATCATGAATGTAAGAAGCAGATTTCAGTCTCCCTGGGGCATCACAAATGGTTTTGGCGGGAACATACGAGTCAGCCTTTTCAAAACCTACATCACAACAGGTGATTTGAACTAAGAAGGCTGAGCAGACAACTGTAGAAAATGTAATATGGCTGACAAATTCTCTTCAACTGTTGCCACAGCAAGGCCTTGAGGGCCTAGTGATCAACAAAACCGTAGTACATTAATTAACTGAACTTATAAAAGTTGGATATACTGGAAAGAAAACCAAGCAACAATGTTCTCCTAGTATGCACCATAAGGATGTTACTTACCCAGTAAGCATCTGTTCTTGGCATGTAGAGCTGTAGATTCACATGCTTTGCATACTTCTGCCATCTAGTGTTGGGTCCAGGTGTTTGCAAGGTGTTTTTCGTCAAAGATGTTTTCCCAGTCACGAGGTTAGGTGACTCCTCCTTTCGGTGATAGTGCACACCGTGGGCCCAGGAGATTGAGAGCCCGAAAAGGACGTGAATGGGCGCTCCTGCTATGTACGCCTATATAACAATTGCATTATCATTCGTGCTTATGTGTGTAATTTTTTATAAATGCCAATAAAAATGTTTTATAAAAAAATAAAAAAAAGAGGGTGAGAATGGAGTGAGTGTAGTACAGAGATGTCCATGCGTATGCAATGTAGTTAATGGAAACTGCACCAACTACAGGTGCCCGAGGAGGTGGGAGGGCGCATGTGAATCTACAGCACTACATGCCAAGAACAGATGCTTACTGGGAAGTAACAATCTGTTCGAGGCATGTGTGCTGTAGATACACATGCTTTGCATAGACCATATAGCAGTATTCTCCGAAAGCGGTGACTAACCGGTAGATGTTGCAGTTGTTTGAAAAACTGTCCATAGCACTGCTTGCCCTACATTGGTTTGTTGACATGCAAACACATCCACACAATAGTGTTTGGTAAATGTGTGTGGTGTGGACCATGTTGCTGCCTTACAGATGGCAGCTATAGGAATGTTGTCCAACAACAAAGACCTGGCACTTTTTAGGCACTCTAATCAACTTTTTCGGATTAACTCTGGGGTGATAATCTTATCTTTTCCCAAACTCAGATGCTCATTTATGCATTCTGACCTAATCCACTGTGCCAAAATAATGAATATTTTAAAACAACCAAGAAGGGAAAAAACAGTTCGAAGTCAGATCACTAAACAGCACTCCAAACTTGAGTGTATGTATGCCACAAAGAAAAAGTGTGGAGAAATGAGAAAGTATCTCACATGCGCACCACCAGAGGAGCTACTGGCAGGTTCTCACCAGCTTGCCCACGTACTTGTCATCATTGATAACTTTCTCATATGAAAAAAGAATGTGTGTCCAGTGCGGGAAAGGTGTAAAGACAAAACATAGAGAAGATAGAAAAAAGAACTCCGTAGAAAATGAGACATAGGAGGTCTCAAGTAAAAAATTGAGCTGAACTCACACACGTACTCGTGACTTTTAATCCAGAACGTGAGTTTGCCCAATATTAAAAACGCGGCATGTTGTTAACCACTTTAAGGACGGCCAACATGTTTCATTGAATTCAATGAAACATGCTGGCCGAAGCAAATGCAACAAACAGTTGTTTTGTCTTACGAAAAACGTTGGTCTTTCCAATATAGTACAATAGCGCTCTTCTGACATCAAGTGTGTGAAGAGGTCTTTCTGCAACGGAATCAGGTTGAGGAAAGAACACAGGAAACTTAACTGATTGGTTAAAATGAAAAGCAGAAACTACTTTAGGGAGGAATTTTGGATTAGTGCGAAGAACTCCTCTATCTTTATTAAGTTAAAAGAAGGGTTCTTCTAAGGTTAATGCCTGTAGTTCACCAGCTCTCCTTAATAAAGCGATAGCAATGAGGAAGGCAACCTTCCATGAAAGGAACTGTAAAGAACAATTGCGTAATGATCCAAAAGGTGGACCCATGAGTCTTGTAAGTACAATGTTGAGATTCCACACTGGTGCTGGAGGTATTCTGGGTGGTATTACTCTTTTTAAGCCCTCCATAAAGGCTTTACTTACAGGAACTTTGAACAAAGATAAATGTGGTCTGTTTTGTAAATATGCGGCTACTGCTGTATGGTGCAATCTAATGGATGTGTAGGCTAGACCAGCTTGATGTAGATGCAAAAGATAACATTTATGTTTTGTACAGAAGCATCTAGAAGATAAATGTTTTTGTTGTTACAATCGACAACAAATCTTTTCCATTTAGCTGCATAACAAGCTCTGGTAGTAGGTTTTCTTGCTTCTTTAAGAATAGTCATACAATCTTGTAGCCAATGTAAGTATCCAAACTCTATAACTACAGGAGCCAAATCGCTAAGTTGAGCTCCTTGGGGGTTTGGGTGCCTAATTTCTCCATGGTTCTGTGTGAGAAGGCTGGAATTGAGAAGTAGCTTTTGATGTGGAACCAATGACAGCTCCAAGAGTGTGGTGAACCACAGTTGACGGGCCCATGTGGGAGCCACTAATATTAGCATGAGGGATATTTGCCTGAGCTTCCGATACAGAAAGGGGAGCAGTGGGAGAGGCAGACAAGCGTAGGCAAATATCCCACACCAATTCACCATAAGGCATTGCCCTTGAATAGAGGGTGTGGGGACCTCGAGGCGAAGTTTGGGCATTTTGTGTTGTCTGCTGTGGTGAACCGATCTATTTGCGGTAATCCCCATTTTAGGAAGTATGTAAGGAGTACATGGGGATCCACTTGTGTATTTGTTGTCTCCTCCTGCTGAGGAGTTCAGCAATTTGATTGTTCACTCCTGGGAGATGTTTTGCGAGAAGATACATTCTGTGATGGATTGCCCAACAACAAATGGTCTGAGAGAGGCATGACAGTTGTGGAGAGTGTATCCCCCCTGTTTTTGTACATAGTACATGTCTGTGCGAACTATGGCAACTTTGCCTGTGAGGTGAGATTGAAGGGCTTTCAACGCTAAAAATACTGCTAGAAGTTCTAGATAGTTGATCTGAAGACGTTTGTGCTCGTCGTCCCAGAGCCCCTGAATTGTGTACTTGTGGAGATGGGCACCCCAAGCTGTGAGAGATGCATCTGCTGTAAGCACGATCTGTGGAACAGGGTCAATGAAGTGTCGCCCTTTTGATAAGTTTGGTGTGTTCCACCACTGCAGAGAGGGATGGGTGCGGCTGTCTACCAACACTAGATGTGTTAATTGACCCTGTGACTGATTCCACTGACGTGCTAAGCATTCTTGTAGGGGACGCATGGGTAGTCTTGCATGAGGCACTATCGCAGTGCATGATGCCATCATTCCTAGCAGTTGCATGAAGGTTCTGGCTGGTATGTATTGGTTGGCTCGAAACTGTAATACCAGATTTTGAATTCTGGCTGCATTGGGAGAGGCTACAGTAGTGTGAGTGTTGAGAGTTGCTCACAGATAGGACAGTATTTGTAAAGGTTGAAGAGGAGACTTTTGCGTATTGACCATAAAACCCAACTGGTGAAGTAGATCTAACTAAGTCTGAGTGTGTTGCAAACACTTTTGGTGTGTGCTGGCTTTGACGAGCCAATCGTCTAGATATGAGAAGACATGAATCGGTTGTCTTCTGAAATGAGCTGCTACTACTGCTAGGCGTTTTGTAAACACCCTGGGTGCAGTAGTTACTACGTATGGGAGTACTTTGAACTGATAGTGTTTTTCTGCTATCACAAATCTGAGATATTTGCGATGAGCTGGATGGACCGGAATGTGAAAGTATGCATCATTTAAGTCTAGGGTGGACATAAAATCGCCTTGCTGTAGAAGTTGAAGCACTTGCAGTGTTACCATATGGAAGTGTTCTGACAGTATGTACCGGTTTAACGCTCTTAGATCCAAAATTGGTCTTAAGGAGCCATCCTTTTTGGGTATTAGAAAATACAGAGAGTAAACTCCTGAACCTGGATACTGTAACGGAACTGGTTCTATGTATCCGTTTGTCAATAGAGATTGCACCTCATGTTTGAGTATTTGTAGGTGCTCTAATGAGAGTTTGTTAAATGTGAGGTGGAATATTTGGAGGATTGGTGGTAAGCTCCAGGCAATAACCATGTCAGATAATGTCGACCACCCATTTGTCTGATGTTATGAACAGCCAAACGGGGAGAAATTGTTCACGTTTTCCCCCTACAGGTGTTAAGTGATCGGGGTGGAGTAAGGGCAAGTCACTGCTTGTTGGTGGAAGGGGAGCTACGCGTTGTGGCACCTTTACCCATACCTTTGAAATGGTTTCCTCTGTACCCTCCTCTATAAAAACCTCTAGAGGGAGAGGGTTGTGTGATGGATTTGTAAGAGGAAGTATTGGGGACGGAGGATGTGATGTTGGACCCTGCTCTGCAAAAGGAATGGCGAAAGGAACCTCTGTTTGATGGAGACTGGAGCGCTCGAACAGACTTTGCCACTTCTGTATCTTTCTTCATTTTTTCTAAGGCTTCATCAACCTGAGGCCTAAACAAGTGTTGTTTGTTAAATGGAGTGTTTAAAATGGACTGCTGAACTTCAGGTTTAAACCCTGAAATCCTAAGCCAGGCATGTCTTCGTAGGAGACTGCTGGTGCTAATTCCCTTCGCTGTAGTGTCAGCAGCATCTAAATCACATTTTATGGAAGAGTTAGAAATGAGTTTGCCTTCCTGCACTAACTCTTATACTTTAATTTTGTGTTCAGCTGGGCGATATTGAAGTAGTTGTCCCATTTCGTCCCAGTGTGCCCTAGCTAGTAGGACCTGTGTGTTTGCAATACGCCAGTGATTAGCGGCTTGAGCAGCCACTCTTTTCCCAGATGCATCGATTAATTTAGACTCCTTGTCTGGAGGAGGTGCATGAGCAGAGATTTGTGAGCTTGCTCTATTACGAGCATTAGAGACCACTAATGAGTCCAGAGGCAATTGTCCCTCAAACACCGGATCAGATGGCGGGGGTTTCTATTCTTTATCGACCCTTGGAGTCAAAACACGGACACGCACAGGATCTTTAAATATTTGGTCAGCGTGTCTCATCATGCCCTTTAACATAGGAAGACTCTGAGTTGTCCTATGTGTAGACCCTAGAGTGTCAAATAAAAACTCTTCCTCCAAAGATTCCTTATGTAATGCAACCCCATGATACTCTGCAGCTCTATAAATAAGTTATTGGTAAGCTACATTATCATCTGGTATAGATCCGGGTCAGTATCCATGGGAGGATCAATAATGCAATCATTCCATGGATCTATAGGCAGATGAGTATTGTCATCATCCTGATCATTGTCTATATCAGGTTGTGTATGAGGAGACCCGAGGTGTTATATGTAGAAGATTTGAACTTGGCAAATATGGTGAAGATGGTGGAGGGGATTGTGGGTCAGGGTTAACAGGACGTGTAGCCATATCTTTCTTCTTCTTAAGAGGAATCTTATAAGTAGGATCTTCTGAAGGAAGTTTCTGTTTGGATGGTGTCTTAGCTAAAATATGTCCTGTATCTGGACTGATAAATATTTTCTTTTGCTTAGGGTCTAACTTTTCCTTCAAAAGTTCCAGGATAGGTTCCGGAGACTTTGTGAGGGTTTCTTTTGTTTCTTTGATGCCGAAGGTTCAGGTGCCGAACCAGTCTTGTCTTTATGAATGGAAGATTTCTGCTCCAAAGGATGCTAGTCTTTCGAAGCGGAAGGCTTTGGTTCCGAACCAGGCTTGTCTTTCGGAGCGGAAGATTTCAGATCCGAAGATGATAACTTTGGCCGACTTGATCCCGAGCCGGAAGGCTTGACTGCTTGTTTCGGTGCCCGGCCAAAGGGCGGGCCGTCAGAAACATTGTCTCAGCGCTGACCAAGGCCCGAAGGTAGAGGTGGTGCCGAAGCTTTATGCTTGGTGGAAGAGGTCTTTTGGGGTAAAGGGTCTTTAGTACTCACGGTACCCTGTCCTGGAGGTACGTCTTCAGACTCCAAGTCAATCTCCAGTTCAGAAGCTGATTCTGCCACAGAGAACGCCGCTTCCTCTTCTGCTTCTGACGCTTCTTCATGTTCGGATTATTCTCCGAAAATATCTGCAGTATGTTGAATGCTTTGGTGTTGCATTTCTCTTCGTCGAGCCCGAAGATCACGTAGAGTCTTTTTCAACCGGAAAGACTTACAGGCGTCACAGTCTTCTTCCTTGTGCTCCGGCGAAAGGCACGATTTACCAACTTTATGTAGGTCGTGCGAGGGTACTTTGAGTGGCACCGAGGACAGAACCGAAACAGTGTCCGTTCCATCGGCAGAAGGGTAGACGGACACGGCTTGGCCCGGAGGCTGCCCTCGATATTTCCGACCGAAGATAGACGGTTTCCCGATTTATAGTATTTTCAGAGAATAGGGAAACCGGTACGAGAACAATATCATCGAGGGTACAGTGGATTATGCACCCCGGCGAACCCGAAGGCCGTTTCGAACCTGTGTGCAGCAATACACGTCCGAACCCGATGGTGGGAAAAAACAATTTAACAATGGAGTCGAAGCCCATGAGCACTATCACCGAAAGGAGGAGTCACCTTACCTCGTGACTAGGAAAACTTTGTCGAAGAAAAACAACTTGCAAACATCCGGAACCAACACTAGATGGCAGGAGTATGCAAAGCATGTCTATCTACAGCACACATGCCTCGAACATGGTTTTAGTGGAACAACATTTGGTTGCTAAATGACCAACACTAATTTGGGAGGGAGATTTAAGGCCATCAATTGTCATATCTCAATCTTCAAGCCTGGAGGTGCAAGTTGTGCAGGCCCAGGTGCAGCTTCCTGTTGCTGTTACATGAGGTCCTAAAGGGTAGCCAAGTAGGAGATCAAAAGCCCAAGGACAAAAGTTCCAGAAACCACTCTCTGCTGACCCAGTCCGGAACCACTAGGATGACTTGGGCCAAGTGGCTCTCGATTTCCAGAACTTTGGGCTGGAGAGGTAGAGGCAGGAAGGTGTACAGGAGTTCTGAGCTCCACTCTACCCAAAAGGCATCTCTGAACTAGGACTTGCCTTCGAGAACTCCAGTACACAAAAGCCTGGACATGATGCGTTCGACGGTTGCAAAAAGATTCAGTCGAGGTTCTCTCCATTGTTGGAAGATGCCCTGTGCCACTGCTGAGTGCAGCCGCCACTTGTGATCCGCTAGGCAACGCCAGCTGAGCCGGTCTGTCCTGGTGTTTAAAGATCCTTCAAGGTATTGTAAGACCAGGGAGATGCCCTGATGACTCAGCCATTTCCAAAAGTGCAGAGACTGTTGGCACAGGACCCACAATCCAATTGCTCACTTCTTGTTACAACACCACATGGTAGTGGTATTGCCTATGAGAATCAGAACGTGTTCTCCTTTGATGGACAGGAAGAAAGCCTTCAATGCCAAGCAAATTGCCTGTAACTCCTACAAGATAATATGGAGGTGGGTTTCTGCCGGAGACCATAGTCCTCTGATCTCCACCTCTCCAAGATGGCCTCCCCACCCAGCAACAATTCATCCGTCACAATCTTTAGCTCAAGGTGGGTTAGGGCAAGGGGTCTGCCGACTGTCCAATTGTGGTACAGCCACCACTGCAGATCTTTTGCGGTCTCTTCTGACACCTGGTTGGACTCCGAAAGGTTCCCTTGATGCTGATCCCAATACAATTTCAGATCCCACTGCATTGCCTTCATGGGTCACCTGTCAGGGTCCACTAGCTGGATGCAAGACGCAACAAGCTGGGTCTGGCAGCTTAGTGGATAATGCATCCACTGTAGGGGCCTGTGTTTGACCTCAGGGTCACACGTTAAAATCCCAGCGGGTCCACTCAGCCTTTCATCATTCTGAGGTCAATAAAATTAGTACCATAGAGTTGGGTAATAATAAACAGCTGTTATTCGGCACCAAGATACCCACAGGGTGAATGTTCAGTTTACAAATACACATGTTCAAGAAGCCTTAGAGTTCCTCTCACTGAGACTCAGCTCAAGGTTTGACTCATGGGGATCATAGCCAGAATATCCTGGACTTGTTGAGGCAGTGGGAAGGCTCTGGACAGTATCACATCCTGGATGGCTCCAACGTAAGGGAGCCTCTGTGAAGGAGTCAGGTGGGGCTTTGGCATGCTGATGAAAATCTCAGAGATGCCAACAGGTGGCTGTTGTCTGGAGGTGGTTTAAGACAGTTTGGTGGGTGCCTGCCTTCAACAACCAGTCATCGAGATATGGGAAGACTGGTATTCCCAAGCACCACCATCACTTTTGTGAACACTGAAGGGGCACTGGTACGACCTAAAGGGTGCTCTAAAAACTGAAACTACTTGCGTTCTACTTGAAACTGCAGGTAGCATCTGTGGGACTGCAGGAGGGGGATGTGGAAATAAGCTTCTCCTGAATCAGGGGCAGACAAACCTTGATCCAAGGGGAGCATTTTGAACCGGTCCTTCTCGAGGAAGAAGTTCAGAGTTCTGCTTTGGAAGGCCTGGGAGATCTGTTGTTGCTAAGGCAGGTTTTGTTGTGGCCTCTGTTAAGTCCCTATCCAAAGCCTTGAAATTGGTGACATTGTTGGGAAAACTGCAGTATGTGCAGTGCTAGGAGCTCTAAGCCTGAGCCCACCTTGTCTCCAAAGAGATGGGTGCCGTCAAAAGGAATATCCATCACCAATTGCTGGAGATCGCGTAAAAGTCCAGTGGAACAAATCCAAGCATGTCACTGAAGCACCACGCTGGTGCCACATGACCTACCCAAGCAGTTGGTGGTGTCCAGGCACGACATGAAAATGTGTTTCGTTGCAACCTGGACATCCCAAATTATTTGCTTAAGATTAGCCCAAAGATTCTCAGGGTCTACAGGTAAAATGTCAGCCACCATGTCCCACAATGCATGGGAATAACACCCCTGGCCAACCTGAGTTTACAGACCGGAGGGCGAGGCAGGTGGAGGAAAACAAATTTATCAAAAGCTTCCATGCATTTTGCCTCCCTGCCTGGCGGGGTGGAAACGTACTGGGATTCAGCCTGCTGGTAGAGGTTTGAACTACCAGTCTCTCAGTTGCTGGGTGCTGCTTTAGAAAAATAGGTCTGCTGAAGCCAGCCTAAGTCTTCTGGCTATTTGCCGATTTACTAGAGAGCAAGATCCTGGCTACAGCAGTGCTTAATTTGAGCCGGGGCTTTCCGGTGCGAAGCACCGGCACTTAATTGGTTTCCAGTGCTCAGCACCTAATTGTCAACACCATACTTAGAACAGTTTACCACATGGTGGCGGTGCTCATCTAATTTAGAGATAAGCAGAACAACGGTAGTTTAGAAATACAATATACATTAAAATTGCTAACACCTGCCTCCCCGGCTATTTCTTTAGCTTTGGGGACCTGGAATAATCAGAAATGTCGCATTTACATGCGAGAGAGATGGTTAGTAGCTGTTGAGGCAGCGATGACTGGGGCGAAGGATGGTGCAAGCTGCAGTGGCCTCTTGGTCAGAGCCCTGGCACTTAATGTTTTACAAATTAAGCACTGGGCTACAGCCAGGTGCCCAGAAATGTGTCTGTCAGTGCCTCGTTGAATGGAAGGAGAGGTTTGTGTGAGGTCTGCCTCGGTTGCAGTGCCTCTATAAGCATATTTGTTTTGACTTCCACTGATGGAAGTTGTAAATCCAATGCTTCCACTCCTCTCCTGATAACCATCGCAAAGGAGGCAGAGTATTCAGTGGAGGGGCAGGTGAAGTGTTTGGTGATGTGTCTATGCCACTGGCCTCTTGTAAATCCAAAAATAAGTTCTCATTATCATATGCCTAGGAAATATCACCATTGGCATCTTGCTGTTCCTCTATAGTGTACTGGAAGCTTATCTGATCCAACTGAGGTTGGACTGACAGTCACAGGGGTTGCGACTTCGAACAGGGTTGCAGTGTATTTGTTTCCAAGTCCAAAAGGACTACTGGCTCCTCCTCCACAGGTTCAATCTAAATACAAGAGGGCCCCTGAGAACTGGTACTAGGAGAAGGCAATAGCAGGGGAACATAAAAATGCATCAAAAGAAACAAAACTTCTCCATTTCCATCGAGGAAGGGGCTTACTCCCATCTATGGGTATATGAACCTATGTCTGCACTATTCTTCAGCAGGAGTACCTTGTGCTCCCTACCTCTGACAATTTTTTGAAGGAGAACCTAACAAAAAATCTTTGCCTCCTTGGTTGATAAAACCCTATTAAAGTTGGAATTGGGCTCCCTGAATATTTAAGTGGTGGCAGAGGTCATCCAACGAAAAGGCAAATATATATTTGCCTTTTCGTTGGATGGCCTCTGCCACCACTTAAATATTACACCCTGCGCCCTGATATACAAGTTTCTCATTAGAGTATAGGGTTCGGTGTACTATAATTTTAGTGAGACTAGGGATCCTCCCCTTAAAGACCCACACTTTCAAATGGGATAAATCGGAGAGTTCCACAGAAATGTGTGATGTAGTGGAGGACGGCAGGATTTCTGACATGTCCAAATTCGACTCTGGTAGAGGCCCGACGCCAGCATATAAAGCCCATATGTTTTAGACATAAACTTAGTTCTGCAAAAAGTTTAATTGAGTTTTGTAAATCTCCGCTCGATGAATTTACTTGTGTCCTTTTTAAGAAAAACTTTTTGAAACGGTTTTAATGTCTGAATAATATTACTATCTTAACACTTTTTAATAATGTATTTGTTGACCTCAGTCGAGGTCTAAATCAAATTTAATAAAATTCTAATTACCCAGCTCCCTGGTGAAGGTGGTTAAATCAGTCTGAGCGTCTTTTCACCGAAAAGCGTGTTGGTGCAATTCTGTTTTCTCTTTATGAATTTTTATTAACTGATCGATTAATTAAAATCATTACAGTAAAAACTATAGAGCTTTGGGTGCAAAGTACAAACCCCAATGTTATTCATGTATTCTCTTTATGATTGTTTATAATTTAATGTTGATGACATTGATATATGTATAGGAAGCATACTGAAGGATATTAATGAATATTACTTCTGTGGTATATATCGACAGATGTATAGGCCAATATGATAATTTAATTGTGGATTCTGAACAATGTTTTTAATTTGTTTTCTTGAATGCTTGTGTGCGACTGGTTTTGATTTAGGAGTTTGGTGTTCAGTATGAATCATGACGGTAGGGATTCTGAGATTTTTTTAATTTTTGTCTAAAAAATATACTACCAGTAGTATAAGTAATAAATGAAAAGGCAACGAAAGGGTGTAGGACTATAGGCTGTTGCTACGTGTCTTTGTGGAGTTGTAATGGCACCTCTATTAGCCTAATAAGGTACTGCGCCCTTAATGCAATTATAAAGAGAAAGATTGCATTAAGGCTGCAGTACCTTATGTGGCTAATAGAGATCCCTTTACGACTCCACAGTGACACCTAGTAACAGCTTGTGGTACTGCACCCTTTTGTGTATTACACCCTATGAGCGGAACTTGTAAATATTTAGAGGATGGGAAGTGACACTGATGCCCTGCCGGAATGTGCTCTGAGAAAGGAACGACAGACTTTTAAATTTAGCGAAGAACAGAGAAAATGATTAGGCAGCTGCATGGCGGGACCCAGAAAAAGGTTTTGGAAACCAGTTGTGTGGTGTTTATGAAGCGGGCGCTGTGCTACTTTATAAAAAGCTGTGTGGGCTCCAGAAACCTGCAGCTTCATGGTAGGAGCAAAAAAACATGGATATTAAACAAGACATGGGGCATCTGTGAAGCGGGCGTGGTGCGGTTGTAAAGAAAGCCGTGTGGGCTTCACAAACGTACAGCTTCATAGTGGAAATAAAAACTAACAATTAAACCAGATGAGTGGCGTCTGTGAAGCGGGCGCAGTGCAGGTTTTAAAAAAGCTGCGTGGGGATGTGAACGGAAACGCAAAAAATATTAAGCTGATCGGACGCGTGGTGTGGGTGATGAAGCAATGAAACGGGTGCCCACAGCAAAAGCTATACCTGCAAGCCTACTACTACTGTGTGTGGGTGATATGTATGTCTGCCAAGTTCAAAACATGTCTGTTGAAGGTATACACACATGGGCCATGGCATTCAGATTCCCAACCATGGTGAGCATTCGTGCTCAGTGTGGGTGTGGAGAGATATGCGGCCGTGATGATCGAGTCTGTTTCAGAGGACGATCCACTCTCACGCACAGTCGCAAACATGAACACCCTTTGACAGGTTGGAGATAATGGAAGCCCCAAACCACATACAAACCGAACCCCGACACAAAACCAAGAAAAGAAGTTAATCCGAATCCAAATACCCTCTGCCTGACTGATATTTACCCACGGTTTAGAACTACAGGTACATGTAAAAACTGTAACATACTGCAAGTATTTGCCTGTGTTTGAAATCAATGCCATCCTAGCTGTTGCCTCACAGCGCAGAATGGAAGCCCGCCTGATCCTCTGGTTGTTTAACAAGCATTGGCCGCACGCGCGCCTCGCGCTTAAAGTTTAAAAAAAAAGAGAAAAAAAAAGACAAGCCCGGTGGAGTCTGGCGCGCGCGCGCTTGGGGGCGGGGGAGCGCATTCCAGGCGGGGGAGCGGACCCTTTGAAGTGCTCCCAAAAAGCGGATTGCATGGCGGCACGATGCGCGTGATTGTGCGTGTCCTAGCCATGCAATCCGCTTTTTGGGAGCACTTTTAAAACCCCCTTACAATAGTCTCGAGGCGAGACCTAAAAATGAATATGTACTAAATAATAAAATATGTTTTGAACAGGTCTGCTTCATTATATTGATTATTTATTGAGTTATACCTTTTCAAAGAAATGGAGAAGTCTGGTTTCCTCTGATGCATTCTTCCTCCTCTAGGGGTGGCATTGACATACAGGGAACAGGCATCAGTCTTGACAACATATAGTATTGTAATTGCATTTATATAGCACTTACTACCCCTGACGGGGCATCAAAGCGCTTTTTCGGCGAGAAGCACACTACTCCGGAACCCATAAAGGATTAGTGTTGAATTAGTATAGTGAAATATGAAAGTAATTTGAGTGGTGCATAGGTTAGTCAGTTATTTGGATTGAGAAGGACAGCGGAGGGATAGAAGAGGGAAAAAGGTTTGCATTTATATAGTGCTTGTTAACCCAGATGGGGTGTTGAAGCACTTTTTTGGCGAGTAGCACGCTACTCCGCATCCCATAAAGGATTAGTGGGGAATTAGTATAGTGAAATATGAAAGTAATTTGAGTGGTAGATATTATGCAATCTCAGCATAGTTGTAGGTCCTGGAGTGGGGTTGAGAGATATATTTGGCTTTAGGTACTGATCCGCTAGCAGACTCTAGACTGGAAGGCCCCTCAAATGCCCGGAGGCGCACCAGGGTGATCTGGTACAGTACAAAAATTCCACAGCATAACCTCTTTATTGATGGGCTCTAGAACTCAGGTTACATCGAGATTACATCTGGGAACTGTTCCAAAGCCAGAGAGCAAGGACACGACTTCAAACTCTCAATATTTATATTGTGGACCCAATGTCACTTCAGGGCTGGACTGATCTGATGTGGAGCCACTCCATGCCACCTACTGGCTTGCAAGGTTATTCCTGAAGAGAAATCTCTGGATCCAGTCTGGTGGTATTCAGGAGATGAGGAATCTGCGGTTAGAAGTATCCATCAGAAATGAGCGTGTGTTAGTTTTTCATGCAAGGGAAGAATGGAAAAAGTGGAACTCTACTGAAAAAGAATTTTTTTAAATCTGTATATGCAAAGTTCTGATTATAAAAAGATTATTATACATTAACAAGTTGGATGAGAAGATTTGTTTCTATAGGTTCGTCTCATTCAACTTTGACGTCACAGAGGTCCAAATGCGCCATCATATGTATCCTTATATATTCTGTTATGAAAATTCATATCAATTTTTGTCATTTCTTTTCTTGCAACAAATTTGCTGCTGTTAATTTCAGCGGAACCACTTTGAAGGACTGGAACCATAGGCAAGCCAGATTTTCAGAATATTGAGAAGGCATCATTTTTACATTCCGTGAATCGGAGGAAGGATCCTTAACATCAGGGATGTCCAAGTAATACAGGAGAACTAGATCCATGCCCAGTGTTTGGGATCTCTCCGGAATATAGGTTTATGAGCAAAAAATGTAAATGAAACTAATTGACATAAGTGGTATCCCTGTACATGTGGCACAGATATGCCCCCCTACATCTGCATAGGATAACCTTGATTTAAATAGTGAAAACACATGAAAAACTGCCAGGGCTCTGACCCTCTATGAACAAAGCTGGACACCCTTGCAGAAGGGGGCTTTAATGCATCATACTATCATACTAATGAAATTGAAGACACACCAAGAAGAATGTAAAAAAGAAACCTTTTATTTTTCGAAGAGGGTTTAACATCAACATGCAGGTTCAGCATGAATAAAAAGTATTGCACTGCTATTATGTGGCAAAGGTTCAAGTTTCTAAAAACACGTAGCACATCCCACACTTTATTCACCTCCCTCCCCAGGCACAAAGTAATCGATGTGTAGCCTGGCAACGAGGAAAGAAAACTGCATCCACCCACTCCTCCCTCGAGATAGGTCACAGCATGAAAACGCACACACATCTGACAAGTCTTCTAAAAGTTCAGTCGATGCATCCAGCAAGATAAAATCAGAGAAAAGAACTAACTTTTCTTCTCCCCAAACCAGCACAAATAAACATGTATAAATCACGTATCATTGTCTCTTGGACATGGAGCGCTCAAGTCACTCTTTTCACGCGCCACCACAGAAACAACCACACTGCACAGGCGCTGCAATGCACAAGGGCCACCTGGTGCACAGATCTGAAGGCTCTCACGGTGCAAAAAACAAAACAAAAAAAAGTGCAATGCCAATGGTGTTGGCCCTTCCTTTCAATGCTATGGCGGACATTAGGATCACATCCCAACTCTGGCCAATGAAGGATCCAACAATGGTGAGCCATGAAGAGCGGTGCATGCAAGGGTGCAGATACCAGGACGCACTGAGCAGCTGCTTCCACAGGCGACTCCTTGAACTGGGCAGGCCCTGGTGTTTGTGGTCTGAGTCAAGACCCCTTTACAATCCAGGAACCAGAACAATAAAACTTGGACTGGTGCTGGATTGCGTGACCCTGCCTGTGTGCCCTCATTAATGTGAAAACAGGGGGACCAGACTCCATCCACCAGTGGAAACCATCGCAGTTCACAAGTGTATTTACAGTAAACATCATCTGTTGCTTTTCGACATACTACTCAATGGTTATAAAAAAGAAAATCAAAATAAAATAAAAAAAAGTATATAACGTTCAAGCATCCTATAGGAATGCGCTGGTTTGAATTATTTCAATTTACTAGGGCTAATAGGGATAGCACTCTTGCTCACTCATAAAAAAAAAAACCTCAAGTCGAAAAGGAATCGGGGAGATAAATCCAAGTTCTGAAAAAAGACTGACTCCACTGTGTAAAATATAAAGAGAGAGGATATTACCTACTTTCTCACTCCTCTGCTATTGTGTGTTCACTGGTGCTGGATGGATTGTACAAAAAGGAGACCATATATTGGAAACATTTCTATCTTTATTCCATATCTAATTTTCTCTACCATGTCACAGAGGCTAACTCACTCATTTGTACACATTCCTGGAGACAAAGAATCAGTGGGTAAGAAAATATAGTGATATACTGTATAAGACCCCTAAAATGAGTCTTGCCCAACGCTTTAACCAAGCTGTATCACTTTTGGTGGCAGGTTGGTGGATCTATATCACAAATTGTTTAACTGATACGGTCAGGCCACGTCTTTCAGTTTATCACCTCTTCTAAACTAGCAAGCCGCGATGCAGTGGCATTTTCCTAAAAGTTATTATGTCCATCACTGTTTCTATTCTTTGCCCAATGCTAAGATACTGTTGTCAATTCTGTTGAGGCTGCTGTGTTCCTGGTTGTGCCCTCCCTACAAAACATGTCAAGATCAGATAAACAGGAAAAATGGGCCAACTTGAGAATCATGTTGGATATTCCCATACCTTACATGTACGTTCAGCATGTTCAGTCTCATCAAGCCCTAACGAGGAGACTTCTGCTCTCCCATTTCCTTGCAATCTTTCACCCAGTTAAGAAGAAAGAAAAAAGCAGTCATGGAGGGCCTGAAAGCCTTCAGATGTGTAATGTTGGTTCTTACTAAGGCGACATACCCTGTACATGTGGTCTTGTGTTTAATTTGAAAGATTCTCAATTTACCTAGTCTGTGTAATTAAGAGATGAGTATATATTTGAGATAAGATACATTTGTGTCCAATAGCCGTACATCGTTCATTAATATTATTTAAATAGTCTTATGTACTTCAACAGCGTAGGTTGACCGCCTCTAGAAGCCCCATGGATGGGCCTATCTAGATCAAAGCAAATGCAAACAAGAAGGGCGACACCCAGAACGAGAAGACTGCAAATTGTGGACTGGGCATTCTGTGGGCAGGTTTTACGACTTCTACCCTCAAGGGTCAATCAGTCTACAAAACCTTTTAAATTGAGCCTATGAGCCAGAAAGATAATTTCATTTATCGATGTGTTCATTTAATTCTAGCGACCTTTCATGGCTATGCTACAACTTCCAGCCCACGTACCCTGTGTCTTTTAATGCTATTCAACAATGGCCCCATTGCTTAGCCAAAAGTCTAATTCTCCATGTTTGTTGATGTATAAAGATGAGAGGCTCAGTTCTAAGGCGCCCATATCAAGGCATTCATGACCGGCAAAAAGTCAGATGAATCGAAGTCATGGGTTGCGTGGCATTCACCAACAACTGCATAAAACTGCAGAAATGATGTACTAAAGAGGATAATGAATGCCTACTGGACCAAGTATGCCAAACGGGACATAGTTTGGTGCTTTGTTGAAATCGTCTGGAGCCGAGATACATTTGGAGTTTTTCTGAGCAGGTCTCTTATTTGCGCTCACTTCCTCCGCTAGGCCCAGGCAACTGCTCCACTCCACTGAATCCCAGGCTTGGCTAGACATCCTCCCTCTGCCCCAGCTGCCTCCGCCATTCCAATCTTGACACTTGTGTGATGGCTCTCTCACACAAAAAGCCCCCAAATGCTTGTTCACCACCACCTACAGGACCAAGCTTGACTGCTCAATCACTTCTCTGAGACTCAGCTCCCCTTCCCTCCTGGTTCTCTAGACACAGCTGCCCCTCAGTCCCCCTCTTTGGCCCAGTTCTCCCATCCGCCTGGTCTCCAACTATCTTTTGTACATCTCCTCTAGCTGCCTGCTCTTCCACTGCTCTAGCATAGGACTGCCTGCTCTTCCACTGCTCTAGCGTAGGACTGCCTGCTCTTCCACTCATCTGGCCTAGGGCAGCCTGTTCTCCTACTCCTCTGGCCCACAGCTGCCTGCTCTTCTACTGCTCAGGCCTACAGCTGCCTGCTCTTCTACTGCTCAGGGCTACAGCTGCCTGCTCTTCTACTGCTCAGGGCTACAGCTGCCTGCTCTTCCACTTCTCTGCCCTACCGCTGCCTGCTCTTCTACTACTGTGACCTACAGCTGCCTGCTCTTTTTCTGCTCAGGCCACCAGCTGCCTGCTCTTCTACTCATGTGGCCTTCAGTTGCCTGCACTTCCACTCCTCTAGTCTACAGCTGCCTGCTCTTCTACTGCTCAGGCCTCCAGCTGCCTTTTCAGAGCTGCCCACTCTGCTACTTTCTTTTCTTGAAGGTGACTTCTATCCCACTCGCCTGGCACCTCCTTCTAAAGCCCACGTGTTGCTTTAAGTTCTCATTACTCTGGATCAGCTTCCGGACTGCGTTTCCCTGTCTCAGTTGTCTACTCTCCCTTGTCTCTGGTCTGCCTTTCCTACGGCTCAGTGGTCTACTCTTCCTACCCCGACTATTCTGTCTGCTCCCCCTCTCCTTGGCCTCCAGGTCTCTTGGCCTTCCTTCCCCTCCACTCCTCTAGTTCAGATGAAAGATGTGTGCCTTGGACAGCTGTGTCTGTCTGCTAACCCACTAGTAAGGCTCTTCTGTGACAGGCTATCTGCACCTCAGGGTAGGAGCCACCCCCCATGCCTTCCAGCTCTGGGGCTGCGGCTCCTACTCTGTGTCGGTACACACCCCACATCTCTTGGATTCATGGGCTGGTTGGGCCTCAGGCTCTTGGCTGCAACCCATCTTTACTTCCTCATACTGGAGCAATCTTGCATCTCCTGCTTGAAGCCCCCTCCCCTATCCTGTTGCCTTTACCTATCACTGCCACACATTTTAAAATGCAGGTATAAAATGAAACCGTGGCACTGGCAGCAAATTGTGATGGCAGAAACTGTGGTCCAAGGTTGTTGGGAAGCACCGAAAGAGGAATAACAGCAGGAGAACAATGAAGGAAAGCAAGAAGCCCATCATAGCCTCAAGTAGGAGAGTAGACCGACTTGGCAGCCGCTAGCCATATTTCATGTCTCTTTGGCATTGCTACTTTATAATGACTATTAGTCTGAAGTATTAGGTGGTGCCCACTGACAATCTGATCCATCCTAGCTCATCATGAATGCGGCGGCGTATTATTTTTCAGTGGGCCATGACAAGAAGGCTAACAGCTGTCCATATGCGACCCCTGCAGCCCACGATCTCGATGAGGGTGTCTGAGACTAGAGCACAGTGGTTGACCTGCATAGTGGTGTAGTGTTGGTTAAAGTCGATAACATACAAACCAGAGGCCAGAGGCTGACGCACAGCAAGAGGGATGCAGGGCAATGGGGAAGGGTTATAGCTCTAACAGCATCACGTTAACTTTGACCAGTCACTTCTGGCCAGTGTGGAGCCTGTTAGAGTTTCATGTTGGCTTACCGAAAAACAAAATGTATAGTCCCTAAAATCATCATCCGCATATGCAGCACTTGTGGAGCTTATGGGTGCATTCAACTTGCTAAAGTATTTTTTTTAAACGCTTACAAAACAGAGATCCCGTCAAGCGCACCACTACCCCAGCTAAACTGCCCTAGACAGCCACTTCCTCCAGGAGTGCTCTAGCAGGTGGCTTCTGTTCAATCACACTCAGAAGCCAACATGTTTTCCAGATTCACAACACACACACTGACACACACACACCCACACACTGAGAGACACACACACACACACCCACACACTGAGAGACACACACACACACACCCACACACTGACACACACACACACACACACACACACACACACACACACACACACACACACACACACACACACACACACACACACACACACACACACACACACACACACACACACACACACACACACACACACACACGTAAACAAAAACTCGGTTGGATGTCGGTGGTAACAAAAGCAGCAAGTTGGTCCATCAGTGAAACCCAAGCTTACAGAATCAGTTACAGGATGGGAAAAAATTCACAAACAGAAGACTTGGCTAGAAACCAAGATGGAATCATGGGGTAGGATCGGCCAATCAGAAATTACTTTACAAGGTGGTGATTGAAAGAGGCAGTTTGGATAGCAACAAAACATCCTGCCCTGTAGAAACATCACAGTGTTAATGTACAGACCCAATGATGTCCCTGTGGCTCAGCGAAAACCATCTTTTTTTTATACATCAACAAAGATGAGCTTGTAGGCGACTACCCTATTAGTGCGAAAAGACATTTTAAAAATGTGTGGCAAATAATAACAGATATGCATCACTAACCTTAAATCAAGATTGTACCCCCTCCAGTAAGCAACTGCAAAACACATTTCAGGCGAAATCCAAGTAGGGTCTTGAGTGTGTTGCAAGAGGTTACAATGTCACCTTTGCATCTCTCTATAGGACCGCCATCTTTGGATTTGGCCACACAGTTTTTGTTTCGAGACAAGATTCTATTTTGCATCATATGTAGGGTAAAAAAAAATATTTATGAAGACTGTACTATCTACAGGATCCTGCGTGGTGCTAGCCACGATCAAGGATGGCAAATGTGCAGTACCACACCTATGGAAAAGATGAAAGACAAAGCTATGTGCCATCTAGGTTGCCAATCCATGTAGCGTGAACCACTGAATTCAGTAAGAGTTACGGGTGCTCATTCATATACCTGCAATGAGGGCAACCAGGTGACATGGGCACGAGATGCTGTAGAACGATGACCTTTAGCTCCAACCTAACCTCGCAGGTGACGTTGAGAAGCCATTGATGCAACGTAGGCCGTTTCCTGGCTCACATCGGTACGCCCTTCTCACTGCAGCCGAGCTGCATGAATTCACGACTGTGACATCAGCCCTGTTTAGAGGGTGGCGGACAGGGCACTCCATCAAAAGATGGTGGTCGTCCCGTCCGAAATATTACTAGTGCATTGTAGTGTTTAAAAATGGCGGACAGGACATCAGCTACGTTTTGATGGAGTACTGTGTCCGCCAAACTCTGAGGGAGGCCCAGGGTATCCAGAAACTGTATTTATTGAATTAGAAGTTTTACAAAGGGTGAACGTTTAAGCTTACAGATGCAGAGCACCTGCCAGTCTTCGGAAATTAACAGTAAAATGAAAGCATAAAAGTAGGAAACTTTTATAAAACCATGCCATAAGCCACTTCCCGATGCCCACCTCTACCTCAGGGCGCTTGGCCACAAATTCTGCAGATGACCTAAATAGCCCTTTTTAAAAAAAAGTAAGTTAAGAGACATCAATCAAAGCAGGGATTTTTAAAGTGCTTTGCCACTCATCTGAGCTTAAGCCATTCATCTGAGCCCTCTGTGAAAACAAACCACGCCATAAAGGTGTCCCTCGCATCAGTTCCCCATATAGTTGAATCACACCAGTAGACATTCTACAAAATATATAGATTTCAATTTCAGTTCTCAATTTTTGGCATAGGAGATTGTCTAACAGTACTCGAAGAGCCTCCTAGGGCACTTCCCGCACCCTGTCACACGTAGCCTGCCAGCACTTGGCCCAGGCATCATGTGACACCGGTGATAAGTCTACTTGTGTGGCGAGGGATGCAGCGTGCCCACATGCCAAAAGTTCTTATGAAGCTCTCAACCAATCTGAGTTTCAGATGCCAACTGAGCTCGTCTTTTACCTTTGGACATAAATAAACCAGCTGGGGAGCAGGACAGATACCCGCCCCCAGCTTGGCACATTCAGATGTTGTACACTGCAGAATAGGGATCCCTATGGAGAGAATTGCAGTTAAAATTCATGGGGTGTAGCGTGAGGAAACTGCTCATCTGCGATTGCAACTATTTATCGGTGCTAAGACCTAGTTTAAGACCTCATGAGCAATGACTGAAGCAAAAAAGAGGCATATGTATTTATGAAGGTATTAGGTAGTTCTACTGCTAGAGGCCAGCGGTGACACATCAGCGCCCCAGCGGTACTCCAGAGATTGAATGCCGGTGTCACTGCAGCCGACAGATCATTATACTGATGGACTAAGGAGCGGAGACTCCTGGAGACCACAAGGACGAGCAGTACAAGACCGCAGGGCAAATACTGTGCAGATGTCCCTCTTTGGATGCTGCTCTCCTTCCTGCAGTGCTTCGTTTCACTCTGTCATCCATTGCAGCTAAGAAGTTCCAGACGAAAACCTTTCAGAGTGCCTTGTCAACCAGGAAGCCAGAAGAATACCTAAAGATAATAAAAAGCTCAATTTGTAGCCTTTCCCTAACACTTCATCACCCAATCTGAGTGGTTCTTTTCTTGGTCACCCCAGATCGAGAAGGCAGAAAGCCTCCCCTGGCAGCTAGTCGATGCTTATGCGGTCTTCAGGTGTTCCACTCTGTGCGGCATTCTCCAGTGTTCTTGCCTAGTCCAGGGTTATGGAAGTTCCTTTTGTGGATTCTAGAGCGGCAGGAAATTTGAAATGTGACTTCCGACAAAGTAAGGTTACGTGCTTCATCAGGCGCTTGTGTTCCTGTACAGAATTCATGCATTTTTCAGAGTACTGAATTCCATTTTTTAGTGTCTACGGAAGTGTGCATGCCAGAACGATTGATACAAGGGAACCCTGCAAATTTATTAGTGGAGGCATACATCTAAACGCCCGCTTTCCCTCAGGGAGAAATCAACCCATATATTATTCTCTGGCACTGAATGGAAACCAACATAAACAAGTGACGGGAAGCACTTTCCATAGATAGGCGATTTACGGATTTTAGAAGAGTCAAGGATCCGACGATGAATGTTGTGTGGATACAGCTATGTTTCGGTGCAAAGGCAATCTACAAGAAGGGCCCGCAAAAAAGGACAATATCAAAAACGTGGCACCATCTCAATACCTCAGCAGAGGAAGCAGACAGTCAATCTGTTACGCTCCAGCCATCAAAGATAGAGTGCAAGATGTGCTTGTATTAGTGTGGAGATAGGGCAACAGACTGCCTCCAAATCTTCATGGTCAGGAAAGAGCCTGCCAAAGCCATGCAGCTTATCGAAGCAGGGGAAAGAGAGCAATAATATGAAGGAGGAGAAGAATTTGAAAAAGTTCAGCCAGAGAAGACGCATCAGCAAGGGAATTTGTTTCTGGATTAGGAATGAAATAAAGCATACTGGCATGGTAGGAAAGCATACCCTCCATGGTTCCGATTCCAGAATACACAGAGACAGAGGGACCCGGCCTATAGCAAGTATGAAATGAGGTCAATGGGGCCAGACTGACAAACTTCTTGTTTTAAAGTCCGGGTCAAGATGGTCATCCCATTCGGATAGATGGCCAAGACTATGGTATCAATTTTTTTAGGAGCATCTAGGCTTCGAAAAGCAGCGGAGAGAGAGTTTTCATAGTGCTATAAGAAGGGCTTGAAACGTGCCTCTTTGTAAAGTGAGTTTTCTTGGATGCCCTACAGGCCTTCCACTCAGCAAGTCCCCACAGGCAACTGAGTGTGGAAAACAATCAAGTTTGTTTAGAGAGTCATTTACCACGGTCATGACTAAGAATGCGTAAAGCGATAAGGAATCTCGAAACACAGGTCGCAGATCAACTTTGAAATATGAGAGAAGAACGCAAAAGGAAATGATTTATCAACCAGTGCAAAAAGATTGATCATAACAAAAAGTGCTTTTTTGTGGTGGAGGGGTACAAAGTTCTGAAACTGAAAGCAATGCTGAATATATGTACAGAAAGAAAGGGATGTGGTGTCGGTAAACGGGATGCATACTGAATTCAGTGGCTACGTGGCATTTGTACAACTGAAACAACCAGCACACATACCCTCTCTAATCCTGTCTTTAAGATACCCTGTTCCTTATATACATTGAACACCAAGAACATCATGTTTAAAAAAAATACAGACTTGGCAGCGGAACAAAGAAAGAAGCAGCATGAACACACAAAACCAAGGGAAAGATGTCCACAGGTGTTTATCATTTCTGATATAGTGTCAAACATGCAGTCTGTGGTTTTGTACCCAGAAACATCAGTCTGTGAAACCATGGCAGGCTGCTATGTTTTTTTTAGTGCAACTCCTGGGGATAACACACAGTCTGATTTTGCAAGGACTCCAGTCTCCGTCACCTTCTCCTTCTGCAGAGACGCGTGGCCCTCTGGCAGCAGTGCAACATGAAATGTCTGAGCACCTGTGGTATGTGCAAGGTCTTTCGCTGGTAGTGATCTGCTGGAATCCAAAGTGTCAGATGGCTTTGAAAGGCTGAAACACATTTCATTTTTGGGCACCACAGGACAGCTCTGCGACCAAGAGTTTACTGCCTTTGAGGAGTCGCAGCAAGTTGCACATGTTTTTATAAGACTACTATAGAGGGCAGCTTTGGTGTCTTCTGCACCTGATTCAACCACATGTGCCTCTGGTCTTCTCGGCTGCGACTCTTTCTCTCGCTTACTGGACACATCATCTGTGGACAGTTCCTGCAACTTCTCTGAAGTCTCTTTAACAACTGGCGCAATGAGTTTTACAGGGTTCAGTACACTCTTAGCCACATTAGCCAACTGAGAGACCAATGGGATTTTATCACAGAATAAACTGGGGGTTGAGGTGGCAGTGTTTGCAGCAGCTGTGTTAGTGTCTTCTCTATCTCGGCCTTTCAAAGTGCTATCTGCAAATGTCTGATGCTTTTCAGACAGGACGGTACTGTCTGTGGGGCTTCTCTGTGGAGTGGGTTCCAGTATGTTTGTCAAGCACTGTGCTGTGCAAAGTTTTCCTGAAGGCAGAGGATCTTGCATTGCATTGGTCACCTCGTGGTCTGCGTTTCCTAGCACAGATGAGCTGTTTTGAAAGTCACCGGAGGAAGATGATGAAGGGAGAAAAGAAGACACAAAAGACTGCTCTTGCTCATTCATTTCCTTGTGGGCACATGCAGCGACATGGGACTCTTGCAGGTCAACAGCTTCCCTGGCCAACGCACCTTGATCATTTTGCTTCCTGTGGCTACCATCTCGAGGCTTGCATGTCAGAAGATCCTGGTAGTGAACCAGATCCGTTTGGCCACCAGCATTTCCATTCAATAACTTGTTTGCGGAACAATGGTCTTTCAGTTTTGTTACCCCTAGTCGACAGGTTTCGGGTATGTGGTGCTCTTCTGACATACTTTCTAAACATGCAGTTGTTTCTAAATGATCACAATTACCTGGAGTACCTGGAGGATTTATGAGATTGGGGAGCTGGAATGAGTGGGAAAGCAAAGAGTTCTCTTCCAATCCCTCATCTGCTGTCTTTTGCAAGTTCCTCTTACTTTTAGAATCTATGGCCACAAAGAGATTATCATCTATGCTATTTTTGGATACTGCTTTACTAGAGATCTTGGTGTCTTCGTTGAAACCAGAATCAGAGCCCTGGTCAGCCTTGAAAGAAGACTTCTCCAACCTTTTTCCATCTTGGCTGTCTTCTGAACAATCATCTGTTTCATCTTCTGAAGAGTTCACTTCTCGGATGGCCTCTTGCTTCTGCAGCGACTCTCTTCTTTCCACCCTGTCTTGGCGGATGGCTCCAAGCTTCCTAGAAGACTGCTTTGGAAGCACCGCTTTTTCACCCAGATCCACCTTGATCCCCGTTGATTCATTTGCTGACTCCTGCAAGCTCTGTAAACTTGGATCCCTCTGCAGCATTTCCTTTTTGAACTCCGAGTGAGAGATATCCAAGCTATGCTTGCGGGTGGTAGCTAGCTTCTTTTCGGAGGATGTAAGCGAAGAGGCTAGTTTCTCAGCAGACTGTACTCTCTTTAGCAGTGGGGATCTTGGTGGTTCAGTACTCTTGGGCCTTGAAATCTGTCTTGCCAGAGGTGGAGAGGAGTGCAGTTTGATTGGGAAGGACTGCATAAGGGCGCAACTGCTCAGCGAGTGTCCAGGTAAAGGAGATGGAGAGCGTGGAGGAGAGGTGGACTGTGGCGTCGGTGAAGGAGTGTGAGCCAGTGGTGACAGAGGGATGTTGCCTGCCGATTTCCGCCTGGGAGATCTGTACTGTCTTTGCAGTTTCGGTGCCAGGCCATGCAAAGAGCTGGGACGGATGTGTCCTGAGCTGGCAGGAGAATTAGGGACACTGGAACTAGGTGAGCTGCTCTGTGAAGAATTTCCACCTGCTGGAAAAAACATACATATTGTTAGTATAAAATAATGCTTTTCATAACCTCTTAAGTACTTTATGAAAGTAAGAGGGTCGACGTGTCCCATGTAAATTAAAACACAGAATGCTTCACATTAGAATTCAAGAGTTCAACAATAGCAGGCAAATTTCAGCATACCAATAAACCTAGTTTTGCAGCTTTACGTCTGTTACAGTATCCTGCCATACCAGCGGTGGATTCAAAATAATCTTTAACTGAATTTTTGTTTTTAAAAACCAAAAAGCCTAAAAGGTGTCGGTTCAATTGCATGTCACTAATGAAATCTCCTTATGGCTTCAACCTACATCCACACTTGGTTAAACTACATTTTAGGAATCTCTTGCAAGCTACTGCCTGGAAAAAGCCACGTCTGTACCCTCAGCAGAGCACAGGTTGTTTGGAAGGGTCGTCTCCAATCTACAAAAATCAATTTGCTGAATTATAATTAGCAGCAGCACTTATAGATCCTGACGAAAGCCGCAACACCTTCAACAAGGGTCAATGGGCTGAAACATGCAGACCTCCCCTTTTGTCGTCACCATCTCAAAGGCATAAGTTATTCCTGCTAGTGCTCTGTTTTTAGGTCTCGCCTTGCTAACGCTTAAGCGATCGCAAAGCGAGACTATAGTAAGGGGCATTTAAAAGTGCTCCGAAAAGCGGATTGCATGGCGAGCACGCGCACAATCACGCGCATCATGTCGCCATGCAATCCGTTTGGCATCGCACTTCAAAGGGTCCGCTACCCCGCCTGGAATGCGCTCCCCCGCCCAGCGCACCCGTCACGCTCCGCCGGGCTTGTTTTTCTATGTCCAGTCCTAACAACCTGCCTTTAAACCCTATCACACTCTTTTAAAAGGGTTTGCTTCCTGTTCAAGCAGTCGAAATTCCATTTGCCTGGAAAGTCACCGAGAGGAAAACCATTCACTTTTCGTCTGCATGTCTTTAATTCTAAGAGAAAAACACTTTTTGTGTCTCCTGTAAATGAATCGTGTTGGACGTGCTTAATGTTTTATCTAGCCTCCTTGGTGACCTTTGAACCTACTGATCACGTGGTGCAGGCTCTCGGAAGAAAGTCCACAATGTCGGACAAGGCCAGGAGGCGACACCGGGGAGGATGAGCTCTGTGCGGCCGCTGAGAATGGATCTGGCGCGGCTTCTGCTCCTGCTCCAGCTCTTGAGTAGGCTCGGATATTGATGTGATGAGAAGGGTAAAATGTTCTGGCAGCCCAAATCCCGCGAGCACTGCCGCGAAGGACCACTGAATTCTCGTTTCATTTCAGCGTCGGAGGTGAAAAGCTGCTGAAATCATTATTTTAATTGTCAATCTTACAGGCCTCGACCGGAGGCTAAACGCAGCCTTCCGAAACATTTGATATCACTCCAGTATTGCACCGAGCTACCTAGAGAGCAAGAGGGATTTTCGTTACGAGAATTTAAAAAAAGTTACAAATAGTTCTATTTTACAGCATAATTTTCGAAAATATGTAATCAGAAAAGAGGCTGTTCTGAAAAGAAATCGTTAAAATCACCTAAGATTTCGGAACCTGGCACTGTATTTTGGACATTCACGACTCCACAGCAGCTCAACATATATTTGCTCTACGAAAACTGTATGGTTCTCCCTCAGGCCGGATGTGCTGCGGAGTGCTTAATGTATAAAAGAATAAGTTTGTGGGTATATTTGCTCTTTTCCGAGCTCTGGATGTAATGATGGAGTCGGCTGGTACTGACCCTCTGATGTACATGGGGTCCTTCGAAGAATGTTTATATTTCTTCTCTGCTCGTGGAGTCACAGCTCTACACATGGCAGGCTCTTTGAATGCCTCCTTCCCCTGGTCCAGCACACTTGGGAGCATGGGCAGGAACTGGCTTCTAGTCTGTGAAGGCAGCAAGGTCTCCAAGAGGAAGCAAGACTGGGGTTTCTCTTCCTCTAACTGCACCCCATACATCTCAGCCGCCCTTGTGATGACTTGATTGTAGATCTCTATGTCGTTCGGCGGCGAAGGCCTCGACGGATATGAGTCTACGCCCTCTTCCAGTGATTTGGCGTCGAGATCTTCCCACGGCAAGTCTTGAGCCTCCGAAGAAGTCGACTCTTGGTAAGTCTCATCTTCTCTCCCTTCGCCCGTCCCGTAGTACAGGTCCTCTTCCTGTTCCTCTCCAGGTTCAGGTGTGTTCGGCGCTTCGAATTCCTCGACGCCGTTTCCTGTTTCAGGTGTAGTCTTCAACGGTATGCTGTAGGATTTTAGCTTTTCGTCGAAGTTTTCCTTGCGTTGCAAGATGTTAGCCATTTCGGCCTCGAGCCTCTTTCTCCATCTCTGCCGCGTGATCGGCTTCGAAGGCCTCGACCTTCCTCTTCGCGGTTGTCGAAGTCGAAACCTGTCTCGGGCCTTCGCCTTTCGACGTCGAGGCCTCTTTTTCGTGGCTGCTCTTCGGCGCCTTTCCCTTGTCTTGGGATTTCGCTGTCTGGTGGTCCTTCTCAGAGGATCCGACGGACTTTTTGTCCCTGGATACAGTAGTCTACGTCGAGTGCTTCGACGGCCCTGCTCCTTTCGAGGACTTTGGCTCGCCTTTGCGAGTATCAGTGAAGGGTTTATTGTTCGACGACTCTCTTACCTCCTTCGATGTTTTCTTTTCGACCTCGACGACCACGACGTCTTCTGGTCCTTCTGCTACGTTGTCTTCCTCTCCGCTGGAGAGTCCCAAATCTCGTAGCAATGGGGGCTTCCCCTGCCCCTGCATGTTGTAGTTTGCTCTTCTCTGTCTCTCCCTTACCCTGAGAGTCTTCGGGGTGAACGGTGCACAGGCGTTGCAGTCCTCGCTTCGATGGTCGAGCGGCAGGCAGATATTGCAAACCGGATGTTGGTCCTTCTGCGCGTACTTGTGGTGGCAGTTTGCGCAGAATCTGAACGGAGTCTTGTCCATCACCGCGCCCAGGGAGCCCCCTGTATGCGCATTCTCCTTCGAAAAACATTGAATTCTTCGAAGTTCTCTGAACTGTAGTCGAGTTTCTTCTTACTTGGTCTCCGGTGTCTTCTCCGGTGATATATTCCAATCTTTCGTCCATTCTTCTCTCCAAAGTTCTTGGAGCTCCTTCCTGTTGATCCAAATCCAACAGCGGAAAAAAGAATCTGAAGATGGGGACCAAAAGGTGGGAGCTTCCGGAGGAAGCGTGTCGACGTCACGAAGGACACCAAATTGTGGTATGTCGACACCCACCTGGGCCACAAAAAAAAAAAAAAAAAGAAGAAATACTACAATTCCGGACCCAACCACTAGATGGCGGAATAATGCACAGCATAGTGAATCCAGAAAGATTCACGCTGCAAAACCATATACCTGTAAGAAACATAAGTAAATGTTAGATACCTTACCTTAGAATATCCCCAGGCGTCAGGCTGGATCCGGAAAGTTTTCGCTAGCAGTACCTCTGAGCGTCAGTAGGTTGCGCCGTGCGGCTCCGCGTCCATCGCTGGCGTCGTATGCGCCGAGATGGCGTCACGGAGACTACTTAGGCGCCACCCATGCACGCTGACGTCAGTTTTGTACACGACTTTCCACGCGAGGAACGCAGAGCCATGTAAGACACCGACCACTGGTGCATAAAAGTAGGGCCCTAAAAGGGATGACCTTAACCCTAGAAATCAGTTCGCAGAAAGGGGAGGATAGGTGGGGCGGTAAGGAATCTAACACTATCTAATGTTTCTTACAGATATTTCGTTACCGAAAGTAAGTGACTTGTTCATCTGAAAGAAACACGTTCGTGTTAGATTCCTTACCTTAGAATAGATACCCCAGCAATACCAACCCCGGTGGTGGGTCTGCGAACCACGATTACACAGAAAATCCCGGAGAACAGAACGGCCAAAGAAGCCGTCTCTCCGGACTTGGCTGTCAAGGCAATAATGCTTGGTAAAGGTATGCAGCGAGGACCACGTAGCTGCCTGACAGATATCTTGCAAAGGGACTCCCCGTCCCAGAGCAGTAATGGCTTCTGTCGCCTGAGTAGAATGGGCACGCAGCCCCACAGGAGGCTTCTTTTTAGCCAAGGAGTAACAGGCTTTAATACACAGAACGACCCACCGAGAGATGGTTTGTTTGTGCACAGCCCGACCTTTCTTGGCACCCACGTAGCCAACAAAAAGTTGATCAGCCCCCCGGAACTGTTGTGTGCGCTTCAGATAGAACGAGAGCGCATGTTTTGTGTCCAGACGGTGGAGCCTCTCTTCCTCTTTCGAAGGATGCGGAGGCCGAAAGAAGGTGGGCAAAGTGATGGTCTGCCCGATGTGGAAGGGCGTGACAACCTTGGGCAGAAAAGAAGGACGGGTCCTTAACACCACCTTGTCCACATGAACAGAAAGGAAAGGAGGTTTAGAAGAAAGAGCCTGGAGCTCACTCACTCTTCTGGCAGAGGTGATAGCAACCAGGAAAGCAGTCTTTAAGGTGAGAAGACGTAAAGGACAGTTGTGAAGCGGCTCAAAGGGAGAGCACATCAAATAAGTCAACACAAGAGTCAAGTCCCACTGAGGCATTATAAAGGGGACCGGAGGGAACGTGTGTGTAATGCCTTTGAAGGAACGACTAACAGGGGCTGATCTGGAAACCTTAAAAAGGCGGAAATGGCCGAGAGATAGCCCTTGATAGTGCCCAGAGCAGAACCTTGCTGGGCCAGAGAAAGGAGGAACAGAAGAACTTCTGAAAGAGGGGCAGAAAGGGGATCCACAGCCTTCGCTGTGCACCATGCCACAAATTTATTCCACCTGCAGGCGTATACCGATTTAGTGGAGGGACGCCTGGCTGCCAAAATAACATCACAGACTTCGGCAGGAAAGTCAAAAGCTGTCAACTGTCGCCGCTCAATCTCCACGCATGGAGGTTGAGGCTGGACAGGTTTAGGTGAAGGACCGTCCCCACCTGCTACGATAGAAGATCCTCCCGAAGAGACAGTCGGATCGGAGGACAGATTGCCAGATTGAGTAGCTCGGGATATCATACTCTTCTTGTCCAATCCGGAGCCACAAGAAAGACTTGGGCCCGGTCGCGCCTGATCTTCTTCATCACTCTGGACAGAAGTGGTATAGGCGCAAAGGCGTACAACAGATCGCAACTCCACTTGCGACGAAAAGCGGCTCCGACCGAGTGCCGCCTTGGAAATTCCAACGTGCAGAATTGATGACATTGCGCATTCTCTTCTGTGGCGAATAGATCTAACCAAGGCTCTTCCCACTGCAGAAAGAAACCTTGCACAACGTCTGAGGTCAGACGCCATTCGTGATCCAACATGCATCTGCGGCTGAGTTCGTCCGCCCTGGCGTTCAGGGAGCCTGCTAGGTGTTGAACCACCAGAGACATGCCCCGATGTTCCAGCAGAGCCTCCTGACAAAGGGTCGACGACCCCACCCCGCCCTGTTTGTTGCAATACCACATGGCGGTGGTGTTGTCTGTGAACACCTGCACTACCTGTCCCCGGACAGAGGGCAGGAAGGCTTTCAGAGCAAGTCGGATCGCCAACAGCTCCAGAAGGTTGATACGGAGCCGGGATTCCACCGGACACCAGAGGTCCCTGATCTCCGCCTCTCCCATGTGACATACCCCATCCCAGGAGGGATGCATCTGTCACCACTGTGAACTCCGGTTGGGCAATTAGTGAGCCACCACTGCAATTGACCTGTAGTGCCCTCCGAGATCTGGACGTGATCAGACTGGTTGCCCTGATGCTGTGCCCACTGAAACTTCAGGTCCCACTGCAGAGCCCGCATATGCCATCAGGTATGTTGCACTAGCAGATGCAGGAGGCCATCAGGCCCAGGAGCCGGAGGGTCATCCTGACTAAAACCCGGGATAGAGGCTAAAATATCGGAATCATAGCCTGACTATCCCAGATCCGCTGTTCGAGAGGATAGACCCAAAACTGCGCCGAATCCAGAACCGCTCCGATGAATTGGAGCTTCTGAGAGGGATTCAGGTGCGACTTCTGCACATTGATAAAAAAACCCCAGCAAATGCAGGAGGTTGGCCATAGTCTGGAGGTGGGAGACGACAGTTTGGGGCGAGCCCGCCTTCAACAAACAGTCGTCTAGATAGGGGAAGACGGAGACCCCCGATCTGCGCAGATGAGCTGCGACCACCGCCATCACTTTCGTGAACACCCGAGGGGCGCTGGTAAGGCCACGCTGAGGCTGGGTCTGCACAGGCTTGCCGAATGAACGTGCCTGGGCGCCCTCTCCCTGGCCACGAAAGGAACGAAAACCAGGAGTGGCTGGGCTTTTCGTGGACCTAAAGACCTAAAGACGTGGCCATGGCCCGCAAGTCCTTAAAACGCTCCAGCGCACTGTCGGCTTTACCGCCAAACAGGCGAGTGCCATCAAAGGGCATGTCCATGAGCGAGCTTTGGACATCTGGCGAGAACCCGGTAGATCTTAACCAGGCGTGGCGACGAAGCGCCGCAGTCGTAGAAATGGCTCTACCCAGTGAGTCCGTGGTGTCCAAACCACACCGAGTGGCGAACTTAGCCGCATCTTTACCCTCGGCAACAGCTTGGAACAGCACAGCTTGGGTCACTTCAGGACACTGAGGCAACACCTGTGCTACTGTATCCCACACCGCGTGGGAATAGCCATAAGCTGGCCGAACAGAACAATCGCTTGCCGAATTGCTCCAGCTTCTTAGAGTCCTTATCCGGCGGAGCCATGGGAAAGGCACTCTGGGACGTCGACGCTTGGATGACCAGGCTGTCGGGCGTAGGATGAGTGGTCAGAAAGGAAGGGTCATCCAGCGCCGGGCGAGGACGCCTGGCGACGTTCTTATTCACAGGGGTCCCTGTGGCTGGGCGCAACCAATTGCCCAGTAAGACGTCAGTGAGGGCGTCATTAAATGGCAGCAGTGGACGCCATCTGGAGCACCTCAGTGAGGAGATTAGTTTTTAGGGCCGCCATAGGGAGATCAAGGTTGAGAACCTCAGCTGCCCGACGGAGCACCACCGTGTAAGAAGCGCCCTCCTCCATGGTAGGCGGAGGAGAGGCAAACCCTGGGTCAGAGGAGACATCAAGGCCGCCGGCATCCTCTAACTCGTCCGCCCAGTCCTGCTCTGATTCACACTGATGAGCAAGAGGGTCCTCGGACCCCTCCCAGTCGTCCTCCACCTCCGCCGTATGTGATACAGACTGCGGCGGCAGGGCAGAGACCGGGGAAGGAACAAACGGTGCCGGGAACAATGCCGGACGGGGCTGAACCGGCATCGTGTCCCAATGCGGATCCCAGGTAGGGACAAAATTGTCCTGGAACCGGGGCAGGGGCGGAACAACTGGCATCCACTGCGGCGCTGGAGGCGAAGCCGAGGGTGGCGCTGGGGCCAGAGCCGGCAGCGTGGGACCTAGTGGCGCCGTGGCTGGAGCCGGCAGCGTGGGACCTTGTGGCGCCGTGGCCGGAGCCAGCGGCGCAGGATCCTGCGGCGCCTGGGCAGAGCCACCGACGGCCCAACAGGATCCTGACACGGGACCGCGGGGCCCAAGGGCGCGCCGGTGGGAGCCCGAGAACTAAACAGGCGGTCCACAGTAGCAAGAAATTCTTGCACCTGTGCAGGAGTTGCCGACGGGCCCGGATAAGGTGGGTAGGCCGCGGGACTCCAGGGCTCCAAAGAAGCCGCAGGGGCAGAACCCCTGCCAACCTCGTCCGCATCCGGGGACCGACGGGGGGGACGTCGGAGAGTGACAACGCTTCTTCGACTTCTTTTTGTGTCATCTCTTACCCGAATCCGAGGGCGAAGACTTGGAGCCCGAGTCGCGATGATGGTGGCCCCGTGAGTGTTCTCTGGAGCGGCCCCTGGACCGTGAACTGCGCAGGGACGAGTGCCGGACCTCAAGCAACTTCTGGTGCCACTCCCTCAAGGCCTTCGGGGCCATGGCCAGACAGTCCATACAGGACCAGGAGTCGTGGTCGCTCTCCAAGCAGTAGAGACAGACGTTGTGGGGGTCCGCCATCGGCATATTGCGACGGCAGGCCCCACAAGACTTAATACCAGGCATCCCTACGTGCACCAGAGTAGACTCAAACTTACAGGAGACAAAAAGTCTCAAAAAGATAGTCAAAAAGAGACTAAGGTATCTGTTCTAACTGGATCTTCGCTTACTGGCGCGGAAAAAGAAAGAACTGACGTCAGCGCGTATGGGTGGTGCCTAAGTAGTCTCTGTGACATCATCTCGGTGCATAAGACGCCAGCGACGGACGCGGAGCCACACGGCGCCACCTACTGACTTGTAGAGGTACATCTAGCGAAAACTTTTCGGATCCAGCCTGACGCCTGGGGATATTCTAAGGTAAGGAATCTAACACTAACGTGTTTCTTTCAGATGTTATCCTATGGAGGAAAGACATTCACTAAATACAGGTAGTTCACAGCGACTTATGGGACCAATCTCCTGGACTTAAGGTAAGTATGGACCAAGGTCCAAGCAGCACCAACACGTCACCTCGGGTGGCACTTGGCTGGCCGAGTGCAGAGGTGCTTTTCAGCATTGGGTGCCCAAAGTTATCCTATGGAGGAAAAACATGTACTGCATACGGGTACTACACAGCGAGACCAGTCAGGCTGAACCAACAAGGGAGCTCAAGTCTCACGATGCTCAGGGACGTGGGGACACCTTCGGTCCTCTTTTCCAAGGGCCGGGGGAACCGGGTGCAGAGAGGTTCTGAGGCATCAGGTTTTCATTACCGGAGACATTCGCAGTAGAGAGGGGCCAGCCCAAAGAGGCTGCAAGCGGCGTCAGTGAGTCCACTGTGGGCAAACCTAAGGGTGGTTTTGCCTCTATAGGGTCAGGGGACCACGCTGGCACCCTTGGCCTACTTCAACTCGGACTATGGGGCATGGGTGCAGTGGTGCTTTAAGATGTTGGTCAGGAGTACTCGCAGTTCTTTTGGAGTGCCTGCAGGATGCAGGGAAGCAGATCCACTACTCCACGGGAGTTCTTGGGTCTTTACGGAAGGCAGGCAGTCCTCCCAGGCTTTTGGATGCACAGGACAAGATGAGTGTAGCGCAATCTGGCGGGAACAGCAGACAGGCTGGCAGGGTTGGCGCCAAGCCTTGCTTCTTCTACAATCCTTGCTTATCACGGCTCTTCGGTGTACCCCTTCTTAGGTCAGCAGGAATCTAATTTTCTGGTGCCAGGGGCCTCCCTAAATACTAGATTTAGGGTTGTTAGGGAAGAGGAGGGTCGTAGCCAACAGGCTACTTACCCTGGGGACACTATGCCTCTATATGACCACTTCCTGTGGGAAGTTGGCATAACTCTGTCCCAGAGTTCCTAATTCTGTCATCACCAAGATGGCAGACTTTTAAATCTCGTATCCACATCAGGTAGCCCTCCTTAGGGGTGGAACTAGCCTGAGGGTGGACGCGCCTCTTTGACTACTGATTTCACTGCATGCCCAGGTGCCAAATGGGCCCTGATAAGGGAGGTTGGCATATCCTCACCTCTGAGGGAAGCCAGTTTTGCATACCAAATACGGTGGACTCTTTAAAGCTCCCTGCCTTGGAATGCTAATTTACAGGTCATTCTGTTGGAAGGGGGTGTAAACACCTCCTGCCAGAGCAGGCTTTGTTACTGACCTCCTGAGAGCACAGGCCCTCACCCCTGGGGGATAGAAACTTGGCTATGGTGGAAAGTTGGTCAGAACCAGTCAGCCAGCACACTAGTAGTTGGTAGGTTTTCGGGGGGCACCTCTAAGATGCCCTCTGGGTGCATTTATTAATAAATCCATCCCTGAAATCAGTGTGAGTTTATAATACAATATTTTTGATACTAAACATCTTTGATTTCGGTGAAGCCATCATGTAGCTGGAGAACTAGTTTTTTACCGGTGTCCAGCACATGCACTTATAATTGCTACACTGGTCACTTGTACTGGCAGCATTTGAACTGGCCAGCACAGGGCACATTGCTCATGCAGTTATGCTCACACATGTAGTATAGTGCACCCTGCCTTAGGGCTGTAAGGCCTGCTATAGGGGTGACTTACCTATATTGCATGCTGTGTCTGCAGGTATTGCATACAGGGCTGTGTGTCATGTTGTGTTTTAACTTTTGTCTGCACCAAGACTGGCAGTTGGCCTGGGTCTGGTGAGGGGCCCTTACGGTGGCACAATTCATGCAGCATCCTTTAGGGACCCCTCTTTAGTACCCCATGCCCAAAGTACCGGTGTGGGTGATCATGCCAAAAAGGGGCACTTTCCTACACTGGACTTCTCTGATCCCTCAAGAGGCAGGTACTTTTCCTGATGGCGAGACTGAACACTCTTGTAGCCAAAGCTTTTCCCTCCAAAACAGGAGCAACCAAATTTGGATCACCTGCCACCGATTTTCACACAAATGCACCGTCCATTTGCTTAAATGCTTCTGGTGATTCTAAATTCTGTGTCTATCTGATCCCACAAGTGCCTTCATAGAAGGCCAACAAAATAAGAGCTGGGCAAGTAGCAGAACCAAGTAGACAGAACGTGGGAAGAGACAGTGAAACTAATTCCATCATTAGAATCAGTGCTAATCTATTTGCTGCACATCAAAAAACCTTTATGGTCCTGTCCTTCAGAAGCCCTCGATCTCAATACGTCACGACTACCAATGTCTATACAATGGAGGGATGGGAATCTCATCTATAGTACTCAAAATGTCCTGGAACTACTAGCAATTTTGCTATCTTACCTAGAATGGAGGTTTCCAAACTTCCGGGGAGAACTTGTCAATCTACTATCCAAACAAACAAGGGGGCACAAACATACTGCTTCTATTCCAAGAAGCTCAAATTCTACCACAATAAGTAATTAACAACATAATGATCTTCTCAACTGTGCAACTGTGGTGAAAGTTCAATGGGTGGGTGGATGTCATCTGCAGATCCAAAAACAACTGCCATGAGGGACATTGATACCAAACAGCTAGGAGTGGTGCTCATGCAGTGTGCTGAGTCCCAACTGGATCTTTTCAGGAACCTAAACCACAAGAAATCCCAATATTTTGTCAACAGATAAGGGTAAGCGGAGACAAGAGGAACTATCCCTTTATATGATGTGGTGTGGAATGGTCGCTTACTCCTTTCTGCGGGGCCATATGATAGTTACCAAAATGAACAAGTTACTTACCTTCGGTAACATTGTATCTGTAAGAGACATACATTAGTTATAGATTCCTTACCTTAGAATTAACCCCAGGCATCAGTCTGGATCTGGAGAATTTTTCTGTAGCAGTACCCATGCGCGTCGGTAGGTGGCATCGGTCGACTTCGCATCCGTCGTCGGGGTAGCCGGGATACCGGCGCGGTGTCTACTTAGACGCCGCCCCTGCGTGCTGTCATCAGTTCTGACACGACTTTTCACGCCAGAAGCGCAAAACCATGCAAGACACTGACCACTGATGCACAAAACTAGGGCCCTGGAAGGGAGTCCCTAACCTAAAAGTCAGTTCGTAGAACGGGGAGGATGGGTGGGGAGGTAAGGAATCTATAACTAATGTACGTCTCTTACAGATACATCATTACTAAAGGTAAGTAACTTGTTCATCTAAAACAGACCATTAGTTATCCATTCCTTACCCTAGAATAGACACCCCAGCAATGCCAACCCCGGAAGTGGGTCTGGGAACTAAGTTTACACCAAAAAGTCCTGGAGAACAGAACAGGCCAAAAAGCGGTCTCTCCAGACTTGGCTATCCAGGCAGTAATGCTTTGTGAACGTGTGCAGGGATGCCCATGTGGCTGGCTGGCAGATGTCAATCAACGGAACTCCACATCCCAAAGCAGTAGAGGCTGCCTTCACCCAGGTAGAGAGCACAGTCCTACTGGAGGTTCATTTTCACCAAAGAATAGCAGATTTTGATGCATAGGACAACCCATCGAGAGATGTTACGTTTGTGCACGGCCTGACTTTTCCTGGCACCCACATAACCCACGAAGAGTTGATAGTCCACCCGGATATCTGTAGTGCAGTCAAGGTAGAAGGCTGTGAATGTTTTGGGTGCAGACATTGGAGTCTCTCCTCCTCTTTGGAAGGGTGCAGAGGTGGAAAGAAGGTGGGCAATGTGATGGTCTGACCTATGTGGAAAGAGGTAACTACTCTGGGCAGAAAAGAGGGCTTAGTGCGGAGGACCACTTTATCCGGATGAACTGCAAGAAAAGGGGGCTTGGAGGAAAGAGCCTGAAGCTCACTCACCCTGCGAGCAGATATGATGGCAAGCAGGAAAGCGGTCTTCAAGGTATAAAGAAGAAGAGGACAATTATGTAGTGGCTTGAAGGTCGCACACAAGGAAAATAAGAACAAGATTCAAGTCCCACTGGGGCATTAAAAAAGGAGAGGGAGGAAAGAGATGAGTAATGCCCTTTAGAAATCTATATACAATCGGAGACTTGAAAACAGAAGGTTGATCAGGAAGGCGCAGAAAGGCAGAGATGGCCGAAAGGTAGCCTTTAAGAGTGCCCAGAGCTGAGCCCTGCTGGACCAAAGATAGAATGAAGAGGTGAACCTCTGAAAGAGGGGCAGAAAGGGGATCCACATCCTTTGCTGTGCACCATGCCACAAATCTATTACATCAACAGGGGTATACAGTTTTAGTGGAGGGATGCTTGGCTGCCAAGATGACACTACAGACTTTGGGAGGAAGGTCAAAAGCTGTAAACTGTCGCCGTTCAATCTCCACGCGAGGAGGTGGAAGCTGGACAGGTTTGGGTGGAGGACCGTCCCCTGCTGCTGCGACAGATGATCCTGCTAAAGTGGCAGTCGGATCGGAGAATCGATGGCCATGCTCAAGAGCTCGGGGTACCAGACTCTTCGTGCCCAGTCCAGAGCCACAAGAATGACTTTTGCCCGGTTGCCCTTGATCTTCTTCAGCACTCTGAGCAGAAGTCGTACAGGCGGAAAGGCGTACAGGAGGCCGCAATTCCACTCGTGACAAAGCGTCGCCGAGCGAGTGCTGCCTTGGTAACGCCAACACGCAGAACTGCAGCCATTGCGCGTTCTCTTTGGTGGCGAACAGATCTAACCAAGTCTTTCCCCACTGCCGAAAGAGACCTTGCACCACCGCGGAGTGAAGATGCCATTCGTGATCTATCGTGCACCGGTGGCTGAGTTTTTAAACCCTGGCGTTCAGGGAACCTGACAGGTGTTGAACCACCAGGGATATGCCCGGATGTTCCAGCCATGTCCAAAGTCGCAGTGCCTCTTGAAATAGAGTCCACGACCCCAACCCGCCCTACTTGTTGCAGTACCACATGGCAGTGGTTTTGTTTGTGAACACTTGCACTAGCCTTCCCTAGATGGAGGGTAGAAAGGCTTTCAATGACAAACAGATCGCTCAAAGCTCAAACAGGTTGATGTGGAGTCCAGATTCTGCCAGAGACCAGAGTCCTCTAATCTCCACCTCTCCCAGATGGTCGCCCCATCCCAGGAGTGACGCATCTGTCACTACTGCCAGGTCTGGTTGGGGACAGGAGAGAGCTCTGCCGCTAAGCCAATTGCCGTTCGTTAACCACCACTGCAGATCTTTCGTGGTTCCAGACGAGATCTGGACCACGTCGGAGAGATTTCCCTGATGCTGTGCCCACTGGAATTTCAGGCCCCACTGCAGAGCCTGCCTCTGCCAACGGGTATGTGTCACCAGCAGGATGCAGGAGGTCATGAAGCCCAGCAGCCTCAGAGTCAGTTTCACAGAAATCTAAGATAGAGGTTGAAACATCGATATCATAGCCTGAATGTCCTGGACTTGCCGTTAGGGAGGACAGGCTAGAAACTGCAGTGTGTCCAGAATAGCTGTGATGAAAGGGAGTGTCTGAGAGAGAGTCAGGTGTGACTTTGGCACATTGAGAGCGACCCTAGTGAATGCAGGCAGTCTGACGTATTCTGGAGGTGGGAGACAACAGCCAGTCGTCGAGATGGGGAAGACTGGCACCCCTGATCTCTGCAGATGAGCTACAACCACTGCCATCAGGTTTTGGTGAAAACCTGATGGGCAATGGTAAGGTCAAAAGGGAGCACAGCGAACTGGAAGTGCTTGTGGCCCACCCTAAACTGCAGGTATTGCCTGTGGGCTGGCAGGATGGGAATGAGGAAACATTCGTCCTGCAAGTCAAACGCTACCATCCAGTCTCCTGGGTCCAGGGCAGAAAGGGGAGGGAGTATCCTCTTTGAGGTGATGGCAAATCCTGCCACCCACTGGGTGCCCATGATGGTGTGTGGGCAGACTAGGAGGGCTTGGAGGCTGCCGCTGATTGGGGGCTTGTGGACTGATTTAACGGCCAGCCACCTGACCCACAGGCCGGTATGAGCTGTGGCCACGCAGAGGCTGGAAAGCTTGGGCTCTGCTATGGCTGGGTGGGTCAAGACGTGGCTAAAGGCCCCTTCCGTGGCCACAAAAGGAGTAAAAAGTGGATTGAGGGTGAACAGGGACTATAGAAAGGCGCAAGGACCTGGCCATAGCCCTCTTGTCCTTAAAGCACTCCAGCGCCAAATCCACCTGGTCTCCGAAGAGACAGGAGCCATCCAAGGTATGCAATAAGAGAGGATTGGACATCCCGAAATGCCACACATTCTCACCCAGTCCACCATCGACGAAACCGATCTGCCCAGTGACTGTCCAGTCCACAGCGTATTGCGAACTTCGCAGCATCTCTCTCTTCGGCAACACCCTGTGAAAGTACGATCAGTGTCTCCTCCGGGACCGATGACAGCACCTGCACAACGTATCCCACAGGGTGTGGGAATAGCGGCCCAAAAGGCAAGTGGTGTTCACAGAATGCAATGCCAGGCTGGCGAAAGAGAGTATCTTCTCCCCAAAGCGTCCAATCTCTTGTATTCCCTGTCCAGAGATGCGGCAGGGAATGAGCTAGGATTTACATGGGAGGTAGAGGATTGGACCACCAAGCTCCCTAGGGTAGGGTGTTGGGTGAGGAAGCTTGGGTCACTGGAGCGGGGTGGTGGCGATAGGAAATCGTCCTATTCACAGGAGGCCCTGTGTTAGGATTGGACCAGGTTCCAAAGTAGGACGTCCATGCGGGCTTTGTTGAGTGGGAGTAGCAGTTCAGAGGGGGACACTCCTGTTTGCATCTTTGTTAAGATGTTTGTCTTGACTGCCACTGAGGGTAGTCTAAGTTCAAGGCCCTCAGCCATGCTTCGCATCGCAACAGCAAAGGACGCTCCCTCCTCCGTAGCCACGGTGGCGGTCATGTTCGCGCTCGAGGCACCACAAGCCAACAAGGTGAAGGTCATCACTGACATCTGTTGGTGACAGGCACCACAGGCCTTAAGCCAGCCTTCTTGGAGGATATCTCTGCCACACCAGGAGGTAAGACCCCAATAGACCTGGACAAAATGTTGAAAAATCATAGTCAAAAGATGACTGAGGGGTTGCTCTTCCAGGATCTGCACTGTCTGGCGCAAAAAGAAAATAACTGATGCCAGCGTGGTGGCCATATAGGCACCGCAAATGGCATTTCCAGCTGCATGGGTACAGCTCACCAAAAAATTTTGGAATCCAGTCTGACGCCTGGGGAGAATTCTAAGGTAAGGAATCTGCGGCTAGAGGTCTCAATCAGATTGAGTTATCCATGCAACCTCACCAAAACTCACCATACCAGCTTTTGTTTGCTAAGACAGTTGTTAAAAACAATTATTTGATAAAAAAAATTACCTTGAAACAATATCAAGGTTTTGAAGTATTTACAAATTAACTTTAATGTTTCCCCAATATATTATTAAGGAATTCATGAAGGGTCCCTTCAAGAGGTTTTTATGAAAACTAATAGTAATTTTGTTTGAGGCCATCCAGAATCTGAACTAAAGAATCTTTCTTGAAAAGTTATGATAATGTTGGCCCCACACATTTTCCAGTCGAGTCAGAGATACAACCTTTAACATTAAATAACATTGTCTTTATTTTGAAGACGTTTGTGTACCATCCTAAGGCTCTCCACACACTTTCAGCTGGTAGTAGGTAATTTCATTGAATACCGTTACTGAAGAACCAGTTCACCTAAACTGTTTAATGCAAATTTTCAGAATGAATGCCATTTACTATTTTATAGAAACCAATCCATACAATGTCTCTTTGTTCAAGATAGGCTTTTACATGCCTATTTTTAAAAATGTAAATACAATGGTTGCAGGTCTTTCTTTTAGAAACAGTTTTGTCAGAGGTATTTATTTCAGTGCTTTACTTCAGGGTACATGATTTTAGATTTATATATTTTGCATTGTCAAACAATTACCTTGGTTGCTTTCAATTCGCTAACCCCTCACCACCCCTAAACACCATCCATCCCTGACCCCTCACATCCCCTAGACACCATCAATCCCTGCCCCCTAAAAACCCTTCACCACACCTAAACTACACCCATTCCAGAACCCTAAGTCTTTTCTACCTCTAAATTTCACCCATCGCAGAAACCTAAAAACCCTCACTGCACCTTAACTCCACCCATCCCTGAACTTTATAAGCCCTTTCTACCCCTACACTCCACAGATCCCTGACGCGTTAACCCCTTTGTACCCCAAAACTCCCATCCCTAAAAACCCCTTTCTTTCTATGTCTAAACCCCACACAGCCTTGACCCCTAAAAACTCCTCACCACACCCAAACTCCACACATCCCTGACCCTAAAAATAACCCTCACCACCCTTAAGAACCACCCATCCATGACACCTAAAAATCACTCACCACCCCTTAAGTCTACCCATCCCTGAACCCTAAAAACTACTTTCTACATATAAACTCCACTATTCCCTGAATCCTTATAACTCCTCACCACCCTAAACTACAACCAATCCTGAACCTTAAAAACTTTATACTACCCCTATACTTTATCCATCACTGAACCCTAAAACACCTCAACACCACCGCACTCTACCCATTCCTGAACCATAAAAACACCCCACATGCTTACGCTCCATGCCGCCGTAAACCTTGAAAACCCCTCACCTCGTCAAAACTTCATCTATTTATCACACCTAGGAAAAAAAAAACTCACCACCCCTACACTCAACCATTCCCTGAACCATAAAAAACCCTTTCTGTACCTGAACTCCACCCCTTCCTGACCCATAAAAAAACCCTCATCATCTCTAAACATTATCCGACCCTGAACCCAGAAATCCCTCACTAATCCTGGGCTGTATCCAAGTTTAATGTGATTTTGGATTTTTCCTGAAAATAATTTTTCCTTTCAAATTTTTCCTTTAATTTTTGATGCATTTATATTTCTTAAAATTGGTTTTCCATGATTTGGTTTCCTCCAATCTGGCTTCTCAGTTATCATTTCTCCATTAATTCACATACATCACTTTCAGCACAACAAGCCTTAGTCTTTTTTCCATATCCACCCACTTCCGATGAGTGAGTTCTTGATTTACTGATGTCCAATTTTGCTTCAAATTCTTCATCCATAGAACAAAGGACCTCCATTCTTTAGGTGAGGTAATTGTTGGCTTTGGTCTATCTAAAAAAGCAAGCCTTTAACAAAACAGGACATAGCCAGATGAATATCAGCCTCTATAACTTTTTCCCAAGCAAAAGACATTTGTCCATTCAACCCAGTGAGCTGCACATTTTCAGTAAGTTGCTTGTGTATAAGGCAACCCAATATGCAGGCATTCTGTTGCGAGATATCTGTAGGGCATCTACTTGAAAATGCTGTTCCAACTTCACCAAGCACTATTGCCTTGACATATGATAAATAAAAGAATCCACAGTTGGTCAAGCTGTGAACTTCAGATCCTGCCTAATTAAGATCAGTGTTTCCCACATTTCATCTGCTGCTTCTATAACTATTAGCATGCAAATATGAAAGATCCACTGCTGGAAAACAAAAGTACTGTAATTAACAATTATCTAGCGTTGGCATCTGTCAGATTCAGAGCACATTCACCTGACAGGCAGACTTTTGGGCAGCTTACAATGAGGTGCAATTGCTACTAAATAAATAATGATGAATGAAGCGGATTTAAGCTGTCAAAAAAGAATGTTATTTTAGACAGTCAAGAAATACAATAACCCCATGCCTGACTCTCCAATCCTCCAAACACATGCAATGCCATTAACCTCTTTATCAGTGGAAAAACCACAATCTGACAGCACACAGACAATAGCAGGTCTAATCCACCCCCAACAGCCACCCTACACGAACACCCAGTGCGGCATATCAAAGTGGTCATCCTTCAAACTCCTGTGCTTTGCAAATGTTTTGTAAATTCTCTACTCTCTCCAAGCCACCTCTTGAAAACATGATGTTTTATCTTCTTGCATTATAAAAGTTCTCTTCAGAGAAGCTATCTTCCGCTTACTCACCACTGACAAGGCATTCTTCTCAAAAGGTACCTTTCCAAGAACTCACAAAAAGCTAGATCCTCCAAATCCTGAAGAAACCCACATGAAAATGTGATGACCTCGCCAGCTAACACCTATCCTTCATCGGCAAATTCATTTAAAAAGCAGTCTAAAATAAGTGCCAAACATCTCGTATATTTGTAAAGCGCAACATTCATCCTGGCGAATATCACGGCGCTGTTTAGCGGAACATGTAGTAGGTTATGTTGGGGGCCTTCAGCTGCTCACACTTATGTCATCGGAAAAAGCTGAGTTTTTAGCTTTTTCCTGAACGTTACATAGTTCTCTGTAATACGCAGGTCCAGAGGTAATTCATTCCAGTGTTTAGCTGCCAGGTATGAGAATGATCGGCCACCTGTTCTGACTTTCTTTATACGCTTGGGCCTAGCTAATGCTTGGTGTCGTGATCTCATCGTGATCTATGACTATCAATCTGAATTCACGTCATGCTACAGTATGAGAGTGCTACATTAAAATCACAGACAATGCCCTTCAGGCATCACGTCAAAATAACAGTTCATCACCTTCGACCTTCGCTCTTAAAGAACAGTTCCCCTCCAATAATCTTGTTGTATCCTTGTCTTTCACTGCACATGGTTCCGCTGCTGTTTGGTTAGGTTTTCGCAACACAAGTACAACATACATATAAGCAATGTGCTGCCATGTAGGTATGTTAATTCCATTTGCTACTAACAATGTTACCAGGTATTCCAGCTTGATGATGGGAATAATTTGACAATGTGATGCTATGCAAATATCAAGTTGGGGACCTTTTTCGTCTCACTAATAATGTAACAGCACACTCATTAGATCCACTGACATTTATTGGGCCTTACAGATGTGAACCAATTTTGTCTGGTAAAGTAAAAGAGTTCCCACAAAAACACTCAACGCCTGTATTCTCTTGGACCTTGCAACACCTAGAGCAACTAGCTCATTACTCTCTGAACCCAGGAAGCATACACCATTGACTCACTCAGAGATAAAAGTGGATCCTCATTTTATTACCACAACTTTGACAGAGCACAATGAAACCAAGACAACAAAATACATTCCACACAGTAATCTGGAAGGGAGAGACAAGACACTCCCCAAACAATATACTTCCCCAGATAACCCCAATGGTTATCTGGTCCAGTACAGGCGAATACAAATGCAAGTGGTGCCTAACTAATTTCCCAAATAAGTTGAGCTTCTTAAGGGTGCCTAACTAATTTCCCAAATAAGTGGAGCATCTTAATTAACAACTGCCAATATATTTAACATGTTCTTTCCTTATTACCTGATTGTGCAGACTCAGGAGTGGACCTGTAACTCTGAGTGGGTGAACGCGGGGAGAGGTTGTGAGTGGGTGATCCAGGCACGCTTTCTCCCGAAGACAGGGAGCGGTTCAGAGAGGTGAGGCTGCGGCTGGTGTGCAGCAACGAGGCCTGCTTTGTGATTTTCCTGAACAGAGAGGTCTTTTTCTTACTGTGAAGCAGAAGAAAAAAAGGACTGCATATTAAACACTGCAACAGCGTACTGGGATGACGCAACCAATTGTGAATAACCAGTTTGTCTCTGCTGTTTGCCACAAATCCAAGGTAGTTTAGTCAGCCTGATAAGCAGATGAGCGTCAAGGAGCTGTGTCAAACAGGAATTCATACAGAGAAGTCAACTACTCGTAACTCAAAAACTATGAGGATCGGCTATCAAACTGTAGTTTCAGAATGGTCTTTTATACATAATTAAACTGCTTGTGAAAAGCTAAATAAACTGAGAATGCATAATATGTATAGCATGAACAGCAATGCTTGTGAAGACCAATAAACCCGCTGAATTTGAACAGATTCAAAATAAAGGCAGCCCGATGAGGAGAAACCTCAATTCACGAATATACCAGAATGTAAAAGTTATTTCTATTCACTGATTTCTTATAAACACTTTGGGGAATACTTTTGTTAGCTATGTTACATATTACAACTTTACATCTGTCTCAAAATATAATCAGATTTATAATCAGAGACAGACATCTTTACATTGGATGTGGAACAAGGTGAAAATGCTACACCAAAACTTGACCAAAAACAATTTCCCTTGTGGAATAGCACATTCTAGGAGGAAGGTTTATTACCTCGAAAATTATTTAGATTCTAGTTTTAGTTCAAATATTTTTATGTCTCCATTGTAAGGTTTGATCTCAGCCTACAGAACGCACCACAAGCACAAGGGACAGGGCGAACATTTTCAGTACTTGGGGCTCAAAGGAGACCAATAACTCACCTTTCAGGCCCATCTTTGGTTTTGGTCTTCTTGTTACGGCGAGCCATCTTTGACTTGTGCCCTGATTTACGTGCTGGCCCAACCTTGATGGAGGTGTTCTCGAAGGGAGTGGTGGAGATGGACACCTTATTTCCACTCTGTTAAATACAGAAAAGAAACGTGGTTCATTACTTAAGACACTGGCTAACATAATTTTTGGCTATGTGAGGGATCTCAAGTGCCACTGTTTTATGGTAAATTCAGGGTTAAAAATATGCAAAGTAAGAAAGGAAGCATTGGATTTTGTGGGAAGCCATTGTTTCAAAAACGTGTTGATTATTACAGCAGGGTTGAGTTTACAGTCTTGCAGGTTTGTACTTACATACAGGACCTCGACTCCCAACCATAGTAAGTATAACCTAAAGAGACTCGGTCTGCAATAATCCCCAGGTCCAAAGAAGTACACTTCCCATGCAGTAGGAAGGGTGTCATGGGACCAGATTCAGTGGGAAAGGTGGTGCAAGTTCTGTTCCGCAAGACTGACTGTTAGCTTAAAGTTGGAGGAGCTACACAGATCACGCCTAGTTTTCAGACCAGTTGAAAAGGAACACAACTGCATTGTGTTCCCTTCGCACAACCAGGTCCAATCAGGTACTAGTTCAGGAAGAAGAGGAGGGACGTATTCCCATTATTATTTTTTAAGCCCGACCAGAGTAGGAAACAAAGGAGGGTGTGAAGGCATACTGGCAGCTCCCTGACAAAAGTCACGTTGTCTTCATTTCTGGGATTTGGGTCTTTCCGGGACGATGCTTAAAGTGTAAGCACAATTTGTATACCCAGATCCAAGTAAACCATCAACAAGAAAGTGGGAACTCTTACATGCAGGGAGGAAATTAGAGCCTAAACAGGATAAAAACTCCTGTGAACCACTGATTATAAAACCTCTGGGAAGCACTACAGAATCATTAAGAATTATGTGGCTCCAATATCCCTGAACACTTTTTGTTTGCTCTTTAACATAAAATAAAGTATTTATAGCACTCCATTTACAGTGCACAATGATCATCCTCTGACAGATAGTGAGAGAGCAGCTTGAGCCACAAATAAAATGTTCACGTTCATCCTTGACTCTGTATGGCACAGTGGAGGGACAGCCTGTTCAGGAAGACTGAATCAGGGAGGCAGACAGCTATAAAATGGAATACTGTAACAAACAAACCCCTCTACTGTTTAAGCTGCCAACGTTGTAGAATGCTACATATGAAAGGGAAACAACCACCCAAACCGATAGATGCAATACTCACACTTCTTATATGGTGTAGCCTAGTAAAATACAAAACTTGATTTTGTTTTATGCGAAAAAAAATTACATCCAATTACTTACTCACCAACTAAATGACAAAGATACGAGCTAGAAGGGTTTAAAGTAATGTTAAAAAACAGAGTCGCAAAGTTTAGAAGTTCAATTTCAAACCGTGTGTAAATGACTGGGTTTGTGGTTCCATTTTCCTTAAAGGGAAGAGGGACTTATGTACTCAGAAAGGACTTAATTGGAAGATTCGAAAAGTTGTATATGGACAGTTCTAATGAATTAAAAGGTCCATTTTACTAGTTCAGGTGTAAACTAGTATTTTTTTTGTGTGGGTAAGGTCTTTATTCTCTTATTTATTTCCTTCTGCTTTGTCTTCTGTGATTAATGCATATCTCTAAGTAAGCAATAGCAAGAAGTTGAATATTTTACAAGTTTCTGTACTATTTAACATCATAGTTGTACAGAGTTGTAAACTCCTCCTACTGCCATGATCCCCAAATAAACACTTTCTAGACCCTTCCCTCTTCTATCCCCCCATTATCCTTTCCAATCCAGCTAAGAGACTCACATGTCCACCGCTCAAATTAATTCATACTTCCCTATACTAATTCACCACTAATCCTTTTTGGGTTCCGGATTAGCGTGCTACTCGCCAAAAATTGCTTCAACGCCTCGTCAGGTGTAGTAAGCGCTATATAAATGCAATTGCAATACAATATACATTACTGCAGTTCCTCTTATTTTATCTTCCTTAAAATTTAAATACAAAAGTACCATGACACACCATAACCGTAATAACATTTTTACAACTCACAGAATCCTTACACTTGCTGAATTTCTCAGTGACTAACAAAAGAATAAAAAGTTGATGAGGACAAGATGAGTAAAAAAAAAAAAAGAAGATTCTCAGATCAGAATTTAAAAGAATGCCTTTATATGATATAAACGAGAGAATTGAGCATACACAGCAAAATAAGAAATTCAATTAATAATTTAATCAATCTAATTAAAGATGCTGCATCACCTTCACCAGGGGTAACAGGTTTGACACTATTCAAACAATGAGCATTTGCAAAAATGATTAAAAGAGAAAAGAATTAGGAAAAAGCAAGACAGGTAAATTCAGTCTTTCATGGTCATAAAGTAAACAAAAGCCACAGACATCACAGTAGAAGAAAGTTACAGATTCCAGATGTATCGCTCGCTAAGCCTGAAGTTGGCCAAGCCTAGCCTCCCCTTGCCCCCTGCAGATGAAAAACAAAGTTTTTGGGCGAGCACCATCAGCACAGAATTAAGGGCTTTGGCTAGTAAAGTCGGGACATACCTTAAGAATGAGTTCCACCACCTCAGTGTGCACCAAGCCGTTGACAGGTTCTCCATTTACATGGGTGATCAAGTCTCCCTCGCGCAGACCGGCCTCGTGCGCGGGACCTCCCTCTTCCACATGCTGAGAGAAACATTAGCAAAAAGAAAAGTGTCAACTGAGCATGCTTTTGAGCATCTACGCCCATCTTAACTATTCATCCAGCAGGTAATTGGCAAAACTTCATGGAGCAAAGCTTAGTCCTTTTTCTTTAAAATGTATAACTTTTTGTCACTTGTCTATCTTCAGCAAGCCTTGGCAAATGTTAGAATGACCAATCCCTGCACTGTAACTCCGTTTTTAACAACTTAATTTACCAATTAGTGGCACAAAGTGCTTAGGGCAGTATGGATGAAAACATTTATTGCATAATTACCAAAAATCATTGCAATTATGTACATCTATGATTACATAGTATTTCAAAAAAGTAATGAGGGCCGCCGGTATTTCTGTATTTCCTATCTATCTTGCGACTGCCACCCAGGAGTAAAAATGAATCTAGTTTATAAAACCTCCTCATACACTCGGATAATCAAAAGATTGTATATGAAGGGCTTTGACTTTACTGTGGCAAATCTACCCCTCCCCGCAGTGGGCAGCCCCGATGGTAGGTCCAATCCCTGGACTTTACACTGCCTCTGGCTATAGCCTTGAATGCGTACCTATAGATAGCTTCTCGCTTAATAGGTCTCAAGTGTTCAATGTTTCCTGTTATGATTTGTTAGGGGAAACCACCAAGTTCCGAGTTTCAGTTCTTTACTGATTCCGAGCACCTGTCAGGGCCTGTTGTCTCATTCAGTTAAATTTAGACCGCTTTCATGTACCTTTTGAATTTGACCAGGTCTGCGGGCACTTAACATGTAAAAAGCCATGCCTCTACACAGGTCCTAACCTCATGCCGTAGGAATATTGGCTTTAAGAAGGCCCGACGTTGTTGTAATAAAGCACGGCAGCAACATACAAGGTGTGGCAGAGAGACTGATCTATATTTGCACAGCCGACATTTAATTACCTGCTGCATACATTTCCATCCTGGGTTCAATTCCTTGATTGGAAGTTGTACTATCCTGGCCCATTGGATGTCTTGCATGCATTTCTTGCCGAGGGACTATTCCAATATGGCTGCAAGATGTTTGCTTCACAGAAGGAATTCAGGCCTGGTAATTCTCCCTTTTCCTTGTATCTGGCTATGTCTTCCTCCCTCGAGAGCTGAAAAACTTGTTTATTTAGAGCTTTCTTTACTGGCAAGTAACTCACTTCTTCTAATGACCAATTGGCTATTGCGAAGTGCAGTTTGGACACTACCACTTGCATGTAACTGTTCCAGGGGTTCGATCGCCCTTCAAAAATTGCTTTAACTATTTTTTTTTTTTAAGAGATCCTGTGCGTGTTTTGAGTATCTGGGAAAAGTATTTCGCAAGGGTGCTTAAGCATTCATACTTTTGTTGGACCAGTCCGAACTCCAGCCGGGTCAAACGGTTGCTTGTCTACTTTGGTAACTTAAAGACATGTTTGTAGTCCTAGCACTGTGCTTTTTACAGTGAGAACTGCATCTGCCCTGGGAAAGCTTGCTGAGCATATCCTGCAACCGCTAGCTTAGATTTTACCACTCTCCTTATAGTCGTGGGGCTGCATAGTTTCTCCTGTAATTTGCATAGTGTGTATGGGGTCGCTTGTGTTTTGGCCTTGTGTGCCCTTGCTTTTGCTGTGTTGCATAGTCAAGCCCCTAGATAATTATAGGTTCTTACTGCTCCTATCGTCTGGTTTCCCAGCCTCCATCTGAGAAGAATTTTTCATACGTGTTGCCCAAAGATTACCACTTTCGTCTTAATTGAATTCGCTGCTAACTCATTGGCCTCATTATATGAGTTCAGGGCGTCAAGACCTTAAGGCAGCATAGACTTCCAATCCAACAACCCATTCATGTACACAAAGCCCTCGAAGGGCATACATTAACACAACAAAAAATACCATCACTGGTATAATCAAGAAAAAATATCAAAGATGCATAACTCCATTGTTATATCCCAGTGGCTCAAAGGGGAAGAAAAAGGGTGGAGAAGAAAACCACATCAAATAAGGGTAGAAAAGATAAAGAAACCTCTCCTTTTCCTGGAGAGAACGTACCAAACTTCAGGACAGCAGGCTATCGTGTGTCATTGAACAACGCAAGCAGCAGTGGCATAACTGCAGGGCACATACCCCACCTGTTGATGTCAGCAAATTGAGACTAAGCAGAAAAGTAGCAGTAGCATCAAAATAACTAAAAGGATATATTTTTTAGATGAGTCATTTTCAATTTTATAGGCAGCTCTCACTGACGTGGGTATTTTGCTGGCTATAAAGGCTTGTTTCCTGACCAGAGATTCTGGCCAGAGGTTAAGAAAGAAAAAAGATTAAAGTCTTCAAATGTGACTCTTCTCTTGTCTATCAAGCACATAATTTTCATTATCGTTCAGCCAACAGGTGAATCTCCTCACCTGTGCCTCTAAGGTATATGGTACACTTTGGTTTTCAGGTGACATGGTCTCCCCTCCCTTGCATATCCAGAGAATTACAAAGCTACCTGCATCACTTTGCTACCCCTAGGAAAGGGATAACCAACACCGTCAAGATGTGTGCTGTTTTACAATCGAATCAAAGTTCACAATACTTTCTATAGCGCATTTTTTAAGTGTGCTCAACCAATCAGGGGTCGCTTCCGAGTCTTGTAAAAAAACCTTAGACAGCACGATTTTGGCAGCCGATTCAACCCTCTACCTCTCAAACTGAAGATCAAGCCTTCTATATTGCCCTCTGCTACCGTAAGCACTGCTTTAATATCAACAGTTTTTTTAAAGTCAGATCTTCATGCATTATGGTCACAGTACTTAATTATTTCACGCCCATGGCCAGATCTGTGTCACGAGGGAAGCCACTAGATTCTTTGGACGCATCAGTGTCCAGAAGACGGGCTAACCAGATTTCTATCAATATTCTTTCTTCTTCTCAGCCATCGTTGTGTTCTCCGAGCACACGATGGTATCTCGGGCTCCTGTAAGCAGACCCTCAATTACTGCTGGGCAATTGTGTGGGGGAATCATGGCCTCCTATCCAACCAGGAACACTCCTTCACACGTCAACGTACTGCTGAAGACGCAAAGAGTCCCAGCTTAGGCCCAGAATAAACCATGTGCAACTCCGCTGCACAGTGCAGCTGCCTCGAGCCAGAAGCGAAGTTGACTCCAGATCTACCCACATCCTATGGAGCATAAGGGGGTCCCCATCTCAGGGACCTACTGGGACTGCTACCACTAGCTCTAATACTATTCATGTGACAAAGCACACTCTCTGCTGGACACGTGGGGTATTGTGGGGAAGAAAGGTAGGAGCTCACAAAAGAACACAGCGATGGAGTCTCCTCTCCGATAGTAACTCAGCTCAAACACCACACTAACAGTTCATTCACATATGAAGTGGTTCTATCTTCCACCAGGCAAGTCCAGTGCTCTCTACTAATACAAGAAATGGGGCTTGGCTCGAGATGTTAAAAAAACTGCAGCCTTCTCAAGTCCTGTTTCCCGGCCTCCTCCAACTTCTATGTGCATAAGTGACTCTCGTGGTATCACTTCCCTGGGCCAGAAAGTGCAGAGACTGAGATTTACCCAACAGATGGATCCCAGGGCTGTCAGAGTAAACACCTTCTTCACCCCTAAACTGTCCCATGGAATGCGCTCAGTACATCACCTCTCTCATCCCTGAGAGGCCAAAAAGGCACTCTTGCAGCTTTATGACATGGTTGTATGCATGAATTGCCATAGGGTGCTCAATTGTCCAAGGGTTCTGTTGCACGATACAGAAACCGATTCAGGAAATTAAAATGAATGAAGAGACCACTAGGATAGCCAAGCAAAGGTTGTTTGTGAAATTTCGACTTGGAGTCATCCAGTCGTATGTTACTGCTGGACAGGCTTATCGTGAAGAATCTGAGTGGAGGGGTCGCTTGCCAGCCACACCAGTCTGTAAAGGATACTCTGTGGTTGATTGTGTGTGGCACAGGCTCTCTTTACCAAACTTGTGACCGAGTTAGATTTTGTAATTTAATGTACAGGTCAGGTTTTCACCATTTCCCAAATACACAAAAACGTTATAGATAAATTCAAATAAATCAAGTTAGGTACAACATCTACGTCCTTAAAAGTAGTTTTGAATCGATGAGTCTTGAAATACACCACTCTGTGCTAAGCAAGGGCGGGCTGATTTGGGTACTTAGCAGTGCTTTGCCGTATGGCTGTGAAGGAAGCTATATTGAGATCACTGGACCTTGGGGTGTTTGAAATAATGTCATCGGGGCAGCAGTACTGCAAGGATCGTGATGGAAATAAATCACGATTAAATATTTTAAAATACTACCTACAGTACCCACAAAATGTCTGCAAATGGTAAGAAATATCAAAATCTGAGGGTTTGAAGGTCTGTGTACGTTTAGATCCCGCCACCATGCTTATGCAGCCAACTCCCATACTTACCCACACCATGTGATGCACGGTGTAGATGTCACTGTCCCCCATGTACACGCGGATGGCACGCAGTGTGAAGCCGTATTTCTTGCCAGCACGGTGGATGACAATGGGTGGCTTCAGATTGGTGACGGCAGGGGAGAAGTCTCTGCTTGGTGAAGAGTCACGCGAGGAAGGGTTGGAAGAGATAGAGCGAGGAGACATTGGGCTCGCTAATGGAGAACAGGTATGGTGATCTGCAAAGAAATGGCACATTAGTATCTCAAACTGTGAATACACATTGCATTTCAAGCGATTTTAAAGATACCCTAGGGAAAAAAAGGAGGAGGAAGCAGAAGACAACAAGCATTGGCATAGCCAATAGGTCTCGCTTTTGGGACCTTATAAGTGTTTAGCCATGCAAAACATCAAATGTGCGGCCACACAACATAGCTCAAAGGCATTGACATGGTCATTAGCTTGGGCACTGCTGATACCCATTGGCTTTGCCACTGCTTTAAAATCATCAGCTGCCTTAATTATAGCAGGTTCGCACGTATGTGCAGTCAACCTCTTGGTGCAGTCCCTGTTATGAGTGTCCACATAATTCCACTGCAGACCTTGCCACATAACTCTACTACACAAATCCACTCCACACCACACCAAACTATTCCACGCCACACAATTCCACAACTAACAATTCCAATCCAACCTACACAATCCACTCAATGCCACATACATTCTCTCCACTCCATAAGACGCGTTTACATGGCTGCTATTTAAATAAAGCAAAGAAGGGAATGGATAATCCGGAATGTCAGACCTGACATAGAATGTGAGCCTACGGTCCTGACAGACTTTAACAGAGTATGTGAATTTTATAGCAGAGGATGAGAACTTCATACCACATGGTAATAAGCAAATCACTTAATCTCCCCGTGCCTATCATAAATGAATTTGTCCTTAACTGGTGCTCATGAAAAGTTCCATTACTGAGCACCGGAAACCACAGGCTCAAAATAAGCAGTTAACCAGGTGTACTAAATATCACCCCAGTACAGTGATCCTTACGCCAATAGGTGTCTGCAGATAGAAGGCATCACTACTAGGGCACATGTAATCAGGCTGTCACAGAAAAATAATAAATATATGGTTTTAAAAGAGGCTTTCTCCTAAATACGGCAAAATAGGCATTGCTAGTATTTTCCAGTCAGTATTATACAAAGACAAATCCTTCAGAATACTGTGAATGCTTTAAAATAGAACATGGTTAGACAATTTATAATAATGGAGATGACTGCAATCCTCCTGAGCTAACTCGTAAGAATGTTTCTGGTTGCCCATCATAAACAAAAGGATTAAAGACCTATAGAATGTTCCTCGCCCATCGCAAATTGCAAAAATAGTTTCATTTACACTGTCTGTTGTAACCTGCAGCTTCCCAGCAGAGGGCAGTCCAGAGAGTGAGAGGAGTGGAGAGGAGAGAGGCGAAAGGATAGTCGCGAAAAAGATGGAGGCAGGAAATTGCGTCAGAAGCAACAGAAGTTTCTTCCAGTGGTAGCTGGTAGTGCTGTTGATGTGACCGAAACGCAATAGGGAAGCAGGAGGGAAAACCCAGCAAGAGGAATAGAAAGAAGATTGGGAATTGGACGTTCGGATAGTTGACGATAATTCTGCTTGTTTTTAATCCCCCGGTGTTTCGGACCAGGGAATCAGGGGAAGATGGCTGAACTGGTGAGTAGTTTTTCCGAAGAGAGGTGTTTTATATCCCCGTGCTCGCCTTTGGTAGCAACGGAGGGAGACTGGAACAGGTATGCTCCTCCCGTGACAGCACATTTAAGCTTAAACTTTTTTATAGCAAATGACTCGTTCGTTCTTCCGCCTTTCCTCCTCCCGGCGTGGTTTAAGGGGGTTGTACATGAATGGCCATTCTAGATTTCGGACGTATGTCTGGTTTTTATCAACCCGTCGGATGTGTAACTCTAGTCATGAAAACACTTCATAATGTCTTCTCGGGGAGAAAGACACTGACAATCTCTCATCGCGATCATTGTAAAAGCGAAAGTGATCGCGATGACGCACGCTAGGGATGCGCGCGCAGCAGCGGGGGGAGGGGTATGGTGCTGAAGGCTGGCGCAGGAAAGGCAGATGGCTGGGTGAGGTGGGAATGCGGGGAGCAGCTGTGCGCGTGCACGCCATCGTGCACTGTAGCTTGTCGCCAGCACAAAAATGTGGGTAGCACTTTCTAAACCCACCTACTACATTTTCTCGCCAGACCAGCGCATGCACTGGGTCAGGCGAGACCTAAAAAAGGAGCATGACAAACTATGACTAAGGATTTAAATTTTAGATTTATCATAAGAAATGTAGATGTGAATTCATAGGTATATAGACCTTCTCAACGAATGCTACTGTCCTGTAAAGTAAACTTTCTCTCCTTTTTCTTAACACATTTGAAGAGAATTGGAAAAAAATGCGCTCAAGTCCAAATGCTCTCAAATTTAAGTTTAATCATTTTCCTGCGAAAAAGTCATCAATTTCGAATTTTGGCTTAAAATGTATGGACTCAGTAGATTCTTTTGTAAAAACCAACTAGAATCAGAATCATTGGTCCAACTACATAGGTTTCAGAAAAATACCAATTCTGCTGCAGCTGATTTTAAGGGATCCTGATGTCTGACCCGTCTAAAGTGGTACTGGATGGATTAAATGCAAGCAAGTGACCCTTGGTTATAGCACTTGAAACTGTAGCTAGCCTCTTGTTAGCCGGGCAGGTGAATAAACTAAGGTCTAGGGTGAGAATCGTAGAATTTACTCTAACGGGTATCCTAGAATTAAGAATCCATGTCTCCTAGTTGCACACCTGGTGACTTAACCACTAGACAGCATCTTATGATGGGAGTTTCCCTTTCTGCAGCCAATTCATTTATATGTGTTGCTGATAAGTCCACCAATTTATTGTCTATTGTCAATATGTGGTATAAAGGAAGAAGAACATTTGCCTATCTCAGAATGCAAAACACTGTTGGGGAAAAAGGCCAAGACTGACTGAAGAAGTTGCTCATAACCTGGACAACTGGCTGCTATGCATCAACCCTCCTCGAGAGGAGCAACCTTTGTAGAAGAGAAGCAACCTTTATGTAACAGGTAAGTGCAACCTGGCCTCCCTTTAATGCCCATCCACCCTGTCTGTCCCTGAACCATACCACCAGTAAGGCAGCAACAAAAATGCAAATAGCCAATGAAGATAAAAAAAAATAGTAACAGCACAGCAACATGGCAAATGACGAAAAAAACCAATTAAAATACTTTAACAAAAATGCTCACAAGTTGATGTCAATTGTTAAGCGTTTTATTTTGTCAATGGAAAGCTATTCTCTGCTGCCTGAACTGGACTTAATGGTGAAAGAGTCTTTGATCTTGTTCCAACTAGAGATGGTGTAGATTTTGCTGCTAGTGCCTACTTTGCAGGCACCATAGTGCTGTAACTAAGCTCAGCTTCAGGTGCTTACCAGAGGGAATCATCAGGGAGAGGGCGGTGGCTGACGCAGATTTGATGACTTTGTTCATAGGTCTGGAGGTGCGCTTCTCGACAGAATCGCCGGAGAGCAGCCGGTGCCGGGCCCTGCGCACAGCCAAGTCACTGATGGCTTTCGGAGCAGTGAACTCGGACCCCTCGTAGCTGTTACTGCGGGTGCGTTGATCAGAAAAGCCTGGGCTGCTTCCAGCTGGAGGTCCAAACACAATACATTAGAACCCTTTGTTTTTCATGGAAGATGAGAGGATATGTGTTTATACAGTACCCTGTATTCAAATGTACCACAAGATTCACCAGCATTATATTTTCTTCTCCCTACCAGTTTATAAAAGTACACTTTTTTAAGAAATACTTTTGGACTGTCTCTTATCAAGGCACCAATACTCTTATAAGAAAATAGCTATTAGTGGCTCAACTCTTGTGAACAAAATAATACATTATTCGCATAACAAAGTTTCTGATGGATATTATACCATCTTCGCCGTATCGTCATATTTTGAAGTTTGCCTAAAGACCTCTTGGGGCCCAGTTTGTTGCCAAGGAGAACCAGAGATACCTAGAGGAAAAATTAATGACACCTTGCCCATTTGCCCTCATTTTCTCATTTCATCACCAGAGCTGCTTTTTTTTTTTACCTGCATGTCAATAATCGTTCATCTCGTCTCCTGTACCTGACTGTAAGCCTGGTTTAGATCTTGGCGGACTGGTTACTCTATCACAACTGTGCCAGATATCCCGTCTTCCGAAATATAAATCCCATAGGATATAATGGGATTTATATTCTGGTGGACGGGATGTAAATGTAAATGTCTAGTATTTGTAAAACGCGAACAATTACCCGAGGGTGTCAAGGAGCTGGGGGCCATCGGGAAGATTAAGCGAGCTACTGCCCAGAGTCACATGGTGCTGGGCTGATTTGCCACCGGCGCCGGGGATCGAACTGTGAGCCCCCGGGTTTTGGAGTCAGTTGCTCTGGCTGCTGCGCCACACCACCGTTGGACGGAATAATCTATCCGCCAAGATCTAAATCGGGCCCTGTATCTTACAGTGTCTAACTGTGCTCTTTATTCTTCCAGGTAAAGCAGAGACTATATCATTTCATTGTGAATATATATTTTACATCATTATAATGTTTTATTGTATTGTGCTGTACTGTGAAGGCCACCCGGCTCCCCTCCAGTAGAGCCATCACAGCTCTGCTCTTCAACCTCTTTGACCTCCCCTGCCACCCCCCTCTGCATTATGCTACCTATGCCGATTGCCTTTGTAGTATGCCTTTTACTTCACTCGTCACCTTCTACTTTGAGAAAGATCAAGAGACCGCAAATAAAAACGTTACTGATCAGTTTTAATTTGCATTGATTTGTAAAGAAAACACTTGCACTTGGCCTACCTACCAAAAGCTACTCAATATGAGGCACTTTAAGAAGCCATTGGTTTAATCAGGTGAGACTGATCTAAAGCAGATTATGCTGTAGGGTTTTTTCAAATGAGATGCACAATTCGGCCTGTCCCTGCACTCTTTAAATATGAGCAAAACCCACACTGACCATGACAATAAAAATCGTACACTGACCAGATGCTTCCTACCAGGCGAGGCAAGCGAGCATATGAAATTAAAAAGGGGAGACACATATGGGAGGTAGGCCAACTAATCTAGGCTAGCCCCGAAATACCTATTCAAGGATACATATCAGGAGGGAAACCCGTGAAGATTACAGAAAAGGGTGGTTGAGGAGAGAGATAGAGGGCAGAACGTGCAGACAAAACCTGATACATGTTCTTCACACAAAAAAAAAAAAACAGTATCGGTGCAGATACCAAAGAGAAGCGAAGGCATATGATGGAAGCACTTATCACTCAAATGAATATGCATTAAAAGCGCAGCTTTTTCAAAACAGGAGATAAAAAATAGTGATTAATTAAGGCGAATGAGAGGTACACAAGAAGCCAATTCATTTTTTTTCATTCATACAAAGGACTGTGAAACCAAGAAGCAGGTCCTGTTAAGTGAATTCAAAGGCAGTGACTAGTCTGAACAACCCTACCTATCCAGTTTGCAAACAATTTTACCATAAACTTAAGTGTAGCGGTACATTGTACTACACCTGTCAGAGTCGAGCTGCTGAGGTTACTAGCCCCTGATGATGGGGAAGTTGGCACCAAGTCTTCATCCAGCTTCAGTTGCCTCTCCAAGGGCTGTTCTGGGATGGACACAGGCACTCCTTCCCGTGAAGTCACAGTAGAGAGGAGTCCCCCCTCATGCGGCTGCAGAGGCTTCTTCAAGGGACTGCTCTCCTCATCAGCAGAAATAGCGAACCGAGGCATATCCACTAGTGCCGAGCAGCGTCGCCGGACAGTGAGTGGCGGGCTGGAGTCACTCTCGGTGTGCGATGACTCTGAGACAGACAGACGCTTGCGAAGGCTGGAACACAACAAGGGACCACGATCACACACAGCAATGCATTACACATTTCACACCACCCATGCTTCTCGCATGCACGTTAAGCACAATCAGTGAAAAATTACCCAAAAAACTGCCGCTAAGAAAAATAACTTCAGAACGTTTTAGCTTTAAAAATAGTAATAACTATACTGCAGCTTGGTGTTCCAATCAAACCCTTGAGTGGTTTTATTTCAGAGGAGTCCCAGGAGCATGGCACCTGTCACTGTTTAGTTCAAGAATTTACTTCATCAAATTTCCCTGATCCCACCTACAACGATGTGTACGACTCTCATATGCTACTGACACACTCCCTTCAGACTAACCATATACGCTACCAACTATTGATACATAGCTCTCCCACATACCAGCACTACAGCCTCAACCTATAATCCTGTACCACATTGATGTACATGTCTTGACATTGATGAGTTCTGTGAACTGTTTTTTCTTCTCCCCCCTTGTATTATTCTTTGTAAGAGTTTTCGTATTACTAAAAATGACAAATTATTTTGAACAAAAAAGAAAAACTTTTCCTGATCCCATTAATAACATTCATTATAAACAAGTGCTCCCTCCAGGAGTGGTGTTGAGACGCCCGGCTATGACAAGCTAGTTGGGCGAGGACTGAAGAAGCATGCCACACAGTTGTGTAGGTGAGAGTTCTTTTAAAAAACAGAAGCTTTTTCGCCAATGGTGATTGGGAATAGGACTAGGTGTGTTATTGATAACTGGTGGGTGCATTCCTCTCTAGATATTTAGCTTACTGTTAGGGGAAGATGGGATGCTGATCCAATATTCTTCCTCCCTCTCTCCATTGTATATATAGAGAATTTAATGTTGTCCACCATTGCAGGTCCCAGCAAGGTTAATGTTATGACGGCTTCTTGACAGCTCACAATGACAATTAGATACGAGATATTACTAAAGTCTATCCCAGCAGAACTCGCCACCATTTTTCCTTCCAACCTATTTCTGCTCACAACCATTAACTTTTCTTTAAAGATTAATTGTATTGGTGTTTGAGAAGACAATACAAAGATACAGGAATATTACCATGGAAAATCAATATTACATTGAAAAAACAAGAGAGAGAAAAAAAAAGGAGGGGGATGGAAAAGGAGACGCAAGATGTAAATAGGAAAGGGAAGAAGAAAAGGAAGAGGAGAGAAGACATCAGCGAGAAGGATCATGTCATCATAACATGAATACAACGAAGACCATGCAATTACACAACTTGTAGCGGCGATTAAGACGGTTTAACAAAGTGCACCATCCAACAATCAGCAGAACAGCCGCACTATAATGAGCCGTAGAGAGAGACATGCCATATACGGAAAAACAAAGATCATGTGATTAGGAGGCGCAGCAGCCTATCACAGAATTTAAGCTATCAGTTGCAAAGTGAGTCCGGTGTCTCAATAGAATAGTATGCTGATGGAGTGTGGTCCTGTGTATCCCTGGTGCGTAAATAACCAAGCGGGGTTGCCATGTGTCTTTGGCTCGTGACCGTGAAGGCATTAATTCCCAGTAATGGGAGAGCTGTTCTGAACAGTATGTTGCAGCCAGTAACCAGGCACCACCGTGGGCACCGGGCGTCTTCCCCAGTTCATGGCCACCCTGCGTTTAGCAAGTAGAAGAAGCATAGCTAGGAGTCTGCGTTTTGTGGCTGGAATATCTTTGACGTAACCCAGTAATCCGATCAAGGGGTTACAAGAAATGCGCTGCCCAATGATTGCATGGTTGGTCGCAAAGATTTCCTCTCAGTATTTCGGCACGTTAGGGCACAGTCATTACAAATGGAGGAAGGAGGCTTGTGTTGCAGCACATTAGTGGCCGTTAGAATCAGGGGTTAGACCCATTTTAAACAGTTGAGCTAGGGTTCTATATATACGATACAAAACATGTAAATGTATCAACCACAGTCTGTAATTAAGTGACAGAAGTCACAACTGCCCACAACAGAAGGACCACTGAGGGTCTCTGAGCGGTGCGTCGCAATCAATTTCCCACAATGTGCGGGCTTTTAAAAATTACAATCAGAGAAGTGTATTGCATAATATTGTACAGAGGGGTTATTAATTTGTGGGAGGAGGATGTGGTGAGAATGTGTTCAAGAGCCTGGAGTGTCGAAGAAGGGGTTGAAAAAGTGTTGTGAATGGTACGACAGGTAGCCTTGATTTGATAAAATAGAAGAAGCTCTAGTGAGGTGGGCATTGGAGAGTTATTAGTATTGAGGGACTGAAGAAAGAGGTCCTCTGGATAGAGATCAGAGAATATGAGAATATTAAGACGGCATGCTTGTAATATAGCACCTGGGTCCTGCAATGGCAGCATCAGAGGGTTGGACCTAAAAGAACGGAAGGCGAGTAGATACAGGGTAGATCAGCCCTTCTTCGACGGCCGTCCCAAGCCCAGCAAACACAAGCCACGTTGTCAACTTCTGCCCGTGATGCTCTGTAGGGAGAGTGTACTGCAGTGGACAGGGGCCATGAAGCAGCACGATTTGGGGCTGCTTGCCAGCCCAAACCAATGTGATGAAGTCCGATCGTAGGCAGCTTAATAAGTGAGCAGTGAGTGGAAGGGGGATATTAAGAAATAAATAGAGACATTTGGGTAGGACCACCATTTCAGCCATGGCTATCCGGCCAGCTAGCGACAAGAGGTAGTTTGGACGAGATGGGGATTCTGGCCTCCAGCCACGCAATTGCATGGCCATAGTTAGCTGTCCAAAGTTCTATCGTGTCGTGGCTAAGCCACATATCCAGATAACAAACTGGTTTGGTTGTCCACTGCAAAGGGCACTCTAAAGAAAAGGGTAATTATTGTCTGTGAGGGGAAAAAGTGCGGACTTAAGCCCAGTTTATTTGTATGCCAGAAAGGCCTCGAAAGCGAATTACTTCTCGTGTAATTGGTGCCAGGTTTTTGTGGGGGATAAAGATGTACAGTGTAATGTCATCAGCATACATTGGGACTATCAGACCCCTCGAGGTTAAGCCTATGCCCAGATTTGCATGATGTTGTCAGAGTCTGGTAGCCAGGGGCTCCACAGCCATTGCAAATAGCAATGGTGTGAGTGGGCAGCATTGCCACATGCCACAAACAATTGAAAACTGGTACGAAATCAGTCTGTCTAGACGGATACGTGCAGTGGGGAGCGTGTAAAGAAGTTGAATGTATCAGATAAAAGTGGGACTAATGCCCAAACGTTGGAGAAGTGGGAAAAGATAGGGTCATTCCAGTGAATCAAACGATTTAGTAGTGTGAAGCAATAGAGCAACTGCAGAAATCTGGCGGTTGAGATGGTGCATTACTGCAAAGACAGTACGAAGATTATGTGAAGTGGATCGGCCAGGGATAAATCCAGATTGGTCCGGCTGCAGTATATTGGTAGCAGAGGTACTAAGCGATTCACCAGTAGTTTAGGGCAAATTTTATAATCTACATTAATCATTGATAAGTCGCACTCAAGAGCTGGCTTGTCCGCTTTAAGGAGTGAGACTATAACGGCTTCTCTGAGTGTGGGGAGCAACTTGCTTTTCAGAGAGTAGTCATACATGGCTAAGCGATACGGGACTAACGGAGGTGTAAAAGGTGGTGGTGAGACTGTCTAACCCGGGTGCCTTGTGTCCTGGAAGCAAATTGTTTATCTGCACAATTTCTTCGACAGTGATGTGGGAGTCAAGGTATTCTCTGTGAGCACTGTCAAGCCAAATAAGTTGGATAGTATCTAAATATTATGTTAATGTTGCCTTTTTATGTGCAGAAGTAGCAGTGTATAACTGGGTGTAGAGCGTGGACATCGCTTTCAGGATGCCTAGGGGAGTGTGCTGGAGAGTAGAGTTTTTGTCTAACAGTTCTGTCACATATGTAGATGCATGGGGCTGGCAGAGTAAGCCAACCAGTGTTTTACCAGGGCAGTCTACTTCTCCATAGTGGCAAGCTTGGGCGTCTCGCCTCAGATGGTTAGTTTCCCAGACCGATTCATCAGAGTATTCAGTGATTTTCCCACATATGGCAGCCAAAGTGGCAGGGTCATTGTTTTGAAAATAGTCCGTTTACAGGCTATGTATATAATTTTCCAGTCTGGTCAATTGACTGTCTATAGCCCTTATGACCCCCGACTGTTTGGTGATACAGGCACCACGTATCACTGCCATGAATACCTCCAACAGGGGGAACCGAGATTCCACCGAGCCCTCATTATGTGCAAAATAAGCAATAATCTCTGTGCGTATCTCCTCCCACAATACCGCATCTCGTAGCGCCCCCAGGGGGGAGACGCTATCAGAAAGCGCGGGTTGTGTCCTGTGAAACTGTCAGTTCCAAAAGCACTGGGGCATGATCAGATAGGCTAGGCATATACGGGGAAAAGCTGTCGGGACGCAGGACAGCAGTGAGGACGTAACATGGTCCTATGAGTGACTACCTGTTCACTTCAAAACGGTTCGGAACGTTCAAGCTAGGATTAATGGTGATTGGATCTGTCACCACGTATATCATATTTTACATTTGAATCCTAAAGACATGTTCTCAATAAGGACAAATGTTCCACAGAAGATCGACTGATTATAGCAAAGAAATAATTATTAATTCTAAAAGCCTTGAGGAAACCCTTCCGGGCAAAACGCGTGTCGGCTGCTGTGTGAACTTGGAAAAAAGACTGACTATTGAAATCTCGACGTGGATTTGGATCACTTTGTGGAGCTTTTTGTGTCATTTAGCACACCTGTTGAATGGACATAACATTGAATATTTTTGCTTTGACAATGATTTTATTTTTCGAACAACTTCTACAGTGACTTTGCTCTGGTGTGCTACAGTGCTTATGGGGTGGATTTGGATTTGGGCTACTTCGTAGTTCCAGAAGTGTAATACTCTAGGTGGATGAGTATTTGGCACCGTATTAGCACCCAATATCAAATGGTTGGAGAGTGATATATTGCAATTTCCATGACATCTGTACATATGGTGATGTGTAGATCAACATAGCATATCCACCCATTCGCTTTATGTAAATGATCAGATAGTATGCAGGGTAGATACGTTTCTCTCAACCCCACATTTTTACACCCTTAGATATGAGCCAATAATAATTTCTCAACCAGGCACTGTGATGCGATGTGAAGCTTGTGCCCTCTCGCGTCTCAGAATGTGCCTGTCTCCAAACATCCAGCAAGTGACTGTCATGGATGAATGTGGTGTGTCAGTGCCGCGCCGGGTGTGGTCGCCAGGAGGCCCCAGAGCAGTCCAGCCCATCATCCAACGTCACAATAAAGTGTACCCCCACCCCCAAAGTACAGCAGCAGGGCCAAGTCCAACCACCAACCTGCAGACTTCAGTAAAAAAATCAGGGACATCTGTAATAGGGTTGTAGACCGCAACTAAAAGGACAGACTGTCGATGAAGAGTATCCGCTAATATAACATAGCGGCATTCCTTGTCTAGGATCATAAACTGTTAACAACATATCTCATGATGGACAACCCAGCGAATTGATTATAATTTCATAAAATACTATTAAATGACCTACAGAGCTGCTAAATGCTGCCAGCTTACTGAAAATCAAACTGTGCACCTCGCTCGTACACATCTTCAATCATCACACTGCTAAGCGCTGCATCCTATAATACAATAACCGCACCTTTATGGTCATCACACACGGCATGGGATGAAAACAAAGACAACGCCCTTCCAAGCACACAATCTACATGGTGTAGCGTGCTCCTCATGCAGGCAAGCGCTTCAGACCCCCACATAAGGGTAGTAAGCCCTGTATAAATGTTGCAATACAAGGCAATAGAATACATAGCATTAATTTCAAGGGTGTTCAATCAAGAGTCTACCTTTTAGACAATGAAGGCTACAACCACACAAGGGGAAGAAGATTTCTTCAAGCGCCTCAACGTAATCAACACTTCTCTGTCTGGAAATAAAACTGCTGAATGAGGTCAACAGTTCTCTTTGAGCGAAGCCTTTACATGAGCTTCTTTGTTAATTTTGTTTTTTTGCTGTCGCGCCCTGCCCTCTTTGGTCAACTTCCGCAATGCTCCATGGACTTGGCAAGGGAAGGCCAAAATGCCCAATGCAAGGACCCATGCTCTTACAACCAGGCGTATCTTTAAAATGGACAACTCAGTACATGCTCGAAAGGCTTGGGCTCAACTTTTCTAAATACTGGAGTTCCAGCTTACACAGCACTAGAACAACAGTTCATTTTTTTAGCTCTGTGTCAATGAGGCCTTAAAGTCCTGGTCGTGCACGGGATAAAAAGCAACACAACACGCTTCTGCTATATAGGCTGATAAGTAAAAAGCAGATTGAAACTCCAGGGAGAGCAAGCAAGTTTTAAGGACTAGACAAACCAGGACCACTTCCTAGGAATGCTGCTCTGATAGCACATAAAGAACCAATGGCTAAGGAACATTTGCTCCAACCTTTCCATCACATTTCAGTAATATAAATGCAAATAGATCATAAACTTTGGTGGAATCTAATTAAGTCCAGCGCAAAAAATTCATTGGGCAAAACATTTTGACGAGAAAAAGGAGGTTAGGCTAGTCCTCCTGAGCTCCAAAGACTTTCTCCCTTATTTGAGACATTGCCTCTGATCATGTTGCTCTCAGAAAAAAAACCTGACCGTAACCCTAATCAAGAGGGACCAAGCACAAAAGTATCCGCCACCCACAAGTTTTATTCCTGAACCAAGAGGAAAACTATAACCTGCCCTCTAGAGGACCTCATTAATGACTGCACCTCCTTTTGTAATATTTTCGTGATCTGTGCACGTTCTCTACACGTTCAATATATAATAATCAGTAATAACTTGTGTTCTAAACAGTGCTTCGTACTGTAGTTAACAGTTCAAAGCACTTTAGGTAAAAGGTATTAGTATTCTCCAGCTTCATGGTATCCAATTTATTGTCCTCGAAAGTCTACCAGGATTCAAACGCGTTATCTGTAGTCACAACAGATGACATCAACAGGCGCTTGATTCGCTAAGCCATCTTGCCAGCATCATTTGCTACATTTGAACTTTTATGTTTGCACATGAAACCCTAGATATGCAATGTCATTTCTTGTCTTCCATGAAGCACTATAACACACATTTTCAAAATTAACCTGTCATTGCCTGCTCTCATCTTCCTCCTAATGTCTAATGTCTAAAAAGCATGCACAAATAGGTCCTCACAATTATAAATACCTGTATAGGTACAATTAATTAATACAGAGGCTCGAACGCTTCTTCTGCATTCAATAAAACTGTAAATTAAGAAAAATGTCAATCAAAAGTTGGGGCTTGGAGATAATAGGCCTGTAAAATGTTCTGTGTATTTTGGGGGGATTGTCCAAACAATCCCCTCAAAGTACAGCAATGACATTTTAAACTTTACACAGCTGAAGAACACAAGGCAAACATTGCATTACAACTGAACTTCCTCAAGTCGCAAAATAATGACAACCACAGTCAAGAGAGTATAGGCCCAGTCAAAGCTATCAGGATGAATTTGCAAGAACGGAGGCTCACATTTCAGGAGAGCCGATTATCCAGCCGCGGTCGCGGTTCTTCAGTCCTCCAAGGCTGTCCAGTTTGTCCTCTTTCTCCTCACTCAGGCTGCGCTTGGTAGGTGGAGGGGTCTTCTTCTCTTCGTGGACAGACAAGCGCTCCATACTGCTGTACACCTGTAGAGCAGAAGCACAAGGTGATGGCCTACGGCACAGGGAAGACATAGAAAAGCTTTCATAGAATGACGCATTCAGCACCCATGGAACTTAATGAAACCATGAGCAAAGCGCAAAATGACTACAGAAATGTATTAATTGAAACAAAATGTATGGATACAAGAAAATGCTCTACAAGGTGTCTCAAATACAAGTAACCATAGTACTAGAGGTTTGGGAAAGCATCAGAGAAAGGTGTGAGTACCCGTATAGGCTAAGTATATAGCGGTTGTAAGATATTGGTGATGAAATCCAAAATGGATACTCACTGGGCACTTCTAGAGGTACCTCGATTTTTAGGTCTCGCCTTGCTATCGCGTAAGCGATCGCAAGGCGAGACTATTGTGAGGGGGTTTTAAAAGTGCTCCCAAAAGCGGATTGCATGGCTAGCACGCGCACAATCACGCGCATCGTGCCGCCATGCAATCCGCTTTTTGGGAGCACTTCAAAGGGTCCGCTCCCCCGCCTGGAATGCGCTCCCCCGCCCCCAAGCGCGCGCGCCATGCTCCGCCGGGCTTGTCTTTTTTTTCCTTTTTTTTTTAAACTTTAAGCGCGAGGCGCGCCTGCGGCCAATGCTTGTTAAACAACCCGAGGATCAGGCGGGCTTCCATTCTGCGCTGTGAGGCAACAGCTAAGATGGCATTGATTTCAAACACAGGCAAATACTTGCAGTATGTTACAGTTTTTACATGTACCTGTAGTTCTAAACCGTGGGTAAATATCAGTCAGGCAGAGGGTATTTGGATTCGGATTAACTTCTTTTCTTGGTTTTGTGTCGGGGTTCGGTTTGTATGTGGTTTGGGGCTTCCATTATCTCCAACCTGTCAAAGGGTGTTCATGTTTGCGACTGTGCGTGAGAGTGGATCGTCCTCTGAAACAGACTCGATCATCACGGCCGCATATCTCTCCACACCCACACTGAGCACGAATGCTCATCATGGTTGGGAATCTGAATGCCATGGCCCATGTGTGTATACGGTCAATAGACATGTTTTGAACTTGGCAGACATACATATCACCCACACACAGTAGTAGTAGGCTTGCAGGTATGGCTTTTGCTGTGGGCACCCGTTTCGTTGCTTCATCACCCACACCACGCGTCCGATCAGCTTAATATTTTTTGCGTTTCCGTTCACATCCCCACGCAGCTATATTAAAACCTGCACCGCGCCCGCTTCACAGACGCCACTCATCTGGTTTAATTGTTAGTTTTTATTTCCACTATGAAGCTGCACGTTTGTGAAGCCCACACGGCTTTCTTTACAACAACCGCACTACGCCCGCTTCACAGATGCCACATGTCTTGTTTAATATCCATGTTATTTTGCTCATACCATGAAGCTGCAGGTTTCTGGAGCCCACACAGCTTTTTATAAAGTAGCACAGCGCCCGCTTCATAAACACCACCCAACTGGTTTCCAAAACCTTTTTCTGGGTCCCGCCATGCAGCTGCAGAATCATTTTCTCTGTTCTTCGCTAAACTTAAAAGTCTGTCGTTCCTTTCTCAGAGCACATTCCGGCAGGGCATCAGTGTCACTTCCCATCCTCTAAATATTTACAAGTTCCGCTCATAGGGTGAAATACACAAAAGGGTGCAGTACCACAAGCTGTTACTAGGTGTCACTGTGGAGTCGTAAAGGGATCTCTATTAGCCACATAAGGTACTGCAGCCTTAATGCAATCTTTCTCTTTATAATTGCATTAAGGGCGCAGTACCTTATAAGGCTAATAGAGGTGCCATTACAACTCCACAAAGACACGTAGTAACAGCCTATAGTCCTACACCCTTTCGTTGCTTCATGCCTTTTCATTTATTACTTATACTACTGTTAGTATATTTTTTAGACAAAAATTAAAAAATAACAAATGTTAACATTTGCAACGCCAATAGCTCAAACATTCATTAATGCGAGACCTATTGCATTGCAAATGCTTGTTTTCCTTGGGGACTTACTCCTACTAATTAAAATAAGTCACGCAGAAGTAACGTTAAGAAGCAGCTCATCTGTGTGGAGGTCTACATACAACAGTTATGTGAAATAGTCGCAATGAATGTGGGTAACAAGATTAACCACTGGCTCCTAATTAAAAGACAGTGTGTTTCTATTAACATAATTTTATAGGAAGGTTTGAAAGTCAATATAGGTCTACAGTACACTATGGCTTATCCATGTTTCATAAACCATTTCAGACAATCTATAATGATTGCATTTTTGAAAATCCTTGCTTCTCGCGGTGTCAGGTCTTGACCTGTGTTTTTCAAGTGCAGTTTGGAAATGGGAACCAAACATGCATATGTACTCCTACTAACGCTCATTCTCTATGAATGTCAGCTGCATAAGAAAGCGAAAAGCTGCCTGATGTGCCTTGTCCTAAAGTCCATTACGATATTAAGTAACAACACATGGACAGACCCTGTGGTTAATTTGTAAAAACAATAAGTGCTGGGGCACTCGTCAGGAGGCAGCTTGCAGCAGCCCATTCTCATGTTAGCGCTGCCTCGAACAGAACCAACTACTAACCATGAAAGTGAGGAGAGGATGTGGCATAATGGCCAGAGATGCAGACTTTGTTGTTGGGGAGCCAGGTTCGAGTCTCAGCATTGGCTCAACATCCTGCGATTCTGGGCAAATCACTTAATTTCCCTGTAAATGAATATGTCCTTAACTGGTGCTCATGGAAAGCGCTGGTGTTGATGATTAAATGATGATTAAATGCCGGTGCTGAGCACCGGAACCCACCAGCTTAAATTAAGCATAGACAGCCCTCCACTCCGTGCCAACTATTCCTTAATGAGGAAGGGATTTTTCCTCAATTCTTTCCTACCTCACGTTTTCCATTGTTCGTTATTATGCGTTGAAGTTTAGAATATTTTGATTTGTTTTTTTTTTAGAATTTAAATATTACAATACATTGGCAAATACAAAATTAAGAGGGCTGATGTAACACCCCCTGTGCTACACCCAATAGAGTTAGATTACCCTTTTTTAACCTTTTTCCTAATATGCTGCACACACGAGGCAAAACACAGTGGATCCCATTAGTGTGTTGCTTATGGTGACATTGTACTGCGCATACAGAATAGGCATGGCTTGAAATACAAAATCAGATGCCTCAAACATATTATGTAAATGTTGTAGACTTGTAAAGCGCACAGCTACCCAACACCGGGGCGTCCCGGCGCTGTAGACCGCTGGGGAACCCGTCCTGGTTATCCCTGTGAGATTGTCCCTTTCTGGGTATCTCCAAGGTGAAACCAGGCATCCCCGGCGTCTGTGGGGGGCCGTTGTAGAGATGAGGCAAGCTTAATGCCCAGAGTTGCCGAGTGTGTTCCTGGTTAGAGTAGGTACCGAGGCGAGAATTATCGAGTCCGTTTTGACCCTGGTCCACAACCCTGCCGCGTCGGGGATTGAACCCTGGTCCCTGGCCGATTCTCTGCTTACGGGTCTGCCGCCTCTAACTAGTGAGCCACACCTCTCCACGATTATTTGGGACTAAGTGAGGATTCAAGTCACCTATCTACAGACCCTCCTCAACATTTCTACCAGCACCTCACTGGAGCTCTAGCAGGTATATTACCCCCGTAGAGGACAGTCACATGAGTCCACACCACGAATAATTCCTATCTTTCTTGAATTGCTGAAAAACTAGAAAGCTACACGAAAATGCCTGATCTCCCTTCTGTAAAAGACAGGAACTACTGCTGAGAGGTAGGCTACCTCAATTTCAAAATTTTCTTTGGCTCAAACTAAGCAGTAGATCTACCTCAGGTGAATGACTTTTGATATGGAAAGGTCTATTTGTGTAGCTATTTGGCAAGTGATCTATGCAGTTAACATTGCCTATTCCCTACTTTAAAATGATTCTCCCATATAGCTTGCTAGAGAGGATACCAAAAGGAGAAGCAAAGCCTTCAGAAGAGAAAGCCATCTTGGAATCCAGGATAAAGAAATGTGTACAAAAGGGCTTTCTGTGTTTAGAGACCAGCAAATCCATCCCATTAGAACACACTTGCTCTTACACCGATACATAATTTCTCAAGTCCCATGAATTCATGAAAGAATTTCAAGGCCCATGGACTGGACAAAAAAACCACAATAGTATGACTTGATGCCTACATCAGAAGCTTGCCAAGCACTGTAATGTTCTGCCGTAAAAGGCACACAAGATTATAGACAATAGTGGAGCTGTGACTGCATGGGTTAACCAAACCTGAACTACTAAAAAAAATGCATGGCTATGAAACTGGACATAGTAGTAGTAACAAAGTACACAACTTTGAAAAGTGTTGACTGAGGAGAAAAGATTATGAATCTAAAGATATCAATCCAAGCCTTTCAAGAATGAGAGCAAAGAATGGAGCTAGCCTTAAGGCACAACCGTGGTAATGAAGAACCTCGAAATATAGGTTAACCATTGTGCAGACAGGGTACTAACAGCACACGCACTTAGACTATCAGTAAGAAGGACATTTCTTCCAAACAATTCAGACACTGGTATGAGATTATTACCAGAAATGGGATGGGATGTAGGTATGAAAAAAAGCAAACCCACAATGGAGGCACTAACCTTGAAACAAAACGAGATCTGAACAGCACTGCACAAAGTTTTAATGATAGTATCTGTGAATAAGAATAGTCGCCGGGGCACACTGCCAAAGCATCAGTACCTTACTGAATCGGGGCGAGCAAGAAGAGAACTGTCTTATCTCCACGCGATCCTCATCATTTGTATCATCCTCCTCTTCTGAATCCATGTGCTGGTACTTCTCTGAACGAGCTGCAGAGGAAAGAAAAGGCATCTCAAATAAGGAACACTTATAGATCCACTGATGTTTGTTTGTTTACCGGCAACAAAAAGCGTGGCATCAAGGATAAAAGAATACAAATTTAAATAATTAAAGTGAATAATTTAACTTCAGTAATGAGAATAGAAAAGGGCCAAGAAATAAAGCATAATGTCCAAAGTCAAACACTTTCATGTCAAGTGTCCCAAAATAGTACTTATGGAAAGATTTCGGAGTGGAATGAGAAATTATGAGCTCTAACATAGTACTTTGCACCGGGCTACTGCAACATTTTCACTAATTCTATTGAGCTAACCTACTAAAGTTAAGTGCTCAGTGAATATCTGTTTGCTAGCCTTAGGCTACTGGGTAAATTGTTGTTTCCTAAATTGTGACATTGTTACAGAAAGTATACTTCTATCGCTATGGACTTGGGACATTCCATATCCTTCCTCTCTTACCATGGCTGAGACAGCTAATTGAGAAATAAATCCAGTCATCTAAATCACATCAGCCAAGGGTTTCACTCGTTGCTCTTGTGCCGCACCATGCAGCATCCTGGTTCAGTCACAACAATTTTAAATGCTGAGTCAGAATTAAATGCATTCCCAATAAATGTGGGGTACAATAAAAGTTGCAGTAAGTTGATATTTCTCACTGTCTTGCCAAGATATCACAGCGCTGCTGTGGAAGGCCAAAAAAGATAATTTTCGATGTCATTCAGTTGGTGGTCTCAGAAAATTACCAGAAATTATTTTAATACACAGATTATTTTAATCTACTGGACATTTGCTCACACCCCTCACTAGTCTATGTGGGCCATTCAAGAAGCATGAAGCAAGGAAGCTCTTACATTCACGGTCAACATGGTTCAGATCTGAAATAAGGATGCAGTGTGAAGGTATCTATGACCCTATGTCAACCCAGTTTCCTACATTTTTGTCCATTTTCTTTACAACAAAAAAAGGTGCTAACTTGGCTGTCAAGTGTGGGATGCACCCATTTTACAGTTTGAGTAAGTTTTAGACATAGGGATGCAGGACATCTTAAACATTCAAGGTGAGATATCAGATTGAGGTCACTTTTCAACTTGTTTTGCCATTTGGCCAAGTTGTGGCCTTTTTGCACAAATATAGAAATAAAAGGATGTACAATTATTAATAAGTCTGGGGTAGACCAAGTAACAGAATTTATAAGCACATTCAGCCATAATTCATCTTTTGATTGGAAGTCCAGTGTCCGCTGGGCAGAGGAGACTTATTGTTGGTCTCTGTCCTAAAGTAAGGTCCTTAAGAAAATTGTTCTAATGGGGTAGTTAGTTCAGGTTTGAATGTTTAAATCACTGTCCTTGATGGATTAATCAGACCCCTGGATTGTGTAACCCTTTCATGGCTGCAGCCCTGCATACTTGAAGTAAATGGAATGCTACTTGCGCTGGTACTTCTGCATCTTGAACTGACGACTCGCACAGCAATTTTCAAACTCGCAAAAAAATTACAGTCACCTCTATAGTTAACAGTGGCAGAGGTCTGACAAGCTTTTATTCAAACATTTATGGGACAATGGATTTAGATGTGTACTGAGGTGAATGGTTGAAATTGTTCAACTTTCTGTCCATCAATTGTGTTTTTTGCATTTGCCACCCCGAGTGGAACGGTATGCCCAGGCGTGGGTCCCATGCACTCCATGCCACTGGATTCAAGCTAGCCTGGCTAATGAAGGGTGATGCTCTGAAACCGGTCCCAGGATGCTTGTTTCCGGGCCAGGTAGGACATGGCCTGGCAGTTCAGGCTGGACTGTTCCCATGGGGAGCAGGGTCAAGACTGCATATGGCTGGCTTTAAAATGGAATGGAATGGCATGGGGAGGAAAAAACGATGGATTCAGGCCCAGATCTCTTTACTGGGGTGAATGTTTGACATTGTTCAACATTCTGTCCATCAATTGTTCTTTTTACAACAGTAAAGATAAAGGACATGCTTCGCAGGATGTACCTATTTTCCCAAGACTGTAAAATCAATACAAATATGCACATAACATCCGCAGCATGCAATATTTAAAAGTTATAATAACTCACTTCCGTTTTGTGTATCATTGGGAATGTTTTACAAAGCAACAGGCCAGTTGTTATAAACCCAGAAATATATTTTTCTATTGATTACCATAGTGGCACTCAGTGAGAGCAATAGATAGTAACTATATTTAAACATATGATTATTGATACTTGGACATCATTTTAGAGAATGCTTGTTAAAAAGCTGCCCCTAGGGAAAATCATAAATGTATTAAGTATGATTGAATGAGCTGGTTAGACATTGATAATGTTGAGTACTAAAATCACAACTGCGACTGACTAGTTAACATTTAGAAAGGACTTTCTGGAAATAAAAAGCATGCACAGAAGGTAATGGTTGACCCAACCCATAATTATATTTTGAAGTAAGAGTATCGTACCGTAGCACAGAGTAGTTTAATTTAATATCTGAATCAGACTCTTTAAGCCTTTAAATATGAAGAAATTGAACTTTCCTTGAATAAATTAACAACATTTTTGGATGTGTTTTGCTACTAAATAAAACCCTTTATTAGGCTGGCACGACTTCATATCTCATCCCTCCTGGAAAAGTAATCATTGCTCTACATGAAGGAGTTGTATGCTATCTGGGTAAGTTCCCAAAAAATATATTGTTCAGCATTATTACGCCCATTAAAGACTGGCTCTGCAATAACTGCAATGAAAGGTGGGTTCTTTGAGATTCTGACCTGCAAAAGGAGAGTAACTCTTTTTTGAGTTTCTCAATCACAGTTCTCTCAAGCACAAAGGGCGCGCCCAACCCTGGGGTACAATGGTATTACAGAAGGGGCCGCGGACGCTCGTGTGTCCCATTCTGTAATACTGTAATATTGATAGCACTGGCTCCGTGTACTGGCAGCGCTATCATGAGAGGGCATTCACTCATTTGCATGGGGGCATGCCCCATGCAAATGAGGGAATCTTTTTACCTCGGCGTCCGCGACGTATTATAGATGTGGGTGCAGACACAAACAGGACCCTAGGAGGTGCAGTCATAGTGCACCTATGTGTGCCTCCTAGATGCAGCCCGCTGGTGGGGGAAGCGGGGTCCCATGGACCAGTCAGACATCACCCTGCCAGCGAGGCAGTCCAAAATTACAACCGGCTGCAGGGGCATCTCTCTCCCTTCATCATGCCACCAGCACTGTGAAACATGGAGTGGCTTTGAAGACGCTGCATTGTATTTTGCTGAATACGCTGCCCCCAGGGCTGCACAAGTTTGGGGCTGATCTAGGGGTAACGCATTCATTGTAATAGAGTCACTGTCCTTGTTTGCGCCTGGCGCACCTGTTTAAAGGTGCGCTGTGGCGCAAGCAGTGATTGTCCGCCTTTTCTAGATTACTGCCCCTGGAGGGAATACGCTTTTTCTCCATTATTTATCAATTCCAGCTGAAGCTAGGTGGCCTGTTAAGTAGTTTCTCTGAACTGCAATCAAGATGAGCCATAAATATGGAACACAACGTCCGAAGTCTCGTTCATTGACCCAAATGGTCATTAGAACCGTGCTGTCTTACTGTCAAAGTAGCTGGTGTCATCCTCGGACTCCAGCTGCGGGATGAACTCTGCCTTCTGACGCAGTAATCCGTTCCAGTCCAAGTCCTTGAAGAACCGATGCTGCTTCACCTCAAATGCACTGCCTGTAATGATAGAAGAGAGAGAGAGAGAGGCCACTTAAATATCACTTCCAATAAGTTTTGAGCAGTTACAGAACTTCCATCTGAGGCAGGGGGCAAAACTTCAACGGGAACAGTGCCTAGGGAAAAGCTCAATTGTCGTAATATTAGCAAGGAGCAAGTGAAAACATGAATGTGTCCCGATTGTGACGCTTTAATACCATAACTGGGTGCTAGATCAGCACTAAAAGGTAATGGGCGCTAGCCATACACTGCGTTGTTGTCAATCTTTTCCACATTCAGGTACTTTTGCATACCTGCTATTGATTATACCTTAAACCGCTTAGAGGCAATTTTTAGTGAGCTGCTGCCTTTAGCATTGAAACCAAACTACGGGCTTTGTTTTAGCATCAAATTCTGGTACCAGATGGCCACAGATTTGGCAAAAGGTGAGGAAACATCGTATGAGAATAAAGTGCATAAGAAGAATGTGAATAATCTATAAAGCCTGCAGTTAGATAGTACCAGGATATGTTTAGTAGCACTGAAAAGCACCCTGAAGCGGCTAATGGAGCTCCCTCTGGGCCTATGAAACTTCTCTCCATGAAACAATATGCAAAAATATTTCCCAGCAATAAAATAAAAAGACAGAGGTGCCTGGTTTTAGCCAGTTCAAGAATTTATGAGGTAGCCTACAAATTAATCATGACATTCACACACACAACTTATCTATATACACAAAACCATACTTTTATGCAATTAAACATAGCATTTACGTACTCACAGCTTTGCAAGTGGCACACAGGGAGCACATTACATTTCTTAAAGGACAGTGATTTATCTCCCCCAAAACGTTTAAAAATTGGTGGAAATTCTGCAAAAAATATTTGTGTGAGAAGTTCCACCTACTGCTGAAATTTTGCAAAGGTGGCAACCTTCCAACTTCATGAACCTGGTTGTCAGAATTTGTATTTGGTACACTGCTAATGAAGATTATTTTCTTAGTCTCTTCTGAGAACCCAGTTACCTGGGCCATACTGTGCTGAGTCCCGGACCTGGGCTAAGCATCATACAAATGGGACACCTCGCTCTGTGGGGAGCCAAGGCAAGCCAGGAAGAACTGCAGCTATATACACAGGCTGTGTAAGTCCAGGGATGATTCTTCCTTCAATGTTCCAAATGACATTACATTTGTCATGCCATTCTGTTTGATGCCTATGTGGACTGTGTTGCAGTAGGCAATTCTCGAAGGGATGACTGAGCGAACTGCACTTGCTTCAAGTTGAAAAGGAGAGAAAGACCGCTTCAGAAACAGCTGTTTTGGTTGGCGACACAACATGCATCATTAAAATCAGCCTCTATGAAACCAGCATCCTCTCTAAAGCAAGAACAGCAATGACAACAATCCACTGCTGGAATCATTGAAAAGACTGCCTCTGGAAGTGCTAAGTACGTAGAAGACCATCTGTACCACATACAAGGTGTTACAACTGGATACACCATCAGGCCAAAGAGGGAAGGTCTCCCTACACCTCTATCGTCCAAAGTATAAGAAAAACCCAAGCCTGAAGTGCATATTTTCAGGCATACCTCCCAGAATTTGGAATTCCCTGCCAACTAAAATAAGCATGGCCACTTCTTCTAGATCAACCTAAAGATTCAGAACTATGTCCTGCAGATTTCACACCACCTGAGCTTTGTTACTAGCATCGGAAGCTAGGACCTGCTAAATACACAAACATCACTACAGTGGAGCACTTCTGCTCACAAAGATCGTCCCAGTTGAAAGGGGTTTTACTTTTCATAGTGACAGCTCTAAAATGTCATGGATTTCGAGTTGAAGCTACCAACAGCTTCTACCAAGCTTCCAGCTTGCCACCTCTTCCTGAGCTTAACCCTTTGGAAGGAATGGGGTGGTAGGTGAGGTTGCCACATTGTGGGAGGAGTGGAAGCGGGGATCCTAGTTTACCTAATGAATTGGTCACACTTAATCCTCCACATGAATGCTGTTTTTAACTATTTGGTGACAGAGAGAAGTTGAGCTGTGGCAGATCGGAGTTAAAAGGCAGAAGAGGCCCCTCCCTCTTTTTTTCCCTCTTAATAATAAATGCTTATAGGAAAGTGCCCCTTTTTGCATGGTTAACCCCTAACTTTTTGCCAGATAGTTGATGCCAGCTTGCCTGCGTGTGCCCTGTGTCCCTGCCAATCAGATTCCCATGGGCTGTGTTCTTTCCCAAAACTGTACCTTTGTTTCCACAATTGGCACACCTCTGGGCCACATGTAAGTCCCTTGTAAAAGGTACCCCTGGCACCAAGGGCCTTGAGACTAAAGAGGGACTCTGAGGGCTGCAGCGTATATTATGCCATCCTCAGAGATTCCTCACCTTAACACCCACACACTGCCATTGAAGGCAGCATGTTTTTGTGCAGACCAAACTGAAGAGACAACATGGCATACATCCCTGTGTGCCGTGCCCACCCACACTGCCTGTGGCATGGGTAAATCACAGTTACAGCCCTAAAGGCAGGGTGCACCATACCAAAGGTGAGGGCATAGCTGCATGAGCAATATGCCCCTACAGTGTCTGTACCATTCACAGACATTGTAAGTGCAGTAAAGCCATTCTGAGTACATGAGCTGGGAGTTTGTCTGCATGAATTCCACAGCTCCATAATGGCTTTACTGAAGACTGAGAAGTTTGGTACTAAAATTCTCAGCAGATTAAACCCACACTGATGCCAGTGTTGGATTTAATATAAAATGCACTCAGGGGATATCTCAGAGTTGTCCCCAAGAAAACAACCAGCCGTGGTGTGGTTCCTGTTCCTGGGTAGCTACCCACCATCTGTCACCACCAGGCAGGTTTCTGGACCCAGGGTAGAGAGCCATCCGCTCTCTGGGTCCTGAAACAAAGCACATCCTGGGCAGAGGTGTCATGCCTCCTACCCCAGGATGGGCAAGGTTTGCCGCCTTTGTTAGCTACCCCCAGCCTCAGCTGCTCTCAGCAGCTGTCTCCCACCGGTTCTGACCCCCACTTTGGGCTGGAGAAAGGGTGGGAACACCTAGAAAGGACAGGAGGTGTGCCAACCTTTGTCAAACCCCACCCCTCAGGTGGGGAGGCCAAGTGAAGCACGCATCTCAGTCTCCTCCATCTTGAAGATGAGGGGACTCCCTCAATCAGGATAAAGCATATGTCCCCCCTACGCCCCCCGGAGGGTGGCATAAGAGGGCGGTAGACACTCCAAGGAAGGGACTCATTGGTCCCAACCTGCACATCCCTAAATCTAGTATTTAGGGGCACCTCTGAACCTTGCTCCTGAGATACGACAACCTAAGAAGGAAGACTAAAGAGCCTTACAGCAGTAGAGAAGAAGAAGACAACTGACTTGGCCTCAGCCCTACTGGCCTGTCTCTTCATACAGTGACCCTGCTTCCAGAAACCGGCGTGGCCCACAGCCAGCAATCTTAAGAACCCCAGCAGACCTGTGCTGCCTTTGACAAAGACTCCTGCCTCCTGTGGACACCAAATTTGTCCAGCAAAGAACCCAACACCATTCTCTGGATACCGGCGGATCCGCCACTCTGCACCCGACGCCCAAGTCTGAGAGACCCACCTATCCTGTGAAGTCTCCTCGGCGATCCTGACCTTGTCTGCATTGGGGACTAACCTCTCCAGGACCACCACCTTGATGCCTGCAGCCTCTGTTCGACTGGATCCAGCTAAGGAAACCAGACACCAAAAGGCACCCCTGCATCCTCCGCCCCAAACTGTGGGGAACCCAGACGAAGGTGACCAGTTGTCCCCCCCAGCTATCCAACTTACCTTCCCAGCTGTTGGTCGCCTTCACCCAGTTTCCTGGTCCAAGCCTGCAGCCTCTGTCCAAAACAGACGACCTCCATTGAAAGCATTGGGCGCTCAATGCTGATTTGCACCCGGCTGCCTCTGTGCCGCTGTTGGTGTAGCTTAGGTGCTGCCTTGTGGCCTGCTCTGTGCTCACCAACCGCAGGTACCTACCTGCAAACTGTGCCTTTTCGAGGTACTCTATTGAATAACATTGGGCCCAGTGACCTCTGCGCCTGGCCGCCCCAGTGCCGATGGTGGTGCAGTACCTGCCTGATTTTGAACCTTGTCCTGTGTTGTCCCAAACCCCTAACGCCTGGGGAAGTAAGACAAATACTTACCTGCAAACTGCCTAACATTGTTTTCCTCTGAGGACTGCATTGTAGTTCTATCTATTGCACTGAAATGTCTAACTTTAACACTGCAAAAGAATACATCTGTACTTGATTGACATTTACAGAACTATTCTTAAAACTTTACAATATCCCACTGCATTTACAAAACATTACAGCATTATTAAAAAGTATTGCTTGTTTTACAAAACTGTCAAACTTACCTGCACTAATTGCTTCTTGGTTCTACAATAAAATAAAGTAATATCTTTTTATACAAACAATTGGTCTGAACGCAGGCTTTGAGTTTGTGGCATCATTTCTTGCCTGAGTATGTACAATAAATGCTTAACACTGCTCTCTGATACGCCTAACTGTTCAGACCAGCTACCACTAACTTGAGAGTAAGGTATTATTCACTGGACTCTGTGCACACTTAACCTTACTTTGGTATAGTATATACAGAGCCAGCTTCCTAAAATGCTCATCAGAACTCCCCAGGAGGGCCAACCAGTACTTAGCTTTTATAAGTTATTCTCATTTGATAAACTTGGTAAGGTTTAATTAAATACCTTACTCTAATACCTGCTTCAGAATCATTCAACACCGAATCGGTCTTTACTCGTGTGAACCTACATGTCTGCAGAGAAAGTGTGCATGGCATGTGCACTTATGGACAAGTCTACGGTTCCATACCTGTGCCCAGCCGCTCTAGTGGGTTCTGGCGGAGGAGCTTGTAGATGAGGTCCTGGGATTCTGGAGGTAAAGCTTCATCACCGTCAGGCCAGGCAATTTCATCTGAAGAGATGAAAAAAGACAAGTGTTACAGAACACCAGGCAAAAGAAATACAACACGTTTAGTGGTTGGTTCTGAGGTCTAAGGGACATCTGGTAAGCATCGTGACAAGAGGAGCGGCTGTGATGGGAAATGTCTGATTCCACCCACGTTCTTATCTCTGGTCCAACTCAAGCCATGTTAAGACTTATTATAAGTCAAGAATCCATGCCTCCTACGTCACACAGTAACAAGTGAAACCCAAGTGTAGCATGCCCCGGACATGGGCAAAACTGCAAGAAGCAGACAGGCTACTAGAGGAGGAATGCATTCATGTACCTTAAGACATGTTTCAGACATGTTGATAGAACTTCTTGTTTGAACGCAAACCCAAGCGCCAAAATGGAAGAGAGAACCTACATGTGTGTTCAGGTTGGTTAACGGCTAACTGTTCCTTCTTTAAAGCTTTCTATTGAATGAAAGCACCAACATAAATCAAATAAAGTAGAGACAATGAATCCATTAAACTCGTAACAACACTTTTTAAAAGTATAACACATTAATACAACAACAAAGGCATAGGGAATGCTCTAAAATATTCATTTACCAACTGTCCGCAAAATATATGAATACTGAACGGATTTAAGGTGCTCAATTTCAACCACAGGATACAAAGTCTGCCAAGTATATTTTACGAAATAGATGCAAGAATAATACAGAGTTTCCGAAGGTTGGAACTTGGGCCAGCCTGTACATTGCTGCCATGTTCTACAGAAGAGCATTACTCGGACCTCAACTGACGGTTAGCATGCCCATTTAGGTATTTTCAACCCATGTCTCCTCTACCACATTTCTCATGGACATGGTAGCTGGCCTCGCGAAGCAATTTATGAACATTATTCTAATAATAGCTAAAGATCTGGGCTGTTGTGTGTGAGAACTAAGTAACCGCAGAAATACCTTAAGAGTTGACGCAGGAGGTACGTTTTGGGGATACCTCACTGCCAGCTTGAACAGCGAGTGCTACACACTGAAATGCGTTTGTTTAGGGAACTTGGGCGGATACCACTTTGAGCAGATATCCGCTTAAACCTAAGCTCTTGCTGTGCTTACATTGATGCCTCGGGAAATGTTTTCAGTTCCACCAGTTTTCTGCTTCCTTGCCCCAGACTGCACCACACCACAGGGAATCCGAGTCAGCCTGTACCACACCACAGGGAATAAGAGTCAGACTGTACGACATCACAGGGAATAAGAGTCAGACTGTACCACATCACAGGGAATACGAGTCAGACTGTACCACTTCACAGGGAATAAGAGACAGACTGCACCACAGCACTGGAAATCCGAGTCAGACTGCACCACAGCACTGGAAATCCGAGTCAGGCTGCACCACAGCACTGGAAATCAGAGTCAGGCTGCACCACAGCACTGGAAATCAGAGTCTGACTGCACCACATCACAGGGAATAAGAGTCAGACTGTACCACACCACAGGGAATCCGAGTCAGACTGCACAACAGCACTGGAAATCAGAGTCAGGCTGCACCACAGCACTGGAAATCAGAGTCTGACTGCACCATAGCACAGGGAACCGGAGTCTGACTGCATTACACCACAGGAAATCTGAATTGAGCTGTACCACTGCACAGAGAATCAAAGTCGGACAGCAGCACAGGGAATCAGAGTCGGACTGTACCACAGCACAGGGAATCAGGGCCGGACTGTACCAAAGCAGAGGGAATCAGAGCGAAGCTACACCATAGCACAGGGAATCACAGTCTCGCTGTACCACAACAAATGAAATCTGAATTGAGCTGTGCCACAGCACAGGAGATCAGAGTCGGACTGTACCACAACACAGGGAATCGGAGTGAAGCTGTAGTATAGAAAAGGGGATTTCAGCCGAGCTACAGCACAGGGAATCAGAGGTGGGCTGTAGCACAGCACAGGAAACCAGAGTCGAGCTGTAAAACAGCACAGGGAACCAGAGGGAGGCTGTAGAACAGCACAGGGAACGAGAGGCAGGCTGTAGCACAGCACAGGGAACCAGAGGAGAGCTGTAAAACAGCACATGGAACCACAGTCTAGCTGTAAAACAGCACAGGGAACCACAGGCAAACTGTAAAACAGCAAAGGGAACCAGAGGAGAGCTGTAAAACAGCACAGGGAACCAGAGGCGAGCTGTAAAACAGCACAGGGAACCAGAGGCGAGCTATAAAACAGCACAGGGAACCATAGGCGAGCTGTAAAACAGCAGAGGGAACCAGAGGCGAGCTGTAAAACCAGAGTTGAGCTGTAAAACAGCACAGGGAACCAGAGTCAAGTTGTAAAACAGCACAGGGAACCAGAGGGAGGCTACAGCACAGGGAACCAGAGGCGGGCTGTAGCACAGCACAGGTAAACCAGAGTCGAGCTGTAAAACAGCACAGGGAACCAGAGTTGAGCTGTAAAACAGCACATGGAACCAGAGTCGAGCTGTAAAACAGCACAGGGAACCAGAGTCGAGCTGTAAAACAGCACAGGGAACCAAAGTCGAGCTGTAAAACAGCACAGAGAACCAGAGACGGGCTGTAGCACAGCACAGGGAACAAGAGACGGCTGTAGCACAGCACAGGGAACCAGAGGAGAGCTGTAAATCAGCACAGGGAACCAAAGTAGAGCTGTAAAACAGCACAGGGAACCAGAGGAGAGCTGTAAAATACCACCGGGAACCAGAGACGGGCTGTAGCACAGCACAGGGAAACAGAGACGGGCTGTAGCACAGCACAGGGAACCAGAGGAGAGCTGTAAAACAGCACAGGGAACCAGAGGCGAGCTGTAAAACAGCATAGGGAACCAGAGGCAAGCTGTAAAACAGCACAGGGAACCAGGGGTGAGCTGTAAAACAGCACAGGGAACCAGAGGCGAGCTGTAAAACAGCACAGGGAACCAGAGGCTAGTTGTAAAACAGCACAGGGAACCAGAGGCTAGTTGTAAAACAGCACAGGGAACCGGAGGCAAACTGTAAAACAGCAAAGGGAACCAGAGGCGGACTGTAAAACAGCACAGGGAACCAGAGGCAGGCTGTAAAACAGCACAGGGAACCAGAGGCCGTCTGTAAAACAGCACAGGGAACCAGAGGCCGTCTGTAAAACAGCACAGGGAACCAGAGGGAGGCTGTAGCACAGCACAGGGAACCAGAGGCGGGCTGTAGCACAGCACAGGGAACCAGAGGCGGGCTGTAGCACAGCACAGGAATTTGGGGTCAGGCAGTACCACAGCACAGGGAGCTACAAGTGTGACTGTTCCCTCCCATTACAAACACTGCACTCCTGTCAAGGAGACCGGCTCCTTGTAGAGAATCTGTCGAATCTGCAGCCATTTCATTCCGTTATCTTGCTTGCTGAACTCAAAGTTGAAGACCCAGGTGACAGAGAAATGTGAGCACTGTATACATGAATCAATAAACAAGGCAACATAATGCACAACTAAACTATTTTGATACAGAGATTACTTCACAGTAAGGGTTTGCCTGCATGGTGTTGGGGCGCCAGGTATGAATGTGGCATTCGTGTTTACAATGAAAGGCTACATGGACTAGGTGCTGAAACTAATTTTTAATTACATAACAGGCAGACCTGTGCTCCAAAGTACTTCACCAAAATGACAATTTCATTTTCGTGCTGCAACAATCAGGCGGTTATAAACAGGATACCACATTTGCATGCCCAGGTTCCTGTTTCAGCCATGTATAATGTTGTGAGAACTCTCACCATGCAAAGAGTAGCACAGAGATCAAAGTAAACTTTAGATTAATGACACAGCGATCACTCATCTGGTAACACATGGAATGAACAGATAGCAAGAGCACTGTAAGACGTGTCAGAAGGCTTTTAAAACTTTAACAAAATTATCCAAAAAGCATAACTTCATTAATAGCCATATGTTTGTTTGTTGAAGAAAATCTGTCAATTCTACACACCCGAGATTTTAAATAAGGTGTTGTGACTGTAGGTGTAAAAAGTGAAAGTTAACATACCACTGATAACTTGTCCAAAAAGCTCCTCTGGAGTGTCCCCAAAAAAAGGGACACAGCCAACCAAAAACTCATACAGAATAATGCCCATGGCCCACCAGTCAACCGGCTTCCCATAGCCCTGTCGGAGGATCACTTCCGGGGCAATGTACTCCGGAGTACCACACACCTGTGAAATAAGAGAAGAGACATCTCCTGTGAGACAAAGCATCGCAAAACCAGATCATGGTCTGGCACCATCACCCACCCGTGCTGCCCACCCCCACCCCATCCACAAGCTACTACTTTCTCAACTATCCCTTAGCCCATCAATACAGCACGAACTAAAGTACTATATTCACTTTAAAGTTAAAAAGTTAGGATGCTTGTTAAAGCATTCATAAAATAATATAGAACATATCTTATACTAAAAATATCACAACTACGAATCACGAAGCAATATATGATATATGATCCATATAAGAGAGAAACAGACAAAGATCATGCAGATAAACACATGGGCTTAATATTGTGCATGACGGACGCTCTTTTGTCTTCAGGGGTAAGCTCAGAAATTGAGCTAGCGCTCAGCAGAGACATGCAACATCATAGGGTAAGGCTGAGGGGCAATTCCCAAATGTGACATTTGAACATTTTAGTCAAATTTACCTCCTCCTGATTTGTGTGTGAACACGACAACGTTTTTACAATGCGTTGATCTGTAAGCTGAGGTCTCTTTATGTTTACAGTGTCAGGTCGGTGTAATAACTGCACTACGTGTGCCCTTTTGGAGGAGTCTAAATGTTAAGAGATGAATCCAAGCATTCCACTCATCACTTTTTGGTATTTTTCTCAGTGAGATGCCTCAAAGTGCTACAAGTATGCACAAGTACTTGTCCCCTAGATCACTGTGCCTAGGACTCAGGATGCAACACACTGATGAGTCCTAGTGAGTCTGACACCAGCCTGGCTTGCTAGTATTTCCATTCAGTATGGAATGTAGTTTAGCAATTCAGTCTGGCCTGTTTCTAATGCAATAGAACAAGGCTCATTTGCCTGTCCCTGCCTGTAATGGCAATGCGAACAAAAACATGACCATGGACTGGAACACAGTTCTGAATAATTGCTTGTCGGTAAGATTAATTCAAGCCTTCCTTCTATCACTTTACGTTCTTCCAGGTCGATGTAACACTGATCCCAGTGGGGAGTATGGTCTAAGGTGGATACGAGGCTTAAATCCTACCATACCAACATGTGTGTAATTCAGCACTCGCCTGTTTATCCAGGAACTCCCGGGTGTCTTTCTCGATGTGCCCCTCGTACAGGTTTGTAGTTAGACTCATGAGTCCAATCTTTGAAAGCCCAAAATCTGTCAATTTAATGTGACCCATTGATGTAATCAGCAGGCTGGAAGAGAGAGATGCACTACTTACAGAATTGCATAGTTAAATGAGGTTACAAAAATAGGCACAAATCCAGAAAACACAAATAAACCGTCTGATTCATGTACTGGAACCGACAGCATTGCTGTTAAATAAGCCCATGAATGCTTTAATGACACTGCGGCAATATCACGTGGAGTACAATAATTGAAATTCCATTCTTCTCGCTACGCCGCCCACGTAAGAGTGCATTCAATGCAGGTCTGCTTCATAATATTAGAAAGGCTCCCCAAGTATGAGCACAGGTTTGTCGTCTGTTGTAAGGCTCACACTGTCAAGCTACAGCCTTCACCACGGGTGCATGCACACGTATGTTCTAAATGGAACAAATAGTCATATACAAGGTGGTAGAGATGATTCCAGTTACTATGATTGTATTGATAAGCTTCCAAAATTCTCGTATGGCCAACATGTGTTTAGCCCCCTTCGTGGTGCACAGGCCTGGGACATTTTCAAAGCTCATAATAAAAATACAATGAAAATGCTAATCCTGGTTAGTTGGAGGTATGGAGTGAAGTACTGCTAGAAGAACAGCATCTGTATAGTTAGTAATATGAGTAGACAGTAGGACCTGTGCGGTTGGCAGTCCTTGATCGCACATTTGTTTTTTTTTTTTGAAAACCTTTATTGACAGTTCAATAAGAACAAGTATGGGCCTACAACCCCCCAGGGCCGGCCGCTAAGCAATCAGAGCAATAACGACAAGTATAAACCCAGGCAGCACTACGGGGAGCAAAATCGGACTGCTAATACTGTGAACAGCGTAAGTAGGGCACCAGGAGAAAGAGGTTTTCATTTTATGATGAAACAAGGCAGAAGGATCAGGTGACAAGCAATTTTAAAACAACGATCACGGATATGCAGAGTAATGAACGTTAGCGATTTACAGCAATCTATTCGATCAATGGCGCAAACACAAGAACATCAGGATGGGGAAAAACATAGTATACAGTTGCGCCCGCAGTCCCCCGCCAGAACTCCCCAAGAACACCCCGGAAGTTGTGAACACATGGAACGGCAACGAGGCATAGCAAAAGGAGGTGTATCACGCTGATCCCAGAAAAAGAAAAACAAAAAGAATCAGAGAAGAAAAAGGAGGCCATGGAAAAAAAAGATGAAAGAATACAGAATCCCCTCCCCCAACCCCCCACCCTGCACCTCTGCAGATGAGTACGGCCCCCCCCCCCAGCAGTGTGCCTGTCGCCCTGGAACCAGACCCGAAATGTAGGAGAATAGGGAAAAAGAAGTAGGAAAGGACCCCCACCAGACGGGGGGGTAGAGAAAGTATTTATAAACTGGAGGAGGGCCTTCATAACAGACCCCCGGCTTCTCCCTCCCGCACGGTAAGGTTCCCCTAAAGTGAACAAGGAACAGCACAAAAACAATCTTCTCAAACCACGATGGGGAGCATTATGCACCTATTGTGCCAGTAGCCATGTCAGGAGAGCACACCACCCCAAGCCCGCCCGTCCACTAGGCGACCACCCCCGAGGGGCCAGCCTCATCCCTGACCACTCTGTGGAATTCTGCCCATGCCAACCCCTCGACCCAGCACCATACCCAATGTTCCTAGGCAGAGGAATGTCCAACAACGACAGAGAAGCGACGCACACAGGTGGGGTGGAAGTCTCTGAGCATCAACACAGTCCGCCGCGTGAGGAAACAGGCTTCCCAGTGCTGCCCTAGGATCTGCACTGCACGCAAGGTTCAGGAAGGCAGAAGCAGCCAAAGCAGACATTAGTTGCTGGAGTTGTCTCTGGGTCGCAGGAGGGCATGCACGGGATGAGGCCACCACATCCCACTCAGGTCCAACGCCTCCGGGACAGATCAGGCCCTCAGAAGGTCGAACACACTGTAGCATACTGGCCGGGGCGTCCAGTCGTGTACTAACCTCAGGGGTGGCCGCCACAGCGTCCTCCTGCGCGCAGTGTGGGTAGACTCTGTGTTCGTGCGGACAGGCGGGCCGCCACTGCCCCAACTCCGACGCCACACCATCGAGCTTACTCCCCAAGATCACGAAACCATGAACCAAGGAGGAGTGAAGAGTACCAAGAGCCTCGAGGAGGTCGCCGTACCCCAGCTCAGCTCTCTGTGATCTCGCCGCCACACTCCCAAAAATCGTACGCTCACAGGCCCGCTGCGGCCCAGCGGACAGGATGGTAGGCTTCATCGACCCAAGATGGCCGCCAAGTATGCCCGACCCTCACCGGGGCCGGGACCCCGGGACAAGCGTCGCGATGTCCACGTCGCGGGTGACCGGGTTCCGGGGGCAGGCAAAAAACTATCCGTGGTCACGGGCAACAGTCGTCCCCACCACGGACCAGCTCCCGTAGAAATCCGGGGGCGGCCCGCAATGATCGGGGCAGGATACGGACGGCGGCCGGGCAGCTCACCAGCAAGGCAGGGGCAGTCACCGGAGGATCTAAGATTTGCACCCCCGGTCATGCACTCGGTCAGCTACACTGGGCAGTAGAAGTGACCACGCCGAAATGTAGGCCGAGTTTGGCACCGCTCCGGTGGGCCGACTCCACCCAGTCACCACCGGCCGCTGTTGTCGCACTGCCACCCGGCCACGGCGTCCACTCGATGTCCCGGCTCCAGGGCCGCACAGGCCGCAAAGTTCAGATGCAGTTTTCTCCGGCGATAGCACGGCTAGAAACCTCGGAGTCACACAGTCGGGAGCCCCTCTCCTTCAGAAACACGACCACATAGCACAGGTTGAGGATCTCAGGCAGGATATCCGTGCGGGATGCGGAGGTTCACGGAGCCGGGAGTCTACGCTGCCGTCCCGGTCGCCATCTTGGCTCCTCCCCCGATCGCACATTTGTTGTTCTGTTCTGGTTGTATCTAAATGTCGGTCTGAGAATATCAAGAATTCTGGAGTGAATCAAGTTTAAAGCAACTCTGATCATCTCTACCACCATCTTTGTGATTCAATTTGTACCATATAGACAGAAAAACATGTAAATAATGACTGCAGTGGGAGAAATGGGATAGGGAGGTGGACAGCAGCAGAAAAGCTGGATGTAGGAGTGTTTAAATATTTATTTTTTAAAGATATACAAGAAAGCCAAGCAGGATAAGCAGGGAAGAGGAAAACAACAGATACGCTTGGTGGGGGCAATAAGGAGATTACAGTGGGGGCAGGGGTGTGAGTAGGAATCTGCACAAGAGGGTGAAAGCAAGACAACACATGCACTCCCAAGCTGAAGTCAAAACTAAAATAAAAGGAGCCAGGGGAGGGACAAACAAAAGAAGAGGAAGAAATACATTTGAATAAGAGGCAACAATATGACATGAACGAGAAAGGCAACCAACAGTAAGCAATGGGTGACCCAAAGCCACTGAAAGTATTGTGCGCATTATCTATTTGACAATACACTGCGGCAGAGCTGAATGAGGTCTGTAGTCGAGACCGAAACAGAAGCTAGCACTTTAAAAGTGGAGCAACTCAAGACAGATCAGAAGAAATGCAATTAGAAGACAAAGGGGCGCCACTGAGGAGAAGCTGTTTTTAAACAGCATTATTCCCTTTGCTAAAAGAGATCAAGTGCAACGAAATAAGTTCAAAACAATCTATTGATATAGATCATAATATACTAAAAACGTGCATTCTTCAAAAAATGACAGCCATAAACTAATACACGGTCCTTTAGTTAGGGTTTCTATTCTATTTGAACTACCACTTTCATTCACTTAACATCTTTTCTTTTGAAGAGATATGTAACAGCCTCTGCACAGCACAGTTGTATGTGTCTAGTCTTCTTTGAATTAGAAGACGGGAAGAAAATGTTGGTTCCAAACAAGATAGAAAAAATATCAGTGCCTATCGGGAAAACACCATTTTCCATCTGGTTCAGTGAAAAAGAAATAGTCATACATTTATTATTTTAGTGTAAGGGAACAATGCTAGTCAAGAAATCGAAATAAATAATATAAAATAATGCTAGGTAAATACATGTATACAACAAACATACTTATCTGGTTTCAGATCCCGGTGGACGATGCCATAGTTGTGCAGGTATTCCAGTGCCAGCACGGTCTCTGCGAAATACATTCTCGCCATATCAACAGGGAGGGCTCCGATGTTCTTTAAAAGCGTAGCGCAGTCTCCTCCTAGGATGAAATCAGACATCCCAGACCATAATATGAAGAAGGCAAGTTTAGCACTCTCAAAGTCAAAATGCTACATCATTACTTTTAATAATATGAACCTTTTAAAACTAAATTAGAGACCTCCAAATATGGGCTATCCAACTAACAGTAGTATAATAAGTGTTATTACAACACAACTCTATGGTACTTTCATCAGGCTCTGAAAGGTGGCCAAACCCCACTCGGATTCAAACCTCTCGCCTATAGGTCTCTGCGGAGGGTGCCTCGATTCAATGAGCTCCTCTTCTAGTATATTCTCTCATTTAGAAAAAGTATGAGTTCCAGAGTACGCCATGAGGCAGAGACCACGACAAGTCGAAGAACTCTTCAGAAGGCCTCTAGGCACACTTACCTTCGACGTACTCCATGACCATGCAGAGATGGCGCTTTGTCTCAAAGGAGCAGAACATGCTGACCACAAAGGGATTCTCTGCGAAGGTGAGGATGTCTCGCTCGACGAAGGCCTGTTGGATCTGATTCCGCAAAATGAGGTTCTGCTTGTTGATCTTCTTCATGGCAAAGCGCTGGCGAGTGCTCTTATGGCGCACCAAGTACACTGCCCTGGGGAGACAAGGGCAAGAAGACACCAATCAGATGCCAAGGTAGCAAGGCCATAAGTGGTGACTCGTGTTTCACTAGCTACCATCATTCATAAGGATTCAGAACGCTCATGGAGCGCTTTTGTAGGAAAGAAGTATTTCCCTGCATGTGATGACAGAAAACGTTGTCCAAAGTTGCTTTGTGAGTGGTTTAAAAAATAAAAGGTTGACATCGCCAATTACTTGGAAAGTACCAAAGTGACAAAGCTGCATTGAAACAATTACTTGCAACGGGCGAGGAGAATGCCTTGACCATGTTAAACCAATGACAAGACTCGGCAGAAAGAATATACTACTCAGTAAATGTGACCTATGCAGGAACACGTGAAGAAAGCACACTGGCAATTTAAGAATTTAAGACACCTCTGGAACTTACAAACTAAACATCCCACAAATGTGTTATTGCATAATTGTATGCATGTTCTTCTCATGACAGCTGCCTGAAATATAATGGACAGCTAGGGTTTTCCTTTTACATTTATTTCTGTTCTTTGGTGGATGGAAATAAGTTACATTGGAACGCTTACATTCCAGAGTGGTGTTCAACAGCTTATTTTCAGGACAACCACTTACGACGCAAAATAGTCGAGGAGGGGGTAAATATTTTACAAGATTAGTTATTAGAAGGATAGCTTTGATGTAACACTTTAGAGCTTGTACAATCCGCATAACATGAGGGCTAGTCTTGCCTTGAGAAACCTGTACCTATAACCCCCCTACAATTTTATGATAGCCTTGCTGTCAGAGGCCAAAGCCTAAACAAATCTGTAGAACCCTGGAACTGTTTCACTGTCAAATGTCTGATCCTGAAGACTCGTTCTGTAAAATGTGTGTTAACCAATGGGGATGTCTCCTGTCTGAGACCTGAGAGGTGTGTGTCCTGCACAGTAAGTTTGCACTTCAGAGACTGAGCCGGTAGGATCTGCGCAACAAGAAGCATAGCATTGTATCAGAAGATCCAGACCTGGAAGAGCTCTGCAACCTGCTCTGTGGGGATCTAAGCCTATAAAAAAAACTACATATCCTGAAAGGATACATTAGCTCAATGTTTTCAATTTCTACAATGGTTTGCTTAAACAAGAACAGTTTCTTTATCATATATGTGCTTGTCCCATGTAAACTAGGCTGGTCAAAAATATGTATAACTGAATAAACATAACTGAATATACATGAAGGGCGAGTACTACACATTTGTATTAATTTAACAGCGATACAATTATGTGTGACAAATTTCAATTTGAGACTGGAGTAATGTCTGGGCTGCTTTGTACACAACATGAAGGTGTGCATGTGAAGGGTTGTATGGAGAGCCATGTCTATAACCTGTGCATGACTAGGAAGGTGCAGCTGGTTGGTCAGAATGTCACGAAACAGAGAATAGGCTGGATCAGAATGTCATCACACAAAATGTGATTGGTCAGAATACCTTGGCACAGAGAGTTAGTTGAGAACTAAGAAGAAGAAATTTTAGGTTTAAATTTGTGGAAGAGAGGGAGAAAGAGAGAAGGCATGTCAGGCTAAGGAGCCCGCTACTTGGAGCTGCTATGATATTGGGAGCACTGACCACAGAGAAGGCTTATTTAGGCGCTATCCTATAGGCTCCTCCTTCCTGAAAATGTAGGGGTCGCAGACTGTATATCTGTATACAAAGCTGATGCAGCTGACTGTTTGCAGGAGCGGTGTCAAGGCCTCACAGACACAATCAAGGTTTTGTTTGTGCCTGTGGTACATGCCATGTGCCTCAGAACGCTTTCAGTGACACGTGATAGACAGAAAAGCAGCAGCTCGGACTGACCGGTGTAAGTGCGCGCCTCTGGACGGGGTTGTACTTATATGGGAAGTGTGACGTGTCCGGATATGAAATTCATTCCAAAGACTATTAATGCACAGTTTTCTCATCATGCATTTAGCCGGCGCCTTTCAGAATATACAATGTCCTAATAGGTGGAATATCCTTCTAGCAAAGCTTGTTTCACTAAATAATCTAACCCGAATATGATATTTTCAGTTAAAACTAATTTGGAAATAGGTAAGGTGATCACTGGAGAAATATGTATGTCACTTATTCATCATCTTCAAACACTGAAGCAAGGTGTAAGATGTTTAGTGTGATTTCTTCATGGTTGGAGGTCTTTAAATCACTCCCCAGTGATGGCAGGAATATATCCATCTTATTACCTATGTCCTCCGGTGAGAGGGTTAGAATGAAGCCGCTCCATCCTAGAATGAGGTCAATCTGGACACACGGTTCTCTCAGTCACACCTTTATGGAATGATATATCTGTATCAAATGATGTAAATCATACTGCTTGCGTTTTCATACAATAACAATCATTGGCACAGCCAATACAGCCCACCATTTGGAACTACTGGGTTTGCCAATATGGTTTGCGGGGCAGGTTGGCAGATTGAGTGGGAGAAAACACGAGGAAGGGAGCAACACAGAGTGTGGGGGCATTTTTAGGCAGAGGAGCATACGAGGGAAAGTGTATCATGGAGCATGGGGTAGTGTGCGGGGGAAGCATATGAGGGAGAGAGCGCGCGGAGGTGTTTTCTGGTTGAAGCCCATGAATAAAGGAGCATCATGGACCACTGGGAAGGAGGAGACGCATAGGATGGAGTGGGCATCAGAGCGTGGAGCAGGGATCACACGAGAGAGAAAGTTGGGGGCTGACGCTTACAGGGGGTAGCACATGGGGAAAGCCAACACGGAGCACAGCGAAGGGGGGATTGCAGGGGGAGAAACACATGAGGGAGAGAGCAGCACAGGAGAAAGCATAACAGGGAGAGAGCAACGTGGGGTTGGGTGGTTTTGGGGGGGAAGAGGAGCACAAAGGAAATAGTAACATGGAGCACAGAGAGGTGGGGGTTTGCAGGAAGAAGCCCACGAATAACAGAGCAATAAGGCGCATGGGGAAAGGGGGTAAGGCGGGGAAGCACATGAGAGAGGGAGATGGAAAATGCAAGCACTCTTTCAGCGCCTAACTGAAAGAAAAAAGAAGCACCCTGAAAGTGGGCAGTGGAAGGCAACAATTCAGCCAAGTAAAAGGATGAGAACTACGCCATGCTCCAGAGAATACACAATAGGAATGCGTTGGTGCAAGGAAAGCCACTGAATAAAAAGCAAGTAACAGTGACCGCCAACTAACAGTAAACAATGGGTGGGCTGCAGGCTCACTGTAAGTGCAAAGTAGGTATTTTGTAATCAGACAGCATCTGCGGTCTGGTAGGCAAAACCTAAGGAACAGTTCTGAATGGCATTCTACCCTCATTAGCAAATATTCAGATGTACTACGAGTCAAGAACATTTAAAAAACTAAGGTTTGGTTGTGGTTTAAAATATGTATAACTGACCTTCCAGAGAAAAAGCAAAACAAAAAAACTCCTGGGGCAGATAGAAACTCCTAATGCTCTACTGAAGATGTGTAACAATAGGCTTCAGTTCCAGCTAATGTCAAAAATAGGACATAAGGTAAGATGTCAGGCCCTTAATAGTGATTCTATGGAACACGCGTGGGAGGGGCCACGTCCAAACAGCCCCTGGTTTCAGTTTCATTACAGTTCTAACAGCAGTAATTTTCATATTCCTGTTCTGTTCTTAGAAAACAGGGACACTAAAGAGTTGGCAAACAAACACTGGCAAAGCCAAAAGGTCTGGCATTGGCTGGCTCTATTTTTTCCCCGCCAGCATATGCATTAGAAACTAAGCATGTTAAAGTGGAAAAAAACCAGTAAATAAAAAAATTAAAGGAGGGACTTGCCCAAAGGTTCTGGCAAAAAGGAGACCTATATTTTATGTGGTGTGCGCATGTGATCAGGCAAAAATGCCATCCATTACAGTGCAAGAAGCCAATGTCTGAAGTGGGATAACCAATTGGCACCAAGCTGTACCCAATTATACGCAGAAGTAAATGTCAATGAAAGATTAAAAGACAAAAGGAGGAATAGAATAGCACTGACTGAAAGCCCCTGTGTCTAACTATGTATACATTAATGTATTTTTCTTTACAAATTACATTCGGCTGGCAAGACATTACATTTGCCTAGGCTACAAATAAAAATCATGGGCACTCACAAACGACAAATGGCACAAAATGGATAATATTTACAGGTTTTAAGATGCTGCAGCCTTTATCCTAATTGCCCCATTAGTGATGCCAATGAGGCTCTGCGCAGTGTGCACAAGCCGTGATGACCTGGTTACACTGTGATTAATTTATCATGTCTACGCAGATCCAAATCCAACCCATCGCTCTCCTCCTGGTCCAACACCACCTGCTGTTCTAGCTGCCCTCTAAAAGACCGCTTACAATGAACATAACAGAAAACTTGCAGCAGAAGTAAGATGTCTTTGGTCTTGTTGTCATTCTTTTGTAAACGTCTCTAGGTCTGGTGTGGTTCTGCATAATGCAATGACAGGAACTAACGTCATGTCTGAATTAATGCATGCTAAGAAGACAAGTGATTTTTATTGCAACAAGCACAGTACGTTCTGTTGCAGAGGTCCTACTTTGAGATGTTGCCTTCGTACTTTTTATGTCTGGCTGGTATAGGGACGGTTCTCTAAAAACAGAAGTAATGCTTGGATTACTTACGGGTAATATGCATTACTCCTGAGCAGAGTATTCCTCTGAACAGCCCTTACGATGTGAGGGAAATCCTCCCTTCTGAGGCCGGTAACCATGTTACCATCTCAAGTATTTATTAAATGTTTGCTAAAGTAAACACACCCCTCCCTCTTACATTACCTGCTCCTGAACCTGACTTTGCTTGGACTACCAAGTTTCGAATAATTTCCAAGGGCGAGAGGGGCATTTGAGTGTGACGGGGCAAGACCCGGAACAGGAGTAATGAAGATCACCGGTTAGTAGTTGAAGCATTATCCCCTAAGCCTTGCCTCAGTTCTGATGAAGGGAGGCTATACAAAGTTTCACCTAGTTTTGAAACAAAATTAGAACTCTGTATGCGAGTCAGAAAACAAAATGTATTACAGATAACTTCTCTCATCTTTTTATTAACTTAAAGAAAAGAATATACATGTTAGGTATCGAGTGATGCACACAAGATAACATTCTAAAATTGTGTTGGTTTTCTATGTGCCCATATCTAATCGATAATGTTTTACAAATGTATGTGGCCAACTCCAAATGGCAACTCTTCAAGTGTCTGTCAAATTAACTCATTTTAACTAGACCCTAGAAGCTGCCACTCTTGTGGAATGTCCAAGTGGGTTTACTCGTATAGTATTAATCGCTGTTTCCATCCCACAATGACCATTTTATGTTCGAGCATCACAATGAATTCAGGATAAGACCAGCAACTAGAGCAAACCTCCCCTCTGCCCGTAGAGGCACACAGCAGCGCCAGGGCAGTGACAGAAGATACTCTGCTGGACTGATTCAGCAAAAGCCTTAGGGGTTAAGACAGAGTCAGGCATATGCCTTCCCTAATATGAAAGGCCTCCCGGTGACAAGTCCGACAGTGTTACTACTTACATATCTGGGTGAGCACAAACTTTAAAAAAAAACAGTGTGTGAATATGCCAGGTAGTATGATTCAGCTGTGAGAAGTCTCCATACCCAAAATGTATCAATGACAGCAGCCATGCATGCACAAACACATGTATGTGTATCGGCACAAAAGGCGCATTCGCAATGGCAAGACTCAATTCCTGTATTGCACTTTTTCTTTATGATACAAATGCATCTATGGCCAGGGTTGGCCTGGCCGAGAGAGCAGTCTGGCAGTGCCAGATGGGCCTGTCTAACAGGTCAATGCATGGGACAGTTTCGTGGATGTGTGTGTGGGCCGGCTTGTTGTGTGGTGGGCCTGTGTGTGCCTATGAGGGACCCGCATCTGCTGGTCATAGGTTTGAATAAATGCTCAAATTATCCTGGAGTATTAATATTCCTGCTGAAAAACAGTGCCTGTAACATGTTCTTCATATTTTTGAACCCAGTATAAGATGGCACAGTCATCTACATTGCTTAGGGGACAGCATAGGTGGAGAATGGGAGAGGACAGGAAGGGGATAAGACTGAGGAAATGAGGAAGGTGCATTGTGGATGCTATAGTCTCATCGAAGACAGTGACAATGGATCATCAGCACTCTGTGGGTAGAAAAGCAGTGATACGAGTTACCTGCTCCAAGCACAGATACCCACAGCTCTTCAACACTCGGAGACAACCCAGATAGCAATTCTTAGAAAGTTGCTCGATTTACAAATGTGAGCCACTTTTTTACTCCTCACATTGTAATTACTCCCCGCACTGTAAATCGGGGCCACAATTATTTTGGCGCCTGGTCCTATTTTTTTGTCCTAGTCTGACCCGGTCTATGGATTATAGGTAGAACAAGGGTTTATTAAATTTAGTATTCAAAATATGCTTTCAGGGCTTTGTGGAATCATATAACATGACATGTTCCAGTGCATCGGAAGTCCTCATTTTAGATGATTAAAGTCAAGCCCTACTCCTAACAGCTCCAACACCCTTTCCAAGCTATCTTTTGGGATCCACAGACACTGCTTTCTCAAAGCCCGGATAGCCGTGCATCAAAGCACTGCATTTCATGGAGGCTGTGGCCGGAGACTCCCAGTTCACCCTGTAATTATATGGCATCTAGTACAAGTGATCATTGATGTCCAGTTCTCGCCATAAAGTGGTCTGTATTCATCATACTGTACATGAATAAGAAGATATCACTGCTGGTTGTGAGACAGTCTGTTAATGTTGCAGCTTCTTACCCGTAAGCTCCATTGCTGATCAGCTTTATGTTCTCAAACTCCTCTTCAGAAGGGGCCTTCTTTGGCTGCACTGAAGCACCTCGACTCTGAAGGCACAGGAATGCAAAGCTTCATTATTGCTGTGTGGATCAAAGCTTACAAAGAGGTGTGCACACACTACACAAAGCACTGATCGCTCAATTACCGAAAACATCCAATTTGCTTTCATAGTGCATCCCAACTAACTACTTGTTAATTTAGACACATTACACAAATCCCTGAAAAAGGTTTCTCAATCCCCTGCCACAGATGGTACCGCATGAAGACTCTACTAGATTACATTATTATTGGCCACTGGGCCACCGTAGGAGCCAGACTGCACTAAAACCGAGAGGGATCAGTGGAGCACGACTCTTAAGATTGAAGCAGCTACAAGGGAGCCAACCAAGCTAAATAAGAAATTAGCTCAACAGTCTGGGAAGTAGTGTACTGTGCAACTACAGCAAACTCAATAGACTTCACAAAGTAAACATGAAAGCAGATAGGTCTTTGTAGAGTATACTCAGGTAGGCACGAGCACGTGCATGTCCAGGGCCTCACAATGCTAGACTGAAAGCAGGTGGCCAAAACAGGACAACTTGAGGGATAACGTTCAAACTCTGTTGGCCAAATTGATTCCAAAGAGCTACAGGCCAGACACTATTGCACCACGCCTGTAAAACAAACATCTGGATTTGGGAGCCATCTGTGAAAACCTGGCCAATTTTGTTTCATCTGTTTTAGAGTCTGACCCTAGGAACTTCCAGAAAGAACTTCAACCAACCGTGTAAATCTGACCTAGCCTCTGTCTGGTTATGTTTAGTTTTTTCCTGATCATCTTTCAGTTACGCGTGTATGGCTAGTGGGTCTAGAAACCTATTATGGCGAATGACGATGGGTTACCCATGGGGCTGGTGCTATGGGGTGGGTGGCTGGTAATGTGACTGTTTTATAGTTAGCTGCAGTGGTTGACAGCTAACAGTAAGTCACAAACTTAAGGATTTTTTTGTTTACAGCTAAACTAGTGATCGTCTTTTAGTTCAGAACAAAATAAACAACTTGTTGCCTCTCAGAGATGCTTCTTCTGAGGTTTAGAGAATGTATGCAGACAGCCTGCAGACATGGGCTGTCCTCTCAATGTCTTCACTGGTTTGGAATCTCCCCAAAATTAGACAGTTATTAACAGTCACACTTTCTGGAAACTACAGTCTGACTGACTTTCTTTACAAACTGCTCAATAAGAAATTCTTAGTTGAATCGTAAACTGTTTAATGAACCCCCTAATGTGGCACCTGAGCATCAGCTGTCAAGAAAACAAACATTTGACTCAAAACACTTCAGTGAAAAATGTATGTTTTGCATGAATCGTCTAATGCTGCGTTTTTAATATTATGGTGAATTTGGACTGTTATAAAAGTGTGTGATTTGAAGCACTAAGGGTCTCGTAACAGACACCAGCAACAAAATCCATGGAACAGGCATCAACCCATGACGGAAGCATCAGCCCTAGTAGAGAATCGCTCACCACACACTTTACAGGCTAGGATGCTAACAAGGTAAACAATGTTTTATTTGGTCTAAGTTACTTCTCTGTAACACTTGTGAATCAGGACTGACCATAAACTCTAACACCACCCACAACACCCTGCTAGACGCCAAGGGTTCAAGCTTTTGAAGCCAGACGCTTCTTTACCTCTGTTGAGTCGTCAGTCTCAGGAGTGTCGGGGTGACTGCTGTCGTAGCTGTGCAATTCTACAGACAAACAACAGAAGAGGAAAAGTGAAGACAGGAACACCATGAGGATGCGACAACCTACAGACAATCACAAACATCATCCTCTGATTATTTTATATTGATCAACTAGAAGGCACCAAAGCCCAAAATAGAGCTATGCACAGAGATCTGTGCAGCATGGAAAGATAAGACGAGGCAGGAGGTCCAGTTTACAACTTGCAATGGGAGAAGCAGGAGGAACACACACACACACTGGAGAAGAATAAAGGACAACATTCTTGGACACCAGCGTCTGAGGCAGCTCGGATAAATGGAAATGACAATTATCTCAGAGTAGTTGCCACAGAAATGTAAGATCCTGAGGGTAAAAAACATCTCTTATGGAGAAAAAGAAAAAGGTCTACTCAACAGAACATGTGTACTGCGGTCTAGAAGCATGCAACGGCACCTTAATGCAGAACATGTCAGCACAACCAACCACCAGAAGCACGACTACACCCTTGCTGTGATATCTGAATATCTTAGCTGCAGCTTTCCAAGGAGTCGCAGCAATTTAGTTCTCCGTTTGCCAACTGAACTCAATTACTATTAGCATTGCATGGTCCAAGGAACACTGTGGCCAGTGCCGTCTTAACGCATGGGCACGGGGGGCAGTTGCCCTGGGGCCCCACGAGCATAGGTGCCCCATGCAGACCAGAATTTAACACTGATTTTCTGTTAAATATTTTTATTCCAGTGAGTGGTTGTGTAGGCAGGGCCCAGTGCACTGCTTTGCCCGGGGGCCTGTAATATGGCACCACATGGTGAATCCTACAAGGCTCTGAGATCGCAGCGAAGCAGTGGCCAGGAAGGGGCTGTGAAGCGGCAATTGGTATTTTGGTGTTTTTCAAGATTATGTGGCGTCCAGCCACTAAATTGTATGGAACACAGCAGACTGGGCTCAGCCACACTGTCACTCCTTGCATTCCTACGGCTTGTTGTGCGGGGGGAGGAGGGATGAGGAACAATTGTTTAACTCTACCCATGCACTGTTGGAGCAAGCTATATATTAGACTAATGTTCAGATTTTTCCATAGCACAAGGATCACTTATTAGCACTCTGAAAGCATCCAGGTGAAGATTACAAAGGCCTTTGAATATTTAAATACTCCTCGCCCTGAGACCTCAATTATTATGTGTAACACGTGGGCGCAGAGATCTCCAGGGCGACCAAGGAACGTGAATTATTAATGTCGGTGAACAGATCTACAATATCCACGGTGTCACCCCCGCCACCGACCAGGGACTGGAGAAGAATACTAAAGAGAAAGTACCCCCCCACACTTCGCCTCTCGCTCCTTCTCAATAGCCGCTTTTACAAATTTCAATGCGGCGCGCCACATTTGTATAAAATATTTTGATCAGGTTGCCGAAGTTGTACCCGTACAGTTATTATGTCAAGTGTTAAATGCTGGTGTCTGGTAGAGGTACTGGGTTTCGTTCTTTCAATAAACCTAGCAAGCTTTTTCAAACTTAGCAAAGATTTTTAGGAAAGGTTTCAAATTGATCTCAATAAATATATACACAGTGCAGAACACTAAGCGAAGCGAACATTTTACTTTTAAATGAGGTAGGTGGTGGTCATCATAAAAGAAAAGTGAAGGAACCAAGCTCTTTTTGTTTTATTGCTATAATAAATCCAGTACACGAAATTATAATAAAGTATATTGATAGTGAAGGAGCTGAAACGGCTTAAGATTTGAGAGCTGAGGTACCGACAGCCCATGATATGTTAATAACTGTGGTTATGATTGCTTTTTACTTTCTCATATCCTGAGATTAGACATTTCGCGCATTCCAATAATATTTTTAAAATGACATTTTGTTAACTACAATGGCAAACTGCTAATGGTTTTCAGTGTGAAATGGCTGCGGAGCCTGCTGTCGCACCTCTCGTCACAGCCAGCGTGTCCTAGTGCGCCCCCCTGCGTCACAGTATGAAGACGACAACATTACTGTGAATGGGATGCAATGTGCACCTCTGCATCATCTAGCGGGGACAACCCCCCCAGTTTATCAACTATAGCGTTATTAATAGGAAGTGTTACGACCCCTTGAATCACCTAGAGTGGGCTCCTCACAGTTTGAAGACAACAGCATCACTGTGAATGGAAACCATGCTTGCATCTCCCTGCATCACCTAGAGGGGGCGCCTCAAAGTTTGAAGACAACAGCTCCACAGTTTATAGACTACAGCATTGCTGTGAAAGGGAAACCATGCTTGCGTCCCTCTGCATCACCTAGAGAGGGCGCTCCACAGTTTATAGACTATAGCATTGCTGTGAAAGGGAAACCATGCTTGCGACCCCCTGCGTTACCTAGAGGGGGCGCTCCACAGTTTATAGACTACAGCATTACTGTGAAAGGGAAACCATGCTTGCATCCCTCTGCGTCACCTAGAGGGGGCGCGCCACATTTTATAGACTACAGCATTGCTGTGAAAGGGAAACCATGCTTGCGTCCCCCTGCGTCCCCTAGAAGGGGCGCTCCACAGTTTATAGACAAAAGCATTACTGTGAAAGGGAAACCATGCTTGCATCTCGCTGCGTCACCTAAAGAGGACTTTCTTACCTGTCGGTATTGTTTTGCAGCTTGAAGACTTTCTGGATTCACTATGCTCTGCATTATTGCACCATCTATTGGTTGGGTCCGGAATCGTACTATTTCTTCTCTCTTTTTTTTTTCGTGGCCCAGGTGGGCGTCGACATCCCACCATTTGATGTCCTTCGTGACGTCGACGCGCTTCCGGCGGAAGCTCCCACCTTTGGTCGCCATCTTCGGATTCTTTTTCTTGTCTTGTGTTAATTTCTTTTGTTGATCCATTTAGTTATGATTGCAATTTTATCCTCCTTTCCTCCTGTCTCATCTTTCTGGTGGAGGAGGGTGGGATCGCTAGTGAATCCAGAAAGCCTTCAAGCTGCAAAACTACACCGATAGGTAAGTAACTATACATTTTGCAGCGTGAATTTTTCTGGATTCACTATGCTGTGCATAGACTTAGTAGCGGTTTGTCCTTATTGTGGTGGTTGGGTGGAAGATGAGCACTGGTTACTGAAAATGTGTTGTAAGACCTTCTGTCCCACTTGCGCTTCCTTAGTCATTTGAATATCCACACAGCAGTGCTTAGTGAATGTATGTACTGAAGACCATGTTGCAGCTTGGCAAATGTCTTGAATAGGTGTGTTAGCTAGAAACACAATTGTTGCTCCTTTCTTCCTTGTAGAGTGAGCTTGAGTTGCTTCCTGTAACTGTTGTCCTGCCTGCTTGTGGCAGAGTTGAATTGTTTGCGCAATCAACTGTGCAATGGTGTTTTTGGTTACTGGCCGTCCCAAACAACTGCTGGCAAAGGATACAAAGAACTGTTTCATTTTCCTGCACTCCTTTGCTCTTTCTATATAGTGCATGACAGCCCTTCTGGCATCTAGTGCGTGTAGCGCCATTTCTGTGCTTGTAGTAGGATTTTGGAAAAAACTCGGTATTTGGATTGTTTGGTTAATGTGGAATCGAGACACCACCTTTGGCATGAAGTGTGGGTCCGTTCTCATTACAATCCGGTAGCTGTGTATTTGTAGGTAGGGCTCTTGGAGTGTTAGCGCCTGCAATTCACTTACTCTTCGTAGCGACATGATAGCCACTAAGAAGGCTGTCTTTAGTGTGAGCATGTGCAGTGTCGCCTTGGGAATAGTTTCAAAGGGCACCTTCATCAATTGAGTTACTACCATGTTGAGGTTCAATGCCGGTGCTGGCATCCTTTTTGGGGGTGCGATCCTTTTAGCTCCTTCCAGAAATCTTTTCACAACTTGGGAGGTGAAGAAACTCTTCCCTGTCTCTCGCCTCGTGTAAGCTACTATCGCCGCTAAGTGCACCCTTAGGGATGTGCAGCATAGTTTGCTCTGTAGTAGGTGTGTTAAGTATGTTAGTACTGTGGATTCCCTTGTGATCTTCCATTGTAGTTTCTCCTTGATGCACCATAGGGAGAACCTGTTCAATTTCGCTGTGTAGCACTTTCTTGTTGTCGGTCTCCTTGCCTCTCTGAGTACTACCATAGTACTTACTGGAAGTTTGAGGTGTGCAAATCCTAGGTCTTCAGGAGCCATGCTGCAGCTCTGGGTGCAGTACTTTTCCGTTCTGCATTGTTAACAGGTCCCTTCTTCTTGGGAACCTGTGTGCTGGTTCTTGTGCCATCTCTACTATCTGTGAGAACCAGGATTGTCTGGCCCACTGAGGTGCTATCAGTATTAGCGTCATGTTGCTGATCCTGCATTTGTTGAGTACCCTGTGTATCAGTGGTATCGGGGGAAGAGCGTATGCAAATGTCTTTGACCAACTTATCCATAGCGCATTCCCTTGCGACCGATGGTCTGGCTGTCTGGATGCGAAGTGTTGGCATTTTACATTCTGGTGTGTTGCAAATAGGTCTATCTGCGGTGTTCCCCACCTTTGGAATATTCTTTCTATTTCCTGCTGGTTGATCTCCCATTTGTGCAATGCTGACGTCTGCCTGCTGAGTCGGTCTGCTTCCACATTGTCTTTCCCTGGTAAATGTATTGCTAGTAGGTCTATCCTCAGTGGAATGGCCCATGTCCATATCTCCTTGGCTAGCTTCGATAGCGCTACTGAGTGTGTTCCTCCTTGCTTGTTGATGTAGAACAGGGTCGTGGTGTTGTCTGTTTGGATCACCACCCTGTTTCCGTACAGCTCCTTTTGAAAAGCTTTTAAGGCTAGTAACACTGTTTTTAGTTCCAGGTAATTGATGTGCTTAACCGCATCCTGTTGCGACCATAGCCCCCTCACCTTGAGCTTGTTCATGTGCGCGCCCCACCCGAGTTGGGAGGCGTCCATCGTGATGGTCACTGTTGGAGTTGGTTGTGTGAATGTGTTGTGTGAATGGTTTTCCCTGTGATATTTTTGTTCGTTCTACCACGCTATTTCCTGATGCCCTGCATGTGTGACAACCACTAGATCTTCCCAACTCCCTGTGACCATTGCTGCTGTATCCATTCCTGGAATGGCCTCATGTGTAGTCGATTATTTTGGACTAGGTGAATGCACGACGCCATCATTCCCATCAGCTTGCTCACCGTCCTCACCGTCAGAACTTGCCCCTTGTGGTACTGACATGTTTCCTTCAGTATCGCCAATGTTCTCTTCCTGCTGGGGAATACTTTGGCCTGTATGGTGTCGATCTCTGCCCCTAAGAATATCTTGATTTGTTCTGGCTCTGTTGACGATTTCTCCCAGTGGATCGAGAAACCCAGTCTTGTTAGTGTTAGTATGACCTGCTGGATGTCTGCATTGGTCGTAAAAACTTGCCTTTACGAGCCAGTCGTCGAGATAGGGGTATACGTGTATTCCTTGCATTTGTAGGTGTGCTGCGACAGCTGCCAGGCATTTTGTAAACACCCTTGGTGCGGATTTCAGTCTGAACGCCAGTACTGTGAACTGGTAGTGGCTCTGATCACAAACCTTAGCAGGCGCTTGTGTTTGTGGTTGATGGGGATGTGTAGGTATGCGTCCTTTAAATCTATAGTGCCATGAAGTCCCCTTGTTGTATTTGTGGTATTACCTCTTGTAGGGAAGTCATCTTGAATGTGAGTTTTTATTAATTTGTTCAGGAACGTTAGATCTAGGATAGGTCTTAGTGTTTTGTCCACCTTTGGCACCAGGAAGTAAGTTGAGTAAACCCCTTTGTTCCTTTGGTTTTGCGGCACTACCTCTATTGCCTCCTTGCTGAGAAGTTCTTGTGCCTCTAGTTGCAGGAGCGAGAGCTCCTTTGCTGAGTGTGCCTTGCTTCTTGGTCATCTGTTTCGAGGTTGTTTTTGTAACTCTATACAGTATCCATATTGTATGATGATTAGTATCCATTTGTCCGATGTGACCTTCCTCCATTCCTGGATGAAATCTCATATTCTCCCCCCTACCGATGTTGAGTGTTCGAGGTACTGTTTGTCATTGAAAGTTCGGCTGCAGTTTTTCTTTATATTTTTCCGCCCTCCCCGAGGTGATGCTAGGGTGGGGGCCTGTTTCATGGTGGAGTCACTTGGTTGAGGGCTGTTGGTCTCCTCTTCGTGTTTGTCCTCGCCTGTTTCCGCGCCCTCAAAAGGACTGTCCCCGTGGCTGATACTGCCAGTTCTGCTGCTGCTGCTGGCCTTGGTAGCCTTTCTGGAACGTTTGGTGTGATGTGGTCGGCACGTTGCCTCCATTTCTACCACCTGGCCTTCTTGTGGGTGTGCCCCGTCTCATTCCCCTGAACTGCAATGCTCCCATTGACCTTGCTGTTTTGTTGTCCTTCTTGATCTGCGTCAACTTGTCGTCCACGGACGTGCCGAACAGTTGCTCTCCATTAAAAGGTGCATTCAGGATGTGCTTTGCACCTCTGGCTTGAATCCTGAAATTCTGAGCCATGCGTGTCTTCTCTCGGTCACTCCTATCATTAGCCTGCTCGACGTTTCTGCAGCATCCAATGCCGATTTTAGGCATGTGTTTGCCATGTTCTTTCCCTCTTCTACCAGGTGGGCTGCTCTTTGTTGGTACTGGTCTGGCAGATGCCCCAATTCATCCCAGTGTTGGTATGAGTGCCAATTGATCAGGGCGGTGGAGTTTGCGATGCGCCTTGTCTGGAGACGGTCCGGCGTTAGAGGGAACATTGGCCCTCTTCCTAGCCGTTGCTGCAATTATGGAGTCTGCTGGCACTGACTCTTGGATGTATGCCGGGTCCTTTGAAGAATGTTTGTACTTCTTCTCAGTCGTGGGGGTCACAGCTTTGCATACTGCTGGCTCCTTAAAGGCCTCTCTTCCCTGGTCCAGCACACTAATGAGCATGGGCAGGAATTGGCTCCTAGTTTGTTGAGGCAGTAGGGTTTCCAGGAGGAAATCTGCCTTGGGCTTCCTCTTCCTCCATTTTCACTCCATGAGTCTGTGCAGCCTTTTGTACGACCATGTTGTAGACTCCTATGTCATCTGGCGGCGAGGGCCTCGAAGGGTAAGTGTCTACACCCTCTTCCAGTGGTTCTGCGTCCATATCTTGCCATTCCATGCCTTGTGCCTCAGAGGACGTCGAGTCCCGGTACGATTGCAGATTTTCATCACCTTCTCCCTCGAAATAGTTGTCTTCGTCTCCCAGTTCCTCGAGTGGTTCGGGGTTTTTTGGCGGTTCCATGTCTTCGTCGTCCTCTTCGGCTTCGAGCGCGTATTGGCTCATCTTCTCGAAGTCCTTTTTCCTTTGCAGGATGCACGCCATTTCAGCTTCGAGCCTCCTCTTCTTCGTCTCCATCTCGGCGGCATGTTCGGCGTCGAAGGTTGGTGTGCTTCTCTTCAGGGCCGTTGCCGACAATGCCGGCCCTTCATTCCTCGGCGCCGAGGTGTCCTTTTCGAGGGCAACCTTCGATCTTTATTTTTCAAGAGTTTTTCCCAATTGGGAGTCCTTTTAGAAGGATCCGCTCGGCTGACTGTCCCTGGTAGCTGTTGCCTTCGTCGAGTGTTTCGGCGGCAGAGCTCCCTCCCTTTGAGGATTTGCTTCACTTCTACGAGTGTCGCTCGGGGCTTTAGTTTCACCCTTTTGAGTGTCGCTCGAGTGTTTAGGGGTCGACGACTACCTTACCTCCTTCGACGTCTTCTTATGGACCGCGACGGCCGTGCAGTCCTTCGGCGATGTTGTCCATTGGAGAGACCCAAGTCTCGAAGCGATGGAGGTGGCCCCTGCATGTTGTGGTTCGCCCTTTTCTGCCACTCCCTTACTCTGAGGGTCTTGGGTGTAAACGCCGAGCACCTGATGCAGTCTTCGCTGCTGTGGTCAAGCGGCAGGCAGAGGTTGCAGACTGGATGCTGGTCCTTCTGGGCGTACTTGTGGTGGCAATATGTGCAAAACGTGAATGGAGTTTTGACCATCCCTGAACTCAGGGAGCCCCCTTTTGAGCGCATTCTCCGTCGAACGTCGAGGTTTTGGTCGTGAACCTTCTCCCTCGTCGCTCCGGTTACCTGGCCTGGAGTCCGTGTAGCTGAAAACCCTGATTTTCGTCTATTTCCTGCGGTTTTCCTTGATTCCTCTTGCAAAACTCTGGAAATCTTTGGCAACGATCCAGATCCAACGGCGGAAAAAAGAATCTGAAGATGGCGACCAAAGGTGGGAGCTTCCGCCGGAAGTGCGTCGACGTCACGAAGGACACCAAATAGTGGGATGTCTACGACCACCTGGGCCACGAAAAAAAAAAAAAAGAAGAAATACTACGATTCCGGACACAACCACTAGATGGCGGAATAATGCACAGCATAGTGAATCCAGAAGGATTCACGCTGCAAAACCATGCTTGCATCTGTTTGCGTCACCTAGAGGGGGCGCTCCACAGTTTATAGACAACAGCATTACTGTGGAAGGGAAACCATGCTTGCGTCCCTCTGCATCGCCTAGATGGAACGGTCCACAGTTTTAAGACAACAACATCTGCCAATGTTATTAAGCTCTGTTGTACAACATTGAGGCTGTTGTGAAGCAAGTTGAAAAGTTATACTAAAAAAAGTGCTTCTGTTACCTCCTATATAACCAAGAAGACATTATATACAACTGAACGACCCTATTAAACAAGCATTGAAAATGCAATAGGTCTCGCCTTTTATTAAGGTAAAGCCATTTGCTTTGCTAAGGGGAATTTCATAGCAAAGCAAATGGCTTTAACTTCATACCATCTGGGTTGTCAGAGCTGAAGAAATTACGACCTGGGCTTTCAAAGGTGCTGGGCTACAGTATTTACCACTTAAACTTTAGGTGCTATAGCATTTACCACCTGGTCATTAGGTGTACGGATGCCATAGCACCAAGTCTTGTAAGCGGTACTACAGTGATAACCAGGACTCTAAGTCAGGGTATAGTGACAGTGAATGCCACATGGAATTGCAGGCTAAATATAAATTACCACCAGGAATTTTACGTGCTGCAGCTACAGTGATTACCACCTCAGAGTTTATAGGTAGAAGCAAGCGGCATACCTCGTGTCATAGATGACAGGGTGTGATCTTCAGCAAGCACTGTTGGAAGCCTCCCTCCGCTCCCACATAAAGTAATATAAAGACACGTGCAGGGGTGATTCTATAAACAGTGCGGCAGGCGCAGGTGCACCAGGGCTTAGAGTAGTGAAACAGGGGGCACACTTCACCCAAATGATGGGTGCTTTTTACGACAGATATCTTGACGACATGCTGATCCATTACAAACCCAAGTACGGTAACACGACTCTACCTTGCACTTCGTACCTGTCGTAGTGAGCACGCTGGTCGCGAAGAATAGGGCGGAAGTGTACACCCAGTTCTCAATGTCCAAGCTGTTACCAAGCGCCGAGACACCGCCGAGACACCGTAATTATCTGCTATAATCACCTCTTCCAGAAGCATCTCCAAGGAAGAAGATGCTATGCAGGGGTGGTTCAGCAGGAAGCACTTGTGGGCCTCTCGGCTGTCTGACGCAGGGCGCCCTTGTGCCGCGCCTCGATGCCCATGAAGACCAGGGCACCCAGGACCAGGAACAACAGGTAAATGGCCAGTAATTTTAGACGCGTAGAAGCTTCGGAAGGTCCAGGGAGACCATGGCAGTGGGTAGCCCCCACTGGCGGGCTTCTGGTAGCTGCAGGAGCTAGTCCGGGTCTAGGGTTGCTCGAAACGACCAGCCCCTGGCGGAAGGCATGAATCACACGGTGCTTCGGTGTCAAATTTGCGATGGGCGCTGAGGAAACACACCCTGTGCAGGCAGGCGAGGCACATTCAGGGACCGAGGGCAGAGAAAGACACGGGAGGTTAGAGCAGAGAGCTTCGTGGCGCTCGAACTCAGAGCAGCGAGAGTCCGTGGAGAGAGAGAGTACTGGGTAGAGAGCCCTACCTGGGACAGAGCCTTCGGAGGAGTAGAAAGGACAGAGACCTGACCAGAGGAGCACGCAGCACCAAGGACACACGGAGTCTCCAAAGTTGAACCCCTGACGTCAGGGGCCTGCCGCGCTGGGATTGGACCTAACGCGGGCGTTGCCTGGTAACAAAGGGGCTCGTCTGGCCGAAGCAACGCTGGGAGTGGAGGAGGCACGGGGCGTCTCTTGGCAACCAAGCCTCCGCGCTTCCCCCCCTGTCGCAGAACACCATATCTGGAGCCGGGGAGCAGCGAAGGAAGAAAACTGCTTAGCACGGGACCGGCGCCGACAACGTAGACTCCCTCTCAAAGGTAATCGGAGCCGAGTCATGACGCGCACTCGCACATGGTGGCAAGTTTTTGGTCAGCGCAGTGAGGAGCGAATGCTTGCAGTCAAGTGCCATAATTATTCCTCCACGTTGGGGCAGTGATTTGCGATCTGTTAAGTGGGCCAGTATACTTGGTCCCCACGCGCTGATTGCCATGACAATGGCACAAGCAAAACAAGATGGTGCCGGACTGTCCACTGTCCGTACGTACGCGTGCACGTATGCGTGCATTTTTACCTTTGGCTGAATGGCGAGGGTAGCCATCTTTGTCCATCCATACGAGCTTTGGCTGAATCGATTGCAAAAGGCACTTGCATGGCGAGAGCAGCGCATGCTCGCTGATAACGCCAGGCGAGACCTAAAAAACGAATAAATAGATGCGGAGGTGGTGGTGTGCTGGTGCAGCGGTGATGATCAGGTGATGCTGAAGTGATGCTGAGTGTTGCTGAGTGATGCTGTGTCATGCTGAAGTGGTGGAGGTGCTCCACTAATGCTCAGGTGGTCCTGAATGATGCGGAGTTGGTGCTGTGCTGAGGTGAAGTTGCGCTGATGCTGAGGTGGTGCTGCGCGGGTGCAGAGGTGATGCTGAATGATACTCCGGCGGTGCGGAGTGATGCTGAGGTGGTGGTGTGGAGGTGATGATCAGGTGATGCTGAAGTGATGCTGGGTGGTGCTGAGTGATGCTGTGTCATGCTAAAGTGGTAGAGGTACTGCACTAGTGCTCAGGTGGTTCTGAATGATGCTGAAGTGATGCTGTGTTGCTGCCTGATGGGTAATGAAGAGGGGCTACGTTGCTACTGAGGTGGGGCACTGATGCAGAGGTGGTGTTGTGCCGATGCTTATATGGATGTTGAGGTGGTGCTGTGCTAAAGTTGAGGTGATGCTGCGCTGGTGCGGATGTGGTGCTGTGCTGGTGCTGCTGCACTGATAAGGAGGAGGTGCTGTGCCGATGCAGAGATGGTGCTGTGCTGATGCTGAGGTGGTGCTGCGCTGATGGTGCTGCGCTAATGGTGCTGCGCTAATGCTAAGTGGTGCTGTGTTGGTGCTGCGCTGATTCTGTGCTGGTAGTGGTTCACTGATGCGGAGGTGGTGCGATACTGGTGCAGAGGTGGTGCTGAGTGATGCTGAGCAGATACACTGGTGCGGAGTGATGCTGTGCTGGCGCTGAGTGATGCTGTGCTGGCGCTGAGTGATGCTGTGCTGGCGCTGAGTGATGCTCTGCTGGCGCTCAGTGACGCTGTGCTGGTGACGAGTCAAGCTGAGGTGGTGGTGCTGCGCTGGTGCTCAGGTGGCACTGAGTGATGCTGAGCTGGTGCTGTGCTGAGGGGATGCTGCGCTGATGCAGAGGTGGTGCTGCGCCGATGCAGAGGTGGTTCGGTGCTGTTGCTGAGATGGTGCTGCACTGGTGGTGCTGCGTTGATGCAGAGTTGGTGCTGCACTGATGAGGAGATGGTGCTGTGGATGTGTTCAGCCAGTTCCGTGCTGGATGCTGAGGAAGTGCTGAGTGATGCAGAGCTGGCGCTGCAGGATGCTGTGGTGGTGCTGAGCGATTCCGTTGTGGTGCTGAGCGATGCAGTGGTGGTGCCGAGTCATGATGAGGTGCTTGTGCTGAGTGATGATGAGTCGGTGCTGTGCTGACGCTCTGATGCTGAGGTGGTGCTGAGGTGGGGCTGAGCTGGTGGTGTTGCAACGATGCAGAGGTGGTTCTGTGCTGAGATGGGGCTGTGCCGATGTTGAGGTGGTGCTGCGCTGGTGATGCTGAGCTGATGCTGAGCTGGTGCTGCACTGGTGGTGGTGCACTGATGAGAAGGTAGAGCTGTGCTGAGGTGGTGCTGTGGATGAGCTCAGCTGGTGCATGCTGGATGATGAGGCAGTGCTGAGTGATGCAGAGGTGGTGCTGAGTGATGCCGTGTTGGTGCTAAGTGATGCCGTAGTGGTGCTGAGTGATGCCGTGGTGGTGCTGAGTGATGCCGTGGTGGTGCTGTGTGGTGATGTTGAGTGATCCCTCGGTGGTGCTGAGTGATCCCTCAGTGGTGCTGAGTGATGACATGGTGGTGCTGAATCACGATGAGGTGGTGGTGCGGCGCTGGTGCTGTGTTATGCTGAGTTGGTGCTGTGTTGCTGCTGAGGTGGGGCTGAGCTGGTGGTGGTGCACTAATGCAGAGGTGGTGTGCTGATGCTGAGATGGTGCTGTGCTGATGTTGAGGTGGTGCTGCACTGGTGAAGGTGCATTGATGAGGAGGTGGTGCTGAGATGGAGATGCGCTGAAGCGGAGGTGTGCTGAGTGATACTGAGGTGGTGCGGAGGTGGAGGTGTGCTTTTGCGTAGGTGAAACTGAGGTGGTGCTGAGTGATGGTGAGGTGGTGCTCAGTTGCTGCTGAGTGATGATCAGGTGGTACTGCTGAAGGGGTGTTGAGTGATGCTGACTGATGCTGAAGGGGTGCTGCGCTAATGCGGAGGTGGTGCTGAGGGTGTTGCACTGTCTACTTGCAGGATGTACAGTTAAGAGCGATCGTGAAACCAAAGACAGTGGAAAACAATATAAGGACATGATTTGCAGCCTTCGGTTAAGTGCGTTTGGAAAGCCAAGGCAAAAGAAAAAGTAGTGTGCCGCAACTAAGATATATAGCAGATAGTGAAGTGATCCATGTAACAGGGCCAGTCTCCAGGGTGTGACCAAAACAGCAAAAGGAGGGACAAATGTACCCACCACAAACAAAGTAATTTCGAAAGGCACATGAAGGAACAAATGAAAAGGGATGGGCGTGCTGAAAGTCCATACAGGAGATACAGCATGTCTCGGGAGACAGCGAATGCGAGACCTAGAAAACCCTTTTGCTCATGTGGTTCATGTGGAGTTTTTCATCAACATATTGCTTGATTACTCTGAACCTGCAGCAACCAAACAGGACTCAAAGATCCTCATTCTGCCCAGAGCAGTATTTTGGTGCACTAAGTTTGAAGGAAATGCTATCATCCGCAGCCCTCCTTGCCTAATGGCTCCCTTTGGTCCCTTCTATGGTGTACCAAAGACTGAGGGAAAGTCTTGTCTTTCAGGTTCTCTGAACTGTCCGCAGCATTTGGATCATTCACACACTGTACTCTGAGCATCCCTTCAATGTTGCTTGAACTTCCAGCAATGTCACCAGTGGTCGTTGATTTTTTTAAAAATTGACTTTTCTGCCCTGTGAGAAGTCCTTTGGGGAAATAGAGGAAAGAGGCTGGATCAAGCAGCGTGGACAATCGAGCTATCAGGTCATAGGGAAGGATAATTCTACTGGTAAATGTAACGTCCACTTGTGTAAAGGTCACTGAAAAAAATAAAAAATCAATTTCAAGTAGGCCACCAACAAAGCTGCTGGTCCATACCGTTAAGCTGTAGATTCCAACCTTTGGAGAAAAAATATTGCCTGATAAAGCAGTTGTCAAACTCATTTGGTCTTGGACATTAAGGTTTCTGTCCTCCATATGACTGGGACTTGGCTCTCAGCAGTTGACCATGCGTCTAACATCATTGGTAGGGAAAAGCGCCAATTGAGGAATCGAGGGTTGAGGACAGTGTTTATATTTTGGCTGAAAAATCAACCGCCAGTCGAATAATGCCTGTTTTCACTGTTGTAATTACTTTTGAGAGGAAATGGAGTGACTTTCTATTTACCAACTTTTCTAGACTCCCACTCGGCTCTCTTTTTTTTTTTTTTTTTTTTTTTTTTTTTTAGAGATTTTTGGGTGTCTGTCAAAGTTTCATTCAGCACATGGCTCCACTGAGGTTTTACATCTTATGTGCTTCGGGTGCTTGCGGGCTTTCCTTCCCCGCCACAGTGCATTAACCATTGGGAAAAGAAAACACACATTTTGTGCTTTTTGATATTTCCTAAATCAATAAAAAGCTGAAGCTACCCAACGACATGGCTACCTTTACAATAAAAGACAGAAAAGACGTGACAAACGCAGACAGTTTTTTTAATGATGCAGAACCATCTCTAAACAAAATTACAGATCATCAGCAGGAATAAAAAATAAAGTAATCCGACAACAGCACTGTTAAAAGCCATCCAGTGAATGATGTCACAATTCACAAAAAAAGGGGTGAGCGAAATTCCCCTAATTATGTGGGGTTTCAGCAAAATTATGGAAAATTACACAAAATTCAAATCCAGCATTCAACACTATATTTTAGCGCAAAATAAGTGTATGTGTAGATTTCAGAAACAAAGATGCACTTACACCCAAAAATAACACGAGAAACACAAGTACTGTAAACAACAGGCACTCGTATCTGGTCATTTGTGTTGTTCCTGCGTTTCCACTTAATTTTGCAGCGAAGGTTGCATAATTACACAATATGGCATAATTTTAGGATTTTGGGGCAACAAGCTTTAAGCGGAGTTCCAGAAAATACACAAATTACGCTGGTATCATTGAATTTTCACCCGGGCCTATAAAATCCCTGCTGGAAACAACCAAACGTACATTTAATAATGCCTATAGCTGATGATTGCGAGTGATCGAGGACTGGGAAAAGCGATCTATTGTTTCCCTACACTGGATGGTCCCTTTAGGTAAAAGAAAGCGACCTATGACACTTGGGTAAATACCAGCTGCCTATTTACTGGCACTTCTATCAGTCTAATCCTCGGCAAGGTTGAGTTTGTGCAAAAGATGGGCAAATGCTGCTACTGCAGATCCACCCAAAACCCACTGCCTTCACAGGAGAAGATCTGCTGCATGATGCATCTGCAAGGACCCTCATATGTCTTTGGTAATCCGGCCTTTGCTGGTGGCTTCAAATCCACAAAAAGCAGAGCTGGTTGTTACGAAGGCCAAACTCTAAGTCAAGCTTTCCCCTGTGCAACCCAAGGAGCTTGGAATTCTCTTGAAGACTTCACCCGAATGTTGCACAGTCCAAGAAAGCAGCCACATAGCCAAGCCCCAAGCAACGTGCACACAGACGACACACCTTGGATAAAGACAACGCTTTTCAACCTATTCGCGGCTTCTCCCCCTCCCTCCCACCTTTCAGGCAAGAGCAAGCATCTTGAGGTGGGCCCCCACCATCTTTGAAGAAAAATCTTTGACATTCAAGATGCAGCTCCGATGAGGCTCCTAAAGTTCTCCAGAGTGTAGTTTCAGTGAGCAGCTCTCCATGGACCCAACTCACAAACTAATCTTGCAGGCTCTGCAAGACTTCTGAAAATGACACACAATGTACTGCGATACGGTCTGCGGGATGAATACAAGCGCTGTGCCAAAGCTTGTCTCCAGCAGCTTTGTGTGCCGCCTCTCCAAAGAGTCATTTGAAATGAATTTATAAATATATATTACATGAAAGTTAAACAGAATCCCCTGCCAAGCTCTTCATTGCTTCTTTTCTGTACGGAATGAGATTCTCTGCCAGCGTCACACATCATTTACCACAGATCTACTTCGAGAAATTAAAATGAAATCAAATAAATATAGCTGAGAAAGTAATGACTGAAATTAGAGAGTTTGACGAATTAGATCTGAGGTGGGGGAGATGCGGACAATGATACACACTGCTTAACAGGTCCACCCTCCCCCGCTAGCCACATGTACACCGATTTACACACCGACAAGAACTGTGGGTGAAAGGACACACATTACAATAATAACACTTAATCCGCAAGGGTATTATGTCAATTAACAAGGCCACTCCCCAATAAACATAACCCAGAATCAACTCTACCCAAGACACCCCTTCAGGCAAAGAGGAAGCTTCTAGTTAACTACCACCCCTCCTCTATGTTACTGCAACCCGGATCTGAACCCCCCTAGCACCGGAACTCTCACCTCTCGGCAACCTGCTCGTACCCCAGGCAATCATGTGATTGTATCAGCTCTGACAATAAATCAAAGAGCATTCAGAGTCAACACAACAAACCTTAGCATAACCAATAGTTTTGGTTTATTTTAAATGTAAATTGTGTAACCTGTAAACTGCTGTGTGGTGCATTTACATACACAAATAACATACACAGAGGCCTCCATATGAATGTAGACAATACACAAAGACACGAGCATTTTTAGGAATACCCCCGAGCTTGATAGCATGGTGGCACATAAGGACAAAAAAGACAGATCAGCATATAGAAAGGTGATGATCTTGACTGGCAAGAGATGGGAGAAAACAGTAGCAAAACCCTCCATATAAAAGTTAGGTGCCCAATTCAATGATAATGTGGGTCTGAGTAACGAATTCTAACATGTGCCAGGTGTTGTGTTACAGTAAGTGTACTACCCACGTGCGGGAGGCTAATGCATGGGGACTTATTCAAAGGAGTGCAAGGACACCTGCATGGTCTCAGTGGTAGCTCATCTCCTCCTGAGTCAGCGTGGAGAAGGCTAAGAAAGAGTATGCATCCACCTAACTTGCCCCGCTGTGCTGTATACTTAAACTGAACCCAGAGGATTTCACTTGAGTTGTTGGCTGCTGCAGGCTCTGGCAGTGACATGATGGTGCAGGAGCCTCCATTGGCAAAGAAGATGGGCTGCATCGCTGAGGGGCTGCTGGAGCTCATCCCTCATAAGGCAGCGGCAGCACAGGGGATTCGGGCGGGGGCGCTTTGAAATTAAATGAGATTAACTGCTGTGCAAAGCTAGAAATTATCTGAAGGCCATCGTCCACACTAGGCACTTCCTAGTCTGGAATAAATATGCAACACAGCTCTGTCCGCAGGGATTGTCCAGCTGAAAAAAACTCGGGAAAACTGCCTATGTTTACACTTTTCCGCATTGCAAGGCCATTAAAAACCAGAACACATTCACAGATCCAGGACCACAAGTGCCACAGATTGCAGAATATGTCAATTACTACTGCCGGTTAGTAAGCCACAGGAAAATTAAACATCTTGGTGATGCATTTTTGGCCCCTCTGAGCCTCAACTGAGACCCTTCCCTCCACTCTGAGTACTCCACAAAGGACATCTCTCCATGTCGTGGTTTTTTACGTCACTATAGAGACCATCTCCCTCTCCGGCATATGTCCTCCATGCAAATCTAACAGGCTGGGGTTGAGAAGACTTGTACAAGTTAAGTAGTACACACTCGAAATACCTCAGTTACACAATACTACATTATTTACAGCCTTCCAAGACATGCAGAGCAACCACAGCAACAAACTATCATTGTTAAACACACTGCAATAAACTGGTTTAATTAATTTATTGATCTCCCACACAACACAGATTGAAATGAATGCTGGCACAGTTGGGGAAAGGAGAGGAATACCATCAGAGAGACATTACCAAACTGTGCAACGGAACAACCAACTCCTGACCAACTAACAACATTAGAAAATGGGATATTGGGTCATTTGGGTAGGCGTGGCCTTGGTGGGCTTCAGGTTTGATTTTAACAGGAAGTGCATTTTCGGCGGCAAGCAGTCTTTCCAAACAGGAATAGAGTGTTATTTCAGTAACATCTTTCTGAAGTTTTTTAGCTACAGAGGTAAACTAGCAGTACAAATTGACATAACATTTTTGGAGGGCAAGTTAGCCATGAGAGCAGACAAAATGTGAAAACGGAAGGCATTCAAGCAAAACAAGTCATCAAAAGGGTGACAACTCATTACACCTTTATAGGAGATGGAGCAAAAGAAGAAAACATCATAGTGAGGACAACAATATAGCTACACATTAGCAGCAATTCCTTTATCTCCCAACAAAGAAGATACACAAACAATATTAGACCCAATCAAATGTCTAGCAATTGAAAAACATCCTTGGGACCATCATGGTTCTTATTGATAAAAGTTTTGAAGGGAGTCCAAGTTTTTCAATCAAACAGAGTGGTTTAAGTGCAGACTTTCATCTTACCACAGACCTCATATTTTAACAAAAAGTGTGAAACAAAAAGCAGACTAAGGCATAGCGACTTGCAACCGTGCATGGTTCAACAATAACAATTCATACATGAATAAAAATGACCTTTAGAAAGTGAATACAAACAAACCCATCTGCAAAGTAAGCTGCAGGCTCTTACCCTCCAGGGGATCCCGAGTGAGCCCAAGCTGACTGATGATGTAGCGTGGAATGTCCGACTTGATACCCTCCCCTTCCTTCGCATGACCTTCAGCGGCTTCTAACAGATGGTAGAACTCTTCCGGGTCAAACTCCTACAAAAAACAGACCAACCATCAAGATCAACTTAAAATGTCAGAGTTCATGCTCGAATGCTTCCGTAACTGCGGATGCAGGGGACTCAGTGTTCCCAGGGCTCAAGGATGCATGCTCAGTCCAGGGAGCTAGGAGTTTCACTGAACTGGGGGCGTGGCTTGACTGCTCGTTCTGGACTGCTATTACTAGGACAGCATCATGGCTGATCTGCATGGTGTCAGTCCCTGTTTGTGATCGAGATGAATTCATGCATTTCACCCATCACTTGTTTTATTTACGTTTTGTTTTTCCTAGTTAAGAGTTTGAGGTTAATGGTTTGGGATAAGCACAAGATCCCAACTGGATTATTCACACTGCGCTGTTTGATTTTTAAGATTTTTTTTTTTAATATATAAATACTCTCATGCACTGTACCCTATTCTAAAGGAGGTATAAAAAACGGTCTGTGTTTATACATATTTAAAAGTCAGATAGAAAACTTTCAAGTCCGTGGTTTTATTAGCTATCACTAATTGAATCCTCTAAACTGTAAAAAGGAAAACCCGAGAAAGCATGAAAAACTCAGATAACTTTTTTCTGCTCCAAGACCTTGAGAAGTATTTTTTTGCATGTAGTCATCACTGGTTGGGCTCAGTATCAAGGATTTCTTAACTTATCGTCCGTTTGGGTGAAATGAAGCAAAACGAAAGGTCAAGACCCCTTACATTGTCCTTCGGTCCATCTGCAGGTTCTCATGCTTGGCGGTCCAGCGCCTTCAAGGCATTGTTTCAGCACAAGAGGCCTATACCTTCGAACAAGCACATGGGCAAAACCTTTAGTTAGTCCTATATAATGCAAGTTGTGTAATTATTAAAGATTTTACAAAGGGACCCTCTTCTTAATGGATTTCATTCAGGATATTTGGGACGACATCCACTTCCTCTACTGCTACCTGCCCTAGCAGTCTGCTTGTCAGAGCCCCCCTCCCCCCCACCTCAGTTCTAGGTAGCAATCTATACACACCACTTACTTGCACTCTGCTTTCTCTGTGAACTTTCCTAAATGAGTGTTCATGCTTCTGTGACCCAGGGGTGTGTATACAGCCCCTGTGTTATGCAAAGCAGTGCACTGCTCCTCAGAACTAGATTTGTATTCTGTAAACTTTTCCAATATATTTCAAATAAAAAAATAAGAAACCAGCCTTTAGGAAAGCCAATAAAATAATATTGTTCACATTACAAACCTTGGTCATCGAAAGTATACTATCCTCCCTCTACTTCCAGTGCCTAGATGCCATCTATTCTTTAAGAAGTCCTTCTTCTACTACTGTATACAAATACCCACAATTAAATCTTCCCTGAGCAAAGAGGTAATGAAAATGACTCTCCGGTGCTTCACTGAGGAACCTAGAATGCCAGGAGATGATAGAGTGGATGAGAAATGTCTGCACTGAAGGAGGCCCGCTCAAAAAGAAATCTCCTTAGAAGACCAATCCATGCCAACGGAAGATGATGAGACGTCTCCTGTAGCGAGACTGCACCACTGCCCTTGGAGAGGAGCATTCTTGCTCAGCCACTATGACATTTTTCCTAGGCTATTAAAGGAGCAGAAAGGTCCCTCGAGGACAACAGGCCCGCTACCATTCTTCAAAGAAACAACTGTGTTGAGTCTATCAACCTGTTGATTGGGTGGCAAGCATAGGCGGTGTAGAAAGCTAGCTCTTTATGTGATATATCAAAAATCTGATATACTGTGTAAAGAGTACAGAGGTTCCCTTACTAGTAGACAAGGGCTTGCTATGCAATCCTGAAGTGCTCTAAAAGGGGGGGGGGGGGGGGGGGAAGTGTGGTTGAGCAGCCTTAGGCTTAACACAGAGGTGTGCAAGACATTTGTAAATACGCACAATGATTAATAAATGACGCACATGACTCAAAAAGGAGATCCATACCAATTTATAAAAATACCTAGTACTTTTATATATGTTTGTGCAGGGGTGTCCTAGGCATTGGGTTTTTTCTTACCGGAGCAGTTGAGGGGGCCTGAGTGCAAAGGCTGCAGGCGGCGTCCGGAGGTCCAAGAGGGGTGAAATCACAATGGATTAGAGTTCTGGAGGGCTGGGATACCCTGTTGGCACCAATGGCCAACTTAAACATGGGCCGGAAGCGACGGATGCAGTGATGGCTTCCAGTGTCAGGTTTTGGCTGTTCCGCAGGCCTCAGATTCTTCTCTTTTGGACATTCTTTAGAACAGGCCCGCTGCTCACGGGAGGTCTTGAGTCTTTTTCAAAGGCAGGCAGTCCTCTCAAGCTTCTGGAGTCACAGATGTCACAAGTCAACTTTGGTGCCATTTCGACAAGGGGTGTAGACAGGCTGGCACGGTTGGTACCAGGTCAGCTGCTTCGTCTCTGTTCTCGGCTTTTGCAGCTCTTCGGTGTCCTCTCTCTTCTTAGGTCATCAGGATCTACTTCTCTGGTGCCAGGGACTCTCCTAAATACTGAATTTAGGGGCAATGGGTGGGTGTAGGGTATTAGTCAATAGGTTACTGACCCTTAAGGTCACTACGCCTCTTATATGACCACTTCCTGTGGGAAGTGGGCATTACCCTGTCCCAGAATTCCTAAGTAGGCCATCACAAAGCTGGCTACTTCTGAATAATCGTGTCCACCTCACAGTAACCTACCTTGGAGGTGGTACTTGCCTGGAGGAGACAAGCCTACCTGACTAGCTAATTTTCCTACCTGTCCAGGTGCCACGGGAGCAGTGGACAGGGGGGAGGTGGCTTCCTCTCCTTTGAGGAGAGCCAGATTTGCATTCCAAAGGCAGCAGCTTCTTTGAAGTTCCCCTGCCCAAGGAGGCTAACCAGCAGATCATCCTGGGGGAGGGGGGTTTACACCCTCTTCCCGGACAGGCTTTTGTTCTGGGTCTCCTGAGAGCAAAAGCTCCCACCCTAAGAGGTCAGAACAGCATCTTGGGTGGCAAGCTGGCAAACCAGTCAGCAAACACTCCAGAGGCTGGGAGATTATCAGGGGGCACCTCTGAGGTGCCCTCTGGGTGAATGTATGGGAAATCCAACACTGGCATCAGTATGGGTTTACCAATAGGAGATACCAAACATCCCTATTTTCAGTGAAGCCATCATGTAGATGGGGGATCTCGTTTTCACCAGTGTCCAGCACATGTTTTAAAATGGCTTTCCAGTCTACTTACTCTGGTATTAATAGGACTCACCAGCACATACAGCACTCCTGTTGTGTTTTGACTATTGTCTGCACCAAGACATGCAGCCTGTAATGTCAGTCTTGCATGTGCCTGGTGAGGGGTCCTTTAGGGTGGCACAATTTGTGCTGCTGCCCTTAGGGGCCCTCTTTAGTACCTCAGGCCCTAGGTACTAGGGGTACAATTTACTAGGGAGTTACAGAGTGTGCTATAGGTTTTGCTAATTGAGGGAACAATTGTAAAGTTTTTAGGGAAAAAAAAACATTTTTTACAGGCAGTGACCGCAGCATGCACTTAGGCAGCACTCTTGACCTGGTGGTGAGTATGCTTAAACACGGCGTGCCATCAAGTGTCACCTATCAACCCGTCCCTTCAGTTCCTCTATTACCTGCACCACACAGTGGATTCCCAAAATCTAGCCTGGGGTGAAACAAAGACAAAATATAGTCCAAATGATATTTCTACAAGAGGAATTGACATCTATATGAGTAAACCACTACACTCAAGCCTCAATACTATCCACTAATGGCAGCTGCAGAGCAGGCATTTATGGCTTAGTGAGCAGGCACTTTTTACTTGGAGTCTCCTCGGGATCCAAAACCCCCATACTTGGAAAAGAACCCTTCAATTCTAAATCTTATTAAACTGGATTCACCTTGACATTCCTGTTGGATAATAAATACATCTTCAAGTGGTCCACTCCCAGTGGTGAGGTGCAAGTTTGTTGCTGAAGAATTAAGATAGCACTGTGAGACTGCCAGTCGGAGAGCACCAAGTGGGCAGACCATGAGCCAAAGAGCCATCTGAAGGTCAACTTGGAAGAATGTTTTGGGACCAGTTCATGCTTCAAGAGCATGGTTAAGCTGATAGTAGACAAGAGGTCCTCTAGATGGGCTCCAAACCACACATTTAAAAGAAGGCAAGCACCCTGGAGCTCTAATGTCCTTCCCATCACATGAAACTTGAACTATGTAACTGAGGCTTCAGACGTCTGCTGAGCTTTTTGATTTAGTTTCCGGCTCTTAACACTGGGAGCCAGTCTGCTTTACGGCAATGTAAACATTTCTGCTTGTGTGATCATGACATAACGTGTATTTGCAAAGGGCACATATCACCCAAGTGTATCAAGGCGCTGCATAACAGATGTTTATGGTTACCCAACTCAAGGGTACTCATATCAACCTCAGAATGGCTCGCGTCATTCCTCCAAGGCCGGTCGCAGGCTGTCCAGCTCTCTGGTTTCTCTGCCCCGTTTCGCACGGTGTCCTGTGGGGTTCCCCAGGGTTCCTCCCTCTCCCCTCTTCTCTTCAACCTTTATATCTATCCTCTCATTGTTTCCTTGCTAAGAATGGAGGTCTCCGTTTACAACTACGCCGATGACCTTCAGTTAATATTCGATCTTTCCCCCTCTACCAACTCCCTTCTTAAATTCCAAACCACACTTCTCTTTATTTCTGATTGGATGAGTTTAAATCACCTTAAACTCAATCCGGATAAAACAGAGTTGATCCTGACTGGCGGTTCCTCCAGCCCTTGGTCCTCTGCTTTCTGGCCCCCCAGCCTTGGTTCTTCCCCGGCCCCCTCTGCCTCAGTTAGAACCCTCGGCATCAAAATCAGCCGGGACCTCTCCATGCGCCCTCAGATCTGCTCCGTTGTCTCATCTTGCTTTTTATCCCTCCGGATCATCCGCAAGATCTCTCGTTTTTTTTCCCTCGATGCCCTAAAAATTATCATTTTGGCCATGGTTCTTTCCCGCCTGGATTACGGGAACTGCCTGTATGTGGGCGCCCCCGCCTATGAGCTGCGGCGCCTTCAGACCATTCAGAATCAGGCTGCACGCCTTATCCACCGGCTCCCTAAATTTCACCACACCTCTCCCCTTCTCATATCCCTCCACTGGCTTCCTATTCTGTACCGCACCCTTTTCAAAATGGGTTGCATAATCTTCATGGCTCGCGCCCATACAGCCCCTCTCTTCATTAACTCACTGGTTACTCATTACCTCCCCAGTCGTAATCTCCGTTCTTCCAGTCAGGCTCTTCTCACCGTTCCCCGCTTCTGTAAATCTAGAGTAGGTGGCACTAGGTTTTCCATTCTTGCCCCTCGTTATTGGAACAGTCTCCCACCTACCCTTAGATCTATCACCTCCTATTCACACTTTCGGAAGGCGCTCAAGACCTACTTGTTTGGTTTCCCTCTCACTGATCACCCATGCCTTTCTTTCTGCCCCCTGTAATCCCTCAGCGCCAGGAAACCGCTCGGTCACAGTGCGCTCTACAAATACTTTCAACTTCAAAGGTTGAGTGGACCCACTGGGATTTGAACCGGTGACAATGAGGTCATCAGGAGAGACCGCATCACCCAGACCGGAGGAGGCATCGCCATCGTACACAAGAGCACCATTCGCATCTCGGTTGCGTCCATCGACACATTCGGCGCTGCCGAATACCTCCACTTCCAGGTCCACATCGACCCCCAGACGACCCTCAGAGGCACCCTCATCTACCGACCCCCGGGACCGCGGGCACAGTTCTGCGATGACATCACGGACTTCATCAGCCCACACGCCCTCCACTCCACAGACTACATCCTCCTTGGGGACCTCAACTTCCACCTGGAGAACAACAACGACCGCAACTCCACCACCCTGCTGGACAACCTGGCCAACCTCGGTCTGAAGCAACTGGTCAACACCCCCACGCACCAAGCCGGACACACGCTTGATCCTATCTTCTCCTCCAGCAAGTACGTCTCCTTCAGTCGCTCCACCGCACTCCACTGGACCGACCACAGCTGCGTCCACTTCAGCTTCGCTAAGAACATGGCCCACCACCACCCGAAGCAGGTTCCACACAGAAACTGGAGCAAGATCACCGCCGACCAGCTCACCACCTCCCTCAGCCAGAACCCCCCCGGCAGGACACCGGACCCTAACACAGCAGCCTGCAACCTCACACAGTGGCTGTCCACTAGCGCCGACAACCTCGCCCCACTGAAGGACCCACTCATCAGGCCGAGAAGCAAGAAAGCCCCCTGGTTCACCGACGAACTCAAAGACTCCAAGAAGGCCTGCCGCACCCTGGAGAAGACCTGGCTCCTCGACAAGACCGCCGACAACATGACCGCCCTCAAACTCGCCACCCGCAGACACCACCAGCTCATCCGCACCACCAAGAAGAAATCTCTGAAGGAACGACTGGACAAGAACGCCCATGACAGCAAGGAGCTCTTCAACATCGTCAAGGAATTCTCCAACCCCATCACCGGCAACAACGACATCGCCCCCTCACAGGACCTCTGCGACTCCCTCGCTTCGTACTTCCACCACAAGGTCGCCGACATCCACAACAGCTTCGGCGTTCACACCCCGCACCCACCGATCGAACCCACGCACCCAGCCACCATCCTCCGGACATGGACCGAGGTGACCCCTGAAGACACGACTCGCATCATGAACACCATCCACTCCGGATCCCCGACCGACCCGTGGCCTCACCACGTCTTCAACAAAGTGGCCCCCACCATCGCACCCCACCTCCGAGACATCATCAACGCCTCCTTCAACACAGCAACCTTCCCGGAGAGCTGGAAGCACGCCGAACTCAGCGCCCTACTGAAGAAACCAACAGCGGACTCGACCGACCTCAAGAACTTCCGCCCCATCTCGCTCCTTCCCTTCCCGGCCAAAGTCATCGAAAAGGTCGTCAACAAGCAACTGGCCGCCTTCCTCGAGACGAACGGATCCCTCGACCCGTCACAGTCCGGATTCAGAACCAACCACAGCACCGAGACCGCTCTCATCGCAGCCACCGACGACATCCGTGCCCTGCTCGACAACGGCGAAACAGCAGCACTCATCCTCCTAGACCTCTCCGCTGCATTTGATACTGTCTGTCACCGCACCCTAGTACAACGCCTCCACGACACCGGCATCCAAGGGAAGGCCCTAGACTGGATCACCTCATACCTCTCCGGAAGAACACAGAGAGTACGTCTGCCTCCTTACCGCTCGGAGGCCACCACGATCATCTGCGGCGTCCCGCAAGGATCATCGCTCAGCCCTACGCTCTTCAACATCTACATGAAACCTCTAGCGGCCATCGCTCGCCAACACAACCTGAACATCATCTCCTACGCCGACGACACCCAGCTGATCCTCTCCCTCACCAGAGACCCCGACACCGCCAAAGCAAACCTCCACGAAGGGATGAAAGACGTCGCCGAATGGATGAAAGACATCCGCCTAAAGCTGAACACGGACAAGACAGAAGTCCTGATCCTGGGACCATCACCCTCCGCGTGGGACGACTCCTGGTGGCCCCCGGCCCTAGGCACCGCACCCAAACCAACGGACCACGCACGCAACCTGGGCTTCATCCTGGACTCCACTCTTTCGATGACCAGACAAGTCAACGCCGTCTCCTCATCCTGTTTCCTCACACTCCGCATGCTCCGCAAGATCTTCCAATGGATTCCGACCGAGACGAGGAAAACAGTCACCCAGGCCCTCGTCACCAGCAGACTGGACTATGGAAACACCCTCTACGCCGGAACAACAGCCAAGCTACAGAAGAGACGCCAGCGCATCCACAACGCCTCCGCCCGACTCATCCTGGACATCCCTCGACGCAGCCACATCTCGAGCCACCTCAGAGACCTGCACTGGCTCCCGGTCAACAAAAGGATCACGTTCAGACTCCTCACCCACGCACACAAATCCCTCCACGACCTGGGCCCAAGGTACCTCAACGACCGCCTGACCTTCTACTCGCCCACCCGCCAGCTACGATCCGCGAACCTCGCCCTCGCCGTCGTCCCCCGCTTCCAGAGAGCCACCGCCGGAGGAAGATCCTTCTCTTACCAGGCGGCAAAGACATGGAACTCCCTACCGGTCCACCTGCGGCTGACCCGGGACCACCTCGCCTTCAGGAAACAGCTCAAGACCTGGCTGTTCGAGCAGTAGCAGACCCCCCCCCTCCCCAAGCGCCTTGAGACCCTTCCGGGTGAGTAGTGCGCGATATAAATGCCATGATTGATTGATTGATTGAATGAGGTCGAACGCAGGCCCCTACAGTGGACGTATTAGTCCACTAAGCCATCAGACCCAGCTTACAATCCCTAACTTACTGTTCTATCTAATGACAGACATTGATTTTATTGCCCGAGTCTTCAAACAACACTGCCCTGATCCATTTATTTTTTCCCCTTAAGATTTGCCTTTGCTACTGACAGTAACTTTCTTTCTCTTTTGTAGGAAAGGTGGGTGGATGGGTTGGAAAACTCCAGTCTACCCTGACACTCCTACTCCATGCTCTCACACTGGGATAGAAACACTTGCTCGGACCTTCATCAAGTGCACTATCTCAACCGGGCCCCGTCAGAATGGTTGTGAGAGTGCAAGCTTCCTCGCGCAGGGAGATACAGGCAAGCGTGGAAGCTCACAAACCCTTCACATTAGCTTTGCTGTGCATAGGCTACAAAAGTAGCTGTTTAGAGGTGGGTATTAATAGTCGAAATAAAGCAGAGGTAACACTGTTTTTGGGTTGTGGGTCAATTATCTTGTATAATCTCACAGATTAATTCTACTGGCACAAAATGTCATTTATGAGAGTGAATGTGGACACCTTCACCGATCTAGCTGAAAACTCATTAACTATTCTAAAGACTTTGGAGCACATCTTTCGGAAGCTACATGATACAATAATCTAGCTCGGAGTCGACGCTGGCACTCGGCAAAGGGATGTGAGTGCATAATGTGTATATAGGAAAAGGAGTCACCTAGCCATTTTTGTAAATTCAGGTTGCTGTTTAATTTTCAGGTAACTGAGACTACGACAGATTGGTGCGCTGTCTCACAGCCATCGACCCCAAGGCAAATAACACAGTACGAGCTAACCCACGGTGACCGAAAGTTGTAGCCAGCATCTGAGATCTGCTCAATGAAGCATATGGACAGAGTTTGGTGGTCCCAGCCCACCTTCCTTTCAGTGGGAACAGAAGCCACCATCACAATACTGCATTAATTTGCATATGGTCATTGGCAGCCTCACATGTCTGACCAGGAGCTTAATGAGCTTAGCATCGAATTATCCTCTTTTCTGCTGTCTCATTAGATCCATGGCTCACAGCACTTTGGAGAAGGGTGTGGAGGAGTCAGCATGGCCACTGCCGGCGGTCTCCTAACAAGGAGATGATGCAGATGTCACGCGAGCACCACATAGGAGATGCACAGACTCTCTACTTGCATGTGTCAAATGGGTTAGTTGAAAAGAAAAGCTTTAACTGGTTGAATTTTAGGATGTACCACACTTTAGACCATTTTCCTTTTGAATAAAAATTATACAAAAAAGCTAAAATTCAGCTGTTAAGCTAGTGAGATGCCTTAACGACATAATTCACCTAAAGGTTACAGGCTCAGCTCTATAAGGAACCACTCAGCTCAAAATCATTCCAATGTCGGGCAAAAGAGTACCGATAACTTGAGTAACACAGGCGTGTTATTTGAAGCATTTAGAAATCCCATGATAATTCAGTAGTAAACTAAAAAAACAACTCGCCATTACTTTGATCACTCTAAAACAGAGAATATTCATGCCATTGGGGGGAGGGGAAATAGCACTGAAAAATGAGCACGCTGGACCCACTTTTCCTTACTGCAGTATCTTTTGGAAATGCCTGCCAACCCAGGATGAACACTGGTGAGTGCAGGCAGCACTAACATTTATAAAGCCAGATGTCGGAAAGGAGAATCGAGGAGAGGCCACGCCTTTACCACAGACCATCTAGTACCCATGAGCATGCAATTCTCTGACTTCATTACAGACCACCAAGCAAACAGCCTTTATTTACCAAATGCAGACAGACCATGCGGGGCAAGCTCTACCACCTATGACCAGACCCAGAAGGTGATCACCCTAATGACTGCTCCCCAAACTCATCACACAGGGACCTGCAGGCGCATGTGTTCCACAAAGAGCGGCCCTCAAGAGTTTTTAGTGTGAGACCCTCCCTCAATGTTGTCAAGTAACACTGGGATTGCCTTGATACTATTCATCTACTGTGATTGGCCATTTCCCAGTTAAATGCGCTGAACAAATAGACTGAACGACAGCCTGATAAAGCCCACCGCGTAACAGTGAAACGTCTAAACACAAGTTGGCTCAGCTATTCATGTTCTGGATGGAAAATGAAATAAATTCAAATATGTTAATTACACAGCCTGGTGCCTATAAAAGTTCATTTTCAGATACAACACACAACAATTTCACTGAGCAAATGGTTTAGGTATAAATAATCTCTGGGATTTCCCCCATAAATTACTACAATCTGACTACAGTCAAAGTATTCATTAACACCTATGGGCACCAGAGGCAACACTTAAGAGTCACAAAAGTGATGTTAGTAGACTCCGTCAACATAGAAATCAGAATTTGCGACCTCTTAGCTCCAAAGGATCCAAATCTAAATCAACATATTGGAATGAAGTGGATTATCCACTGCATTTTATGGGTGAACGCCAAATATAGTGTAAATCAAAGTGAGCCGAGATGTCAGTTGAATGTGATCCAAGTAAAAGAAATTTGGTATCCCACAAGTACCGAGTTAAATCGCAAACCTTACCCGGGAAAAGTGGTATGGTAGGTGGATGGCTTTATTATAGCTCACATTCTGCCGCTGGGATGGCCTTACAGCGCTATTGGACGTATGAGCGCCTTTGTAACCTGAATGTTGAGACAGCATCTCTGACCGTATGCTGGGATTGCAGTAAATGTGGTGTGTATATTGAATCCATCCATTATCTCTGTGAGGTGAACAGCAAATAAGTTTGCCCTATAACAAATGTTGCGTACATGAGCTACAGCAGCGACCCGACAGGGTGGCAAAAAATAATTACTTAACTGTAGGGTTTCGGAGGATTTGAGTGATTTTACACCTCTTAGTACATTTTTGTGTGCGCTACTGCCAACTGGAACAAGGAGTGCAAAGCAAAAATACATATTTTATTAGCAGCAAGATTAAGCAATCGCAGAATGACTGAGCTTGAGCTATTGCTGCATCTCGGTGGTTTTGCATCTAAACTATATTACCTCCAAACACATCGAAGCTGACATAAAAATATTACAGCTCAACAGAATTATTTTCGTGGCGAAATGCGTTTGTTGGAAATATAAATCAGATGAGGCGACTGCAGCGGACTGGCAGCCCCTGAACATATGGCGCCCTGAAGTCTTTTCCTCCCTGTTCTTTGGGGGGCCGCCAGTTCATTTACAGAGCTGTCAACGTGCTCCTTGGGGTTCATTAGTCACGCGGCGGCGGGCTGGCCGCGTCCACCTGCTCTCGCGCTCTCCGCACGAGGACCAGAGCTCTCTGCTGCTCCTCTGCTCATACAGGATGTGACGCACGCGCAGCTGGACCAGGCCCGCCGCCAGGGGTTAATTTTTTGGGGGGCCCGACACCACAGTATAACTAGAGCATAAAAGGGGTCTCGGGGTGAACAGGGAACTTGGGGTGAACAGGTAAATGCCTCCCGATGGTATGTTTTTTGACACAATATATTGAGAAATTAAAGGACGCGACACATTTGGCGGTATATTTTTTTTAAGTGGTTCACCATGACGGCTATTTCGTATTAGAAGTGATAAGTGGTGCCATTCGAAGCACAGTGAGAACAGAAAAATATTGGGAAGTTTTCAGGAAATGTTGTCAACTGGTGTTTTGAAAGCCCTCTATGACAATAAAAACGATGAAACCTGAACAGGATGTAAATGTAACTATATAAAGGGTTGTGTATTCTTAAGGCACCAGTGGATAAATGTATGGTTAATGCTGCATTTCTAGGCACATTTTAATACAAACATGCTTAATAACTGAATGGGGTTTAAAGGCAGTTCTAAACACATTGGCAGAGTTTTGAACACAGGGACATAGTGCACATAAAAACATGGGCTGACTCTCCCCGCCCCTGCAGTGAAACCTCAATGGAACATCCAGCATGTAAGAGGCAAGGTAGACATAGGCTGTTGGTAGAACATGGGCACAGCTCGGGTAGTGAGTGTGCCAGTATACCCAACTTCCACTAGTCAAAGGGATCTAGAAATAGCCAAGCAGGCGTCGTTCGAGAGCCCTGGTCCTAGTGCTTAATTTGTACAGGTGGTTGGAAGTGGCAGGCAGCAGCACTCGTGTTTTGCTGTCCTAGCCTTAATTTTCATCATGAGACTCGGACCCAGACCAAAAGCAAGGAAGGGATACTGAAGGTTATAGAGGAAGTAAAGGAAATCGTAACAAAAGGTCATAGTGGGATATAAATGACAAAAGAACGAGTAAGAAAAAGATACAGGAAGTGCAGGGTGGTGGAAGAAAGAGGTATGAGATACGGTCACAACTCGGCAGCCTTGGTACTCCGCAGGCCTGGCATTAACTAATGATGTGACAGCCTCCTTGGAAACGCACAATACACCAAATATTTTTACAAAGTAAGCACTGTTTGAATCCTGGGAAGCATATGCCGTTCTCGCAGAGCTTGGAGCAGAAAAAGTGCATATATAGTGAACTCACAGTGGCTGAAGCAAGGTTCTGGTTATTTTGGGCAATGCCGATGAGTCAATGTGTTTGGAAGTGGACAGGCTGCCCTACCTTCTCAAGCATTAAGAAGTACTGCTGATGAGCAATATTTGCCAATATTATGCCCTCTTGGCGCTAAGGACCGTTAAAGAACAATGTTGTTTACTTGTGACCATAGACGTATGTCCATGGTCCAAGTGTCCATAGCCTCCTGTTCAGCCTCACATGCCTCGTCTTTATGTGCATGCATGAGTGTCTTTATGTCAACGTGTCCCAATGCCAGTGACCGTGTGTAGCTTTCAGTGACCTCCGTGACCCTGTGTGCCTTTCTCCCACTGTCCCAATGTCAGGGTTGCAGTGTCTTCCAATGTCGGTGTCAGCCACAATGCCCATGTATCAGTGTCCACACATCATTGTTCACATGCCAATGTCCCTGCAATAGTGCCAATGTCTCCAGGTACATGTGCCCCTTTGCCAAGTTGTGTCCCTGTGCCAATATGCTGATCTCAACGTCTGGAATTGTCCCAATATCACTATTTCATGTAACTTTAACTTTCCCAGTGTGAGTGCCTTGCAGTGTCTGGGACTATGTGCCAGTGGCAACAATAGACTTCTCATTGCACATTCTAACATACACTGTCAACCTTATATTCCTGTAGCAATGAGAACCTCATATTCCTGAACCAATGATAACCTTATACCCTGTACCAATGAGAACCTTATATTATTGTACCAATGAGAACCTTATATTCCTGTACCAATGTGAACCATACATTCCTGTGCCAATACATCCAGGAGTCATTCTGTGTCAATGCCCAAGTGCCAGTGTCCCTGTGTCAGTGCCCCCCCACTCAATCAGTACTCATGTGTAAGTCTTGATGCCCCAACATGCGTCTCCCTTGGTAGGTTCCATGTGTCCGTTTTGGTACTCTAGTCCCAGTGACGCAGAATCATAGCCGCCATGCTGGTGTCCAGTGTTGTGCCATTTCCGAGTGTTAGTATCCATGTGCTGTAGCATCATACATCAGTGCCCCAGTGCTGGTACCCATGTGTCAGTGTCTTTAGAGCTAATATTTTTGGACCTGCCAGTATTCCTGGGTCAGTGTACCCATGTCCGTGTTAGGGCACATGTGTCGGCACCCCTGTTTGTTCCCCCCTGCAAGTGTTTCAATTTTAAAGTGTGTGTCCTTGTTTCTGTAGTTACATAGTGTCCGTGTCTTAGTTTCAATGTGCCCATGTCAGTTCTTTTAAGTCACAGTCCATGTGCCAATGGCAGCAGCCCAATGTCAGTGTCACTGTGACAGTGTCCTCATGTCACAGGGTCTGGGTTCCTACGCAGTGTCACTGTGGCATTAACCTTGGCAGTGTTGCAGTGCCAGTATCCATGTTTGTGTCCACACATCAGTATCAATGCTATGTCCCTGTCTCAGTGTCCTTGTGTCAGTATCCCAGTGTCAGTGACTCATGTAAGCAATCACCCGTCAGTACCCCAGTGTTGGGTCCCTCCATTCAGCACACATGTGTTAGTGTCCTGGTGTTGCACCATCAATGTATGTGCCCCATCACCATTCCAGCGTCACTATTTCAACATCCCCATGGACATGCTGGTGCTCCAGTGTTTGTGGCCCTGTGACTGTGTCCTTGTACCCGTGCTACCATGTTTACTGGTGCTCCCATGCCAGTGTTCCAGTGCCGATGCTTCTGTGTCAGTGTTCATGTCCCAGCATCAGTGTGTCAATGTCTGTGTTGAATAGCATCTGTTACCACGCATGCCAAAACCATGTGTGGCTTAATAACAAAGTCAATACCACGACAGTGTCGTTAGCACGAATTCCATTGCAACACAAGCCATTACAACGACTTGCTTTAGGGAAGCGCTGGACTTTGGAATAGTTTAAATTACTATTCCAACTCCAGTCAGTGCATCAGTAGGGAAGGTGTTGGACTTAAAATCCAACACCAGTCCAACATCGCACTCCCAAAAGCAAGTTGTAATGAATTGCGCTGTAATTGAACTCATGGCAACGTCGCAGTCGTGGTACTGACTGCGTTGTAAAGGCACTACGATGTAATGCCTGTGTTGTTATAGATGTTTCCCCTTTGCGTTAGCGCCCCGGCCAGTATCCACATGTCGGTAGACGAATATCTTGTTCCCCCAGTCCCTTCGTCATGTGACGGTACTGCTGTTTGTTCTAGTGTCATTACGCATGTGTCCCAGTGAAACTCTCCCATATCACTGTCTCAGCGTTAATGATGATGCCCTACGTCAGCGCGCCGGTATCACTGTTCCAATGTCATTATTGGTGCTCATGTATGAGAAAGCAATGCAGGACCGCACTGAACTATCTCCAGACCTTAACATGCGAGTCCTGCTTGGTGCCAGTTGCATGGGGGTGGGAGACACAAGCCTTATTATGAGGGCACTTGGCCCCTCCATCCCCTCACACTGGCTCGCGGTACATCAAGATGGCAGGAAGAGACAGCCGGACGTTGAAGGGCACTATCTGCAGGACTGAGAAGACCGGGAAGCTGACACCAGTTCTTCATTTTAGGCTGCTTGTCACCTCTGATTATTTAAACGGTGTCACCACCTATAATTGTATTTTTGCATGCCTCAACTGGTCTACAAATGTAGATACTCCACTGGAATCCTTTTTCTGTATGACTGTACTATGTCTGGTCAATATTTTCTGTAAAGGGGTTTAGTAGAGTTACCCCAAATCCCACTAAACAAAGAAACACTGCAAAGTAATGATGGTGAAAAGACTGAGTTATTTTGAGTGAGTTTTAGTGGTTTCAAAGCCTGAAAAAACTATCTGCGTTATTTTAAGTGAAGTTTTAGGGGCTTCAAAGCCTGAGAGTACGTTTTTTTAATGACTCTGGCAGTCTTGATTTAATATCGGGCATATTTGGAGTCACGGAGGGCCAGAGAGCCTATCACAGAACACTAAAGGGGTCACTTACCAGACCTGATCAGTACTTCCGGAGAACACCTGCCTCTAGAATGGTAGATCTCTTCCCATCTGAGAGTAACAGAGCTTCTTTACACACATAAAGAGGAAACATTTGGAGGTCCTGCATGCTGAAAAGCCTCACGTGCTAGTCTGGGCATTTCAATGCACAATCATTTTCTCCTAGTTTAGGGACAAACCAGATAATGCAACTTTTAAACTCCATGGTGTAGGGAGTACAACTGTAGCAGCCTCAATGTGCATCTTTTTCAAATTTCTGTATGGGCCTATCACTGCCAACTAGGATCCGCAGGGTTCCACCCAAAAACCCATCTTTACCATGTAGCACAGAAAAGACAAGACATGAAGTACAGACATCAGCTGTTGTCTTCTGTGTTGACAGACTCAGAACATGTTTCAGCAACTAATCAGAGATGCTCATCAACGTGAAAGAATGGAGTAAATTAGCCCCAAATACAAATACTAGGCACGGCTATTCATATCTGTTCGCACCACAATAATTTGTGGCAAACTGAAAAACTAAATCAAAATAATTGTGACAATTTTCACCAAAATTCGCCTATGCTGGTTCACTATGCTAAACACAGGATGGCTCAATAAATCAAACAGACTAGTAAACTAAAATTCTACAGACAGAAATAAACCGATAAGGGATAATCATGTTATAATCCAAATAAATTATTTTGACTCAAGTACTTTTTTAGTAAAAACAGACGCTGTAAATTTGGAATGTATTGTTCCTTCCTAACGAGTGCGTTTCAAATCAGTCATCTGTCAACTCAGTGATGAATTTAAAGCTCTGCTGCTTCCCAGCCTGGCTCCCGCGACACAAGTACCATTACACACATACATGAAAGTCACTCCTGACGGACGATTATTACCCTCCTCTGATTCTTCGGATTACTGTCAATAAGTTATTCGTATCAACTGTGACAATTAGTGGGCGGGGAGGACTGGCAGGAGCAGAAGCAATGGGATTTCCTTGCACACCGCCGACAGATTATCGTTGTAAATGATGGATCTTGAGCCCTGGAAGTGCACAAAGACCCAATCCACATCCTGGCCATGCTAGTGGCCTTCGCAGAACATATATTTGAACATTGCTCTGGCTTTGAAGTGCTTAAGGCAGCTTACCGACTGGGACAACGCTGAATCGAGCTCAGAGCGCTCAGCTCCCTGGGCAGCCATGGAGGCATGCATGTATGTTGCCCAGGAGAATTCCTTGGAGGAGGATCTGAGGCACTTGTCTTGTCAACTGTAACTTGATCTGTCTCCAGGTGACCTATGGCTAATGAAGCCAAAAGAACTTGACTTGAAAACTTGAAATGATGATGTGGACTTTTCCTGTCAGACTGAGCTTGCAGACAACAGCATGGAAAGCGGCGGAAGGAGACGAGTGAATGGTACTTTGAGATCATTGCTCCTGCTTTCAATTAGTTCACTTACTTATCTACATTCTTGATAAATATATATTGCAACTGAAGTAGATGAAAGGCTCTCTCAAGTATAGGGATCAAAAGGGAAGAGGTAAGCCTGGTCAATCTTCGATTTGTGACTACCATGCCCGTTCCGCGGCAGGTGGGCGGATTAGGAGTTGGAGGACAACAAGATATACCTTGCTCGTCTGCTACCAAACGACTCCCAGAGACAGCTAGGTAGCTTCGGGAAGGTTTGCACTTTTTCCCCATTTGGAGATTGCACCTCTATAGGATCATGTCAGGACTGGTGCAAGAAGGAGAAGCACTAAGCTGTGCTACATCCCCCTGCCTCCTAGTCCACTGCAGACAAACCCAGTCACTAGGGACTGGGGCAGTGATTGCTTGACAAAAGCTCAAAAGGACTGGGGCACGAGAGGGACAGTAAGCTCAGGGGGATCAGAAATGGTCCACCTACTTGGTTACTGTATTAAGAGAACTTGCGATCTCCTTATTTAGTTTAGCCCGTTCCAGATGGTCGGGCTGTTTGGGGGCTCATGCATACTCTGGAGCCTTCGATCAGAGTATGGAACAGTGAAGCCCACAGAACAGTCTACTCCACAGTGGAATCGTACAATGTAGTACAGACACATGGGAGCCAACACGAACAGCTGCTTCACTCACAGGGGAGACTAATGATGCTTGTGAAGGTGCAGGTGATCCTAGTGCAGTAGCACGGACAGAGGCCTCATAGGTGCACCACTAATGATGCTTGTGAAGGTGCGTGTGATCCCAGGGTAGTAGAGTGGACACAGGCCTCATAGGTGCACCACTAATGATGCTTGTGAAGGTGTGTGTGATCCTAGTGCAGTAGCACGGACAGAGGCTTCATAGGTGCACCACTAATGATGCTTGTGAAGGTGCGTGTGATCCCAGGGTAGTAGAGTGGACAGAGGCCTCATAGGTGCACCAGTAATGACGCTAGTGAAGGTGCGTGTGATCCCAGGGTAGTAGAGAGGACAGAGGCCTCATAGGTGCACCACTAATGACGCTAGTGAAGGTGCGTGTGATCCCAGGGTAGTAGAGTGGACAGAGGCCTCATAGGTGCACCACTAATGACGCTAGTGAAGGTGCGTGTGATCCCAGGGTAGTAGAGTGGACAGAGGCCTCATAGGTGCACCAGTAATGACGCTAGTGAAGGTGCGTGTGATCCCAGGGTAGTAGAGTGGACAGAGGCCTCATAGTGCACCACTAATGATGCTTGTGAAGGTGCGTGTGATCCCAGGGTAGTAGAGTGGACAGAGGCCTCATAGGTGCACCAGTAATGATGCTTGTGAAGGTGCGTGTGATCCTAGTGCAGTAGCACGGACAGAGGCCTCATAGGTGCACCACTAATGATGCTTGTGAAGGTGCATGTGATCCCAGGGTAGTAGAGTGGACAGAGGCCTCATAGGTGCACCAGTAATGATGCTTGTGAAGGTGCGTGTTATCCTAGTGCAGTAGCACGGACAGAGGCCTCATAGGTGCACCACTAATGATGCTTGTGAAGGTGCGTGTGATCCCAGGGTAGTAAAGTGGCAGAGGCCTCATAGGTGCACCACTAATAATGCTAGTGAAGGTGCGGGTGATCCTAGTGCAGTAGCACGGACAGAGGCCTCATAGGTGCACCACTAATGATGCTTGTGGAGGTGCGTGTGATCCTAGTGCAGTAGCATGGACAGAGGCCTCATAGGTGCACCAGTAATGATGCTTGTGAAGGTGCGTGTGATCCTAGTGCAGTAGCATGGACAGAGGCCTCATAGGTGCACCACTAATGATGCTTGTGAAGGTGCGTGTGATCCTAGTGCAGTAGCACGGACAGAGGCTTCATAGGTGCACCACTAATGATGCTTGTGAAGGTGCGTGTGATCCCAGGGTAGTAGAGTGGACAGAGGCCTCATTGGTGCACCACTAATGATGCTTGTGAAGGTGTGTGTGATCCTAGTGCAGTAGCACAGACAGAGGCCTCATAGGTGCACCACTAATGATGCTTGTGAAGGTGCGTGTGATCCCAGGGTAGTAGAGTGGACAGTGGCCTCATAGGTGCACCACTAATGACGCTAGTGAAGGTACGTGTGATCCCAGGGTAGTAGAGTGGACAGAGGCCTCATAGGTGCACCACTAATGACGCTAGTGAAGGTGCGTGTGATCCTAGTGCAGTAGCATGGACAGAGGCCTCATATGTGCACCACTACACTTATAATGCGACGAGATGCCAAAACCAAAACCAGCACCTGGAAATGACCGGAAGAAACACAGATGGCCAATCACTGCCACAGTCACCTTCCTCTGCTGCACAGATTGCAAACTCAGGCACCCACTCTCAGAGAAGGCGCCCCGCCCTCCAAGGGGTTTGAATAGGTGGCACCAGGTCTCTTCCTCAAAGGTCTGGACCTCTTGTGACTGTTCCAACAGGGGCTCCGACTAATCTTGCATCAGGGTCTTAAAGATCAGCCACTCGCAAGCAAAGGCCGCAGTTGTTGCATACAGAGCTGGGGCGCAGGAGGAGGCACTGACTGGCAGCAGAGGATGCTGGGTCCTTGGCCAAGCACTTGACCCCTTTAAAAGCCACAGCCGCGAGTAAACAGGAAGGCTTGAGAACGAGCTCGGATACAGGCTCAGACTTCGGGGCCTTAGAACCATGCCAGGTGTCATTAAATTTGGTGTGCATGTATTCAGCGAGGTTTTCTGGGCTTGGACAGCGTGCGCCTCCTTCTGGCTGGAGTAACTGCAATGGGATCACAGCTCACATTAAAGATGGTGCTAAGAATAAAACTTTCACACATTCCTAAAAAGTTAATTTCGTTTCCTTCATCTCTTGATAGTTTGTAGCACCGCATGCTGCCATAAAGGCGCTGCAAGATGCAATTCTGTCACTATGACGTCCACCTTTTAGAAGGATGTACAAAAGCAAAGACTCGAAACACTGAATGAGGCGTGTTAAGTGCTCTGACTGACGGGCCGGATTGTGTGTTTCAGTTCAGTCGCTGAAGATGCTGAGGCTGATGGCGCCCCCCACGTCACCCTAATTGCATCTCGAAGGCTCTTCGCAGATGAAAGATGAAGAATCACAGCACACGCAGGGAGAGCCGGAGAGCACTCCCACGGAGGGCCATCATGCCAGAGAGCCGAGATTACCTCCAGTGCACCCCCGGCGACTCAGCACGAGGCCAATTTGCATGCAATCAGCCGTGTGAAAAAGAAACTTTCTTTACGCTGTTGGAATACACTGCGCGGTAAAGAACACGCAGGAGAAGGCCTGGGCAGAGTCTTAGGTGAATTACGCTTTGAGGAGACTGGGAAGCTGTCAAAATAGCCACAGCAATTGTTTGTAGTCGAGTCTTCATTAGCTTTCTGCACTTGTGGCCGAGTGAACTTGTATTGCACATGCCTCGTGGGTGAAGCGTTGTCGTGCTTGTGAATTTTATTATGGAAATAAAGGACCTGTGAATGAAGGCGAAGAGGTCAAATACAAGGATTGATAAAGCCAATAGGACTTGCATGTGAAGAGCTACTGGCATGCCAATGTGATTTAGCCATGTTGCACACAAGAGTAGCTGCTGTTCAGCCTGGCCAAAAGTTAGTGGCGTGGAGGATCGTGGCACGGAGTGAAGTGGCATGGAGTGACGTAGGGTGTAGAGGAGTGTGCCGCAGAGTGGCATGGAGTATCGTAGAGTGATGTAGAGTGGCGTGGAGGGGTGTTGAGTGGAGGAACACACACTGGAGCAGTGTGTCATAGTGTGCTGTGGCATAGAGTGGATCAGTGTCGTAGAGGGTGTGGTAGTGCACTGCCATTATAGGCAACACATTTTCAGTTGAAATGACCATTACATTTCCACAGGATTTAGTTTCACAGATAAAACTATATAGCGCACAAACAATGTGTAGAAATGGCATCACCTAGTGTACTGATTTGTTTTGATTATATTAAAATATGTGTTTTTATCACACATCGGAATTACAAAAAAAACACATTTAATTTGTGCTTATCTTATTCGGATATATTCTGAAATATTTGCAAAGTTCATTTAAAGACATTTACGTTTAGCTGTGTGCTAGAAAAAAATACCACAAACCGCTTTCCTTCATCACAACCCCAATACCCAGCATGATTGTCACACAGACCCTCTCACTTTGAAGTCAGAGAAAAAAAAATAAACACCAAGCTCCCTCGGAAGACAGACTCCAACATTTGACCTCTGTCCTTGAATGTACAGCAAATAAGAAGATAAGAACAAAATTTAAAGGCCTGTTTGAAGAAGGCGAATTCTAGTGGAAGAACACAGTAAACAGCCTATGTTCCACGGGAGGAAAAAAAGACCTACTGAACAGCCTAAAACAAATAAAGGCCGCAAACAGAAAGCAAACAACTATGAGCTATAAAACACAAAGCCAATGGTAAGCAATGGGCGGAATGCATTCACAGGGAAGCTTTCCGAATGTCCCAAAGAAGTCTGTCCCAAATCAGAAAGCTATGGAGGCTGGTAGGTTTCGACTTAAAAGGGAATAGTGGTCAAGTGGCATGTCTGGTCTTCAGAGGTTGTTGTGACACATTTCCATTTTTGCATCAATTTCCCACCATGATGACTTCAAATTAAGGCTGCTTTCTCGATACAAATGATACCTCATTAGTGTGGCTGGGTCTACTGCACACGACAGGCAAGCTCCAAACTAAGGTCAATGGGACTACAATTTTCATTAACCCTGGTTTGATTTGTGTTTGTTGGGGCACACAAGTGGGGTAGCAATTTTATCGGGACAAGTGGGGGTGGGGGGGACGCTGGGTAGAAGGAATTTTGTGGATTCCTTCTCTCTCCGGTAGTTTACGTCACAAAAATCGAAGAAAAATGTACGCTCTTAGGCCACCCTGGACTTCATCGGATGTCTAGTTTGTAGAAATGTCTAGGTTTGGTAGCATTCCCTGGGTGACCGTCGAGGCCGGGTCTAAACACTGTAACTAGCCCTATTGGTGATTTCTCCACATTGTGTTTTGGGGCCTTTTGTATCATGGACACTAGGCCCAGCCACACAGGTGGGGTAACATTTTTATCCAGGAAAGGGAGATGGGGGGGGGGGATTTTGTGAATCTCATAAGTTTAGGTCTCATAAACTTAAGGAAAATGTGCAATTTTAGCCAACAGTTTAGATCTTCAGGGCATTGTGTTAAAAAAAATGTTATGGGATCCACACAAGGCACACTATCTTTGACTGTGCCAGTCGTTTAATTTTCAGAAATGCCCGGATTTGGTGGGTTTTTTCTGCACGGGCAGAGTAGATTGGTGCCGGGAAAAGGCAAGAACAGCATACAGGTATGACAATGCTTTTAAATATTGGGTTTCTTAGCAAGTTGGATTTATGAAAGGATTCGTGGCTGCAACCATTATTTGTTTTTTGAAAAAAGAACCATTAAAAGATGGTGCGCATGCCGGGACGATCACGTGATATGATCACAAGCAGGGTCACATGGCAATACTCTTCCAGGATGCGCACTTGAAGTAGAGCGCGAGGAGAGCAGTAAGACGCTGGGATGAGACAAGCAGAGTAAACGCGTAAATACGGGGTAAGAGTATGCATGACACTGTGATGGGCGGTGAGACCCCCTCGAGGTATGATCCCGTAAGAGATGAGAATGGGTCGAGTGGCGGCATGTAGCTAAAGAATGGAGGGGGAGTCTAGTGCCCGCATCTATTTTAAAGAGGATGGTCATTTTTGATTTGGGTTTCCCTTTTGTAAAACGAATACCATTACTGAGGGGATGGGAACTCAGTAAGGTTGCACTTGTCTTTCGTCTTGCGCATATCGTGAGTCAGTGGGCATGAGCGGTACTGTTTTGCCACCGTTTGTAGCGAATTGAATTGAACAGTGTATACATCACCTGAGGTTGAGAACAGGTTGAAATGTACTCTGGTATATTCACAGGTATACGGACGGCAACAGACTGTGCCGGTGGGGGACTTACGATTGAAGGACACCCCCTTGAACGGTGGGAAGCCGGTATGACTACTGTGGGCTACCACCGGGTAAATATATTCTGAACTCTGTGTCATATACATTACCTCTGACATATCTGTCAGTAGATGCGATGTAGGATGTCCGGACTGGTTGGTATTTTTAAATTTGTTCTTTATCAGTCACCCATGGTCTAAAATTTGAAATCCAGTGAGGTGAAGTTTGGCCCCAAGCCCTGATGAAATTGCCGTAACGGAAGATTGGCAATGATACATGTTGGCCCATCTTAAAGTGGTCTGAATCATGCAGTTTGTTTTTAACCTTGAGTAGGCTCACAGCATGGAATAAAATTAGGATCTTGTACATGTGAATCATAACTCTATTTTAGTTGTCGAAAAGTGGTTATATTTTTCACATTACGGGGTCTTGTCTGACACAAACACGCTTCTGTGCATATTCTTCTTTAATTGTTTTTCACCTCTTATGCTTTACACTGGACATTTTTTCTTTTCACAGGTAAGAAAGTTACTGATGAGGAGAAACGTGGGCAAACTGGTGAGTACCTACCAGCAGCTCCCCTGGGGTACTTTCTCACCTTCGCACAATTTACTTGGACACACCTTTCAAGATGGGGTACATATACATGGGGTGGACTGGTAAACGTGTGTCTGAAAGATTTTTGGGGGTCATTTAGGACTGGATACGACTGGCAATTGATTAAAGCCAGCGGTTGGGTGGAGAAAGCAGTACCCTACCCCCGGCTCTGAAGAAATGTTAACATGTCTTAAACAGTCAGGTCTAATTTGTTCATCGTCGCTTGTGAGTGGAGGGCGACTTGACTGGTATTTTCCCTCTTGTGCTCCTTAATGTGAGGGTTTTCCTAGGTGACAGCTGACCCGAGCTCGAAAAGTGCAGACATTCAGCAAAGAAGTAGGAGTATATTGAGACTTAGCCCAACTCTGCTATCCAAATGTATTAATAAACATAAAAATAAAAAAAACATCCAAAAACAAAGGCTCCCTTCTTAACAAAAAGATGGGGATGTATTAGGGGGCAGAAAGACTGTTGGGGTCAAATTGGAGTTGTAGGCTAAGACTGATATGTGGGTGGGAAACCCCCACACCTACTACCAATAAAAAAATGTCTGTGGTGTCCAGTGGGATTTTTGCTCCTCCCACCAGCGTAGATGGAATTTGAAGACCTCACATTGGGGTTGGATGCCTTCCTTGGGAGCGCAATCCTTTTGAACCCTTCTAGGAATCTTTTGATGACTGGTGCTGTGAAGAAACCTTTACACAAATCACCCCTGGTGTAGGCTACAATTAATGCCAGGTGTGGCTTGAGTAGTTGATGTTGCTGTTCAGCAAGTGTGTAAGATATATGAGCACTGTTTCCTGTGTGGAAATTGAATTTAAGGTATTGTTTTCTGTACACCATGTAGTGTACTGTTTCCATTTAACTGTGTAGTATTGTCTTGTGGTTTGTTTTCTAGTCTCCTTTAGTATCTTCATTGTTCTTTGCAGTAAGTTTAAATGCCAGAACTCTATGTATTCAGGCGCCATGCTAGGTCGCTGGTTCTGGGTGAAAAATGTGACCACTTCGCATTGTGAGAAGATGCTTCTTTGCCTTGAATTTGATCCTCTGTCCCTTGGACAGTTCGAGTTGGGTTGAGTACCAGGTTGGCCTAGCCCATTGATGGTCTATGAGAATTAGATTGGTTCTTGATTGTCTAGCTTTTTCTAGTACCTTTTGTAGCAGAGGAACTGGAGGAAAAGTGTATGCAAATGTCCCTTACCAGTTTAGCGACAGAGCATTCTCTTTTGATAGGTGGCGTTGAAACCTGGAGGCAAAGAATTGGCAGTTTTTGTTCTCCATTGTTGCGAATAGGTCGATTTCTGGTGTCCCCCAGGGGTTGAAGACCTGTTGCAGGTTCCTTTGCTTTATCTCCCATTCGTGTGAGATGCTGTTCTGTCTGCTGTGTCGATCCGCTTTGGTGTTGTCCTTTCCTGGCAGATGAATTGTCTGTAGGCTGATTCTCCTTGAACTGGCCCATTTCCTTATTTCCTGAGCTAGTTTTCTTAGGGTAAATGAGTTTGTTCCTCCATGTTTGTTGAGGTGAAACATTGTTGTGGTATTGTCCGTCTGGATCAATACTGTCTTCTCTCCTATGTGGGCTTGGAATGCCTTTAGTGCCAGGAACACCATCTTCATCTCTAGGAAGTTGATGTGCTTTATGGAGTCTGCATCGTTCCATTAGCCATGTACCCTCAGGTTTCCTGAATGTGCTCCCCAACTCTTGTGGGATGCATCTGTTGTGATGGTAACTGAGGGAGTGGGTGATTTGAAAGGTCTGCCTAGTGTTATGTTCCTGGATGCCCACAATTGTATCTCTGTCTGAACCTTTTCTGTTACAACCACTAGGTCCTCCCAACTCCCTGAGGTTTGTGACCAACTGTTGCATAGCCACTCCTGTAGAGGACGCGTGTGGAGACGTGCATGGGTAATGAGTGGAATGTATGATGCTATCATGCCCATGAGTTTCATGACAGTCCTCACTGTCAGAGACTGACCCTTCTGGTGGAGGCGAGTTTTCTGTTTGATATCTCCTTTGGGTCAGGTATGCCTGTGCAACCTTGGAGTTTAATCTTGCTCCTAGGAAGGTTTTTTTCTTGCTCCGGTTTTGTTGATGACTTTTTGTGGTTTATTGAAAAACCCAATTCTTGCAACGTTGTGACCATCTGTTGAACGTTTGTGCAACCTCTTTGTTTTGAATTTTTCTTGACCAGCCAGTTGTCTAGGTAGGGATAGACATGGATTCCTCTCCTTCTTAAGGATGCTGCTGTCGCTGCTAGGCACTTTGTGAAGACTCTGAGTTGATTTTATTCCAAATGGCAAGACCTTGAATTGGTAGTGAGTGTCCTCGTGGGTGAACCCGAGGTATCTCTTGTGTGCTTGATTCATGGGGATGTGCAGATAGGCGTCTTTTGTTGCAATGGAACCCCCTTTTTGTAGCTGTGGAATTACTTCCTGTAGTGTTGACATCTTTAAATGCTGCGTGCAAATGAATTTGTTTAGGAATCTGAGATCTAAGATAGGTCTTAGCGTGAGATCTTGCTGTGGTACCAAAAAGTAAGGTTAGTAGTTTCCTTTGTTGTGTTCCCTCTCTATCACTTGTCTTTGTAGGAGTTCCTTTATTTCCTGCTTTAATTGTAAGAGTTCTGTTATTTGGAACCTCTTCTTCCTTGGTGGATTTGGTGGGGGTTTGTTAGTTAGTTCTATACAATAGCCATGGCGCACCACATTTAAATCAAACTGTCTGTGGTGATGTTTGCCCATTAAAGTAGGTGGTACGCTATTCTGCCTCCCATTGGTGTTGTGTGGGGGTCTTCCCTTGTGGGCAAGTCACTTTGAGTTTGCTCCTCCCCTCTTGAGGGTTGTCCCCAGGCTCTTCCTCTGCCATGAAAGGACTGCCTTGGTTGCTGCTGCCAGGCTTGGTGTCCGGACTGCTGGTTTGATTGCTGTCCGCTGCCTTGAGTTTGATGTTGTTGTTGACCTGTTGAGAAGGACCCCACCCCACTTTCCATCGGTCTTCGGAGGTTAAAACCTCCTCTTTTGAAGGTGCCCCTCTGTTGCAGGGCTCCCATGTACCTTCTTTATTTGTTGTAGGGCTTCCATTGTCCTTCTTTATTTGTTGGAGCGCTTCTTCTACCTCACTTCTAAACAGGGCGTCTCCTGTGAGGGGTTTGCTAATTATGGAGGTTTGGACTTCTTGTTTGATGCCTGAAATTCTGAGCCAAGTGTGCCTTCTCAACGTTCTGCCTGTGCACGTTTGTTTGCTGGCTGTATTGGCTGCGTCAGGAGCGGATTTCAGGCAGGTGTTCGCTATGTTTCTTCCCTCCTGTATGATGGATCTTGCTCTTTTCTTTTCCTATTCTGGGATCTTGTTCATCAGTTCTTCGATATCGTCCCATTGTTGGTGGCCATACCGATTGAAGAGGGCATCAGAGTTTGTAATGCACCATTGCGTTGCTGCCTCTTTCTCCATCTTTCTCCCCACCATGTCCATTCTTTTACTTTATCTCTCTAGAGGTGGGCCAGTGGAGGAATGATCATTGCTCCTCCTTCTTACTGTGGTGACAATGATGGAGACTGCCACTGTGATCCCATGGATGTATTTAGGGTACTTTGTGGAGGGTTTGTATTTTTCACAACCCTTGGGGCTACCCTCTTTGCCAGAGGCAGGCTCCTTGAAAGCCTACTTGCTTGGTCCAGAATGCTTGGCAGCATTGGAAGGTATTGTGACTCCTTGGTGGATGGTGCTAATGTTTCTAGGAGGAATCAAGTCTCCTTTCTCCTCCTCCAAGGGGACCCGAAGGTATAAGCTGCTCTAAGACTGTTGTAGAAGGCTATGTCGTCTGGTAGCAAAGCCTTCAAGGGATAGCTATAGACCTCTTCTTCTGGGCTTTCTGTGTCGAGGTCATTGCATTCTTCCTCGAAACTTCCCGAGGCATCTTCTGGAGCGTCAAGTTCTTATTCAACGTCCTCTTTGTGAGTTTTAGGGGTGCCGGGAGCTTCGTGGGTATCCTCCTCCTCCTCTGCGGTAGCGGAGGGTTTTGCCGGGATTCTGAATTTCTTCAGCGCCTCGTCGAACTCTTTCTTTCGTTAAAGGAGTGCTGCCATTTCTGCCAACAGTCGTCTTTTCTTTTTCTCCACCTCGAGGCCACTTTCAGTGTCTCAAGCCGGGGAGATTCTCTTCTTGGGTGTGTTGGATTCTGCTGCCGAAGGTGTGGTTATTCCGTTTGCGGCCTCTCATTCGGCACCTGTCTACGCCGATCTTCCCTCATGGTATAGCTGGGGTGCGATCCGTGGGTTTCTTTTGATTGCGGCTGACCGTTTTCTTTGACGCCTGGGCTGCCTTTTGCGCCTTCTTTTCAGGGCCCTTGACATCCGACGGGTGAGGGATTTTTACCTTGTCTGTTTTGTTCTCTACATCCTTCGTCATCTTCTTCACAGTACACCTCCACTCGGCGTCCCCTTCGAGGAACTCGACATCCAACCCCATGTGTCTATTCTGCTGCCACCCCCCAGTCTTCCTCGTCGCTCGAGAGGCCCAAGTCCCTTAGCGATATCGGTGGTTTCTGACTTTGGAGCATTTCTGCGTAATGGTCTTCCCTCTGCTTGCGATGGATCTTGAAAGTCTTCGACACGAAAACCACTCAGGCCTCGCAGTCTCTATCCTTGTGATCCCTCGGCAGGAAGAGGTTACAAACGACGTGTGGATCGCGTTGAGCAAACTTGTGGTGGCAATTTGGGTAAAATTTGAAAGCGGTATATTCCATGGCTCCTACCTTGCCTTATTTCGATCCATTTGTGCAGTTGCTCGGTCGGGATCCCCCGACGAGTAAAGGTGTCCGGAGGTCTTTTCTCCCTCTCCGGTGTCTTCCCGATCGATGAAGGGCATTTTTTTGCTCTCAAACTCCTTGATTTTTTTCAGGGGATTTCGTCCAAAACTTCAGAATGTCTCCCTTTGCTTCCAGACCCAATGGCGGAAAAAAAAGAGTCTGAAGATGGCTATGACACACAGCAACTTCCGGGGCGGCGACTGACGTCACACAAGGGATGGACCTAGCACCAAATGGTGGTCAACGACGCCCTAAAGGGAGAAAAAAATAAACCACAGAGGAAATTTCGAACCCAACCACTAGATGGCGGAATAATGCAGAGTATGTGAATCCAGAAAAGGATTAATGCTTTCATGCTGCAAAACACCTCCTATCTGCCCCTGACAGGAGATGGGGGAGGTGCGGAAATATTGTTGGGGGGTTATTGGGGGAGGTGGAGGCTAGGCCAGATGCCCTCCTAAGGCAATCCCCAAGCAGGGATCCCCTAGAGAAAGGTACCATTAAAAAGGGGAGTCTCCCCCCTTACCACTGATACCCCTCCCACTGGCATTGGTGCTCAGGGGGCTAAGATATGTCCCCAAGCACCGATGCAGTGAAAGTCAAATGAGTCAATCGACTCATTAAGTTTCACTGAAATGACGTCAGTACACAGTGCATGCCAATCGCCATTTCCAGAGCAAAAAAGACACAGCCTCTGGTGCTGGGGAAGTTCTTCCCCAAGTCCCGAGGCTGAAATAATGAAAGGAAAAAAAAAAAAAGAGAATGTTAAGTAAAAAAGCATTGGCATGATAAAGTATTTGGCCACCAGCCCTGGCACTGAAGTAAAGTTACTTTTAGACAGATGTGCACAAATGATCAGGAAAAATGCTATTACTCACATATCAAGAGAGCCAATGGCTGAAGTGTGCTGATTGATTGAACCATGGTATACATTGCGGCGAGGAAGCAAAATGTGAACGGCAGTTGAACAAAACAATGAATGAAGAAACCTCATCTTCCAAAACCACATATCTATGTATATATGTATGCATTTTATTTAGGGATTTCTTTTGTCACATGAGATGGCTAACAAAGCTGTCTCTATGCCACACCTAAAAATGTAGGTCTCAGAAATTGAATGTCTCATACTGTTCCCCACTGGCACAGCTACGGCTATGCTTTTTTGTACTCTATTGACCGTGTTCAATGACTGAGTGAACTGGATCAAAAAGTAAAGAAATTAGCGGAATGTGGAAATTGGCCAGAACTTTCCATCCGGCAGTGGCAGGTATCTTTCGCAAGTCAGGTTAAACAAGCAGCAGGGGTGCAAAATCGATCAGCATGCTAATTTATGCATGCAGGGTGTTGAACAAAATGAAAATCAGATAGATGAGTTAATGTGTTTGACAAATTGTAGAAGGGGACAGATGGCTTCCTCCTGCTGCCTGAACGCAGGCTTTGTGTCACCTTACAGAGGTGAATAGAAAAGTGACCACCAAGGATTTATGCAGTGCAAGCACCTATCTGTGCCACAGGCTGGTTGTGTCAAGGTTAATCTCATTTACTGTCCATTAAGAAACACAGATTCTATGACTCACAAGGTCAGCTCAACCTTTAGCAACAAATAAAGCATGTGCAACACCATTAAGGCCCGGCCACGGTGGCACAATATCTCTCGTCATCACCTGAAGTCACAGGCCTCCGACACATATGGTCTGCAGCGTAAAAGTTGGATGTCGTTCGGATTCACATCAGTAAGACCTGAAGAGGCCACTTCGCAGCTCAGTCCGAGGCAGCTACTGGTTCAACTGGGACTCTTCTTCAACCATTTGAAATAAGAAGCCATAGTCAGTCGTAATGATAAAGTTTAAGTCCTTGAGATGCTGCTTCTAATCTCCTTGCTAGAAACATCTGAAGAGGATCAGTAATTCTGTGACTCAACCAGGTTCAGGTCATGAACAATAGCTTGATGCACCCCTGTGCAGGTAAGTCGCGGCAGGACCTTCACTTCAGACGGCAAAAAATCAGAATGTGCACCAGCAGTTAAGGTGCATGACTGCTGAGCCATGCCATCCTTTGCAAGTTGAAGCAGAGCCATTGGACCAAAATCTCAAGCATGCAGATTACCCTGCAATGTAGTGCTACAAAGACGTTGTCACCAAGTTAAAACTTTCGCGACTGCAGATCAGTGCTTTAAATGGACAGGTACTGTACAGTACTGAGTACCTGCACTTCTTCAATTTGAAAAGTAGAGTACCTGCACGTCTCATCCCTATAGCAATACATTTAATGAGAGAGTACCATCAGGAGCAAACAGATACTATAAATATTGAGTACCTGCATTCCATTTAAACCACTGTTGCGGACAACAGTGTTAGTGACATTCTTATACTTAAAATGATGCATACCCATTGGATTTCAATTGTTTTACCTTGGAGCATTCTGTGGTGGTTTTGTTTGTAGATTTAGATTCCGTATATAGGTTTCCTGATTTATGCCCTTATATAGGTACAATTCACATTGCCCTTATATAGGCATAGAAAATCCAGCCCTTATTTAGGCATTGTGCATGCTAACCAAATACAGGCATGGTCTCCTACATCCGTCCATCCACGTCACAACGAGTTCCTGGAAAACCAGACTCTTAAGCCTTTAGGAATTTCCCTTGCTTGGATATTGATTTCTCCAAGAACTCATTCAGTATGCATGAACATCTATTCCTTAGGGGTTCATTCATGACGTTCCGATGCCCGACTTTTACATCAATAGAGGCATGCCTAAACATCTTCAAGGTATAAATATACCTGCACTTGCCCTGGCAAACCACCGTTCCGGCACGATCCAGCTCTACTCCCTACTTGTGGTTCGCCACGACAAGTTCGGAAGGAGATCGAGTTCCAGCCTGACGCACTGACCAGACGCTGTCATCCTCTTCACAGAGAATCCAGCTCCAGTGTTTCTGACTCCCCTTGCGGGGTGTTAGATAGTGAGTCCCGGAACAGAGATTCCAACCTCGCACATTCTAAGGTATGGAGCAGACTAGAACTTAGAGAAACTTTTGGCAACTCTTGGCAAAACTAAAACTATAGCTATAGTTAGCTATACTTTAGAAAACAGCATCTACTTCTTACCTCATACTACACTTAGGTTACGTACTCTGGGGCAGAACTATTTAGAAGCATCAGATGAGTATTCACCTTTTAGCCTGTGTTATTTATGTATTTTAGTTAATATATGTCATAGCTACAAACCATGCTTTTGCAGTATTATTTTATCTTACTGCTAACTCTGTACATATTGTACTTCGCAGCCTGTCTTACGATTGCAGCAGTTCATATCTCTTGCATGAGAAATAAGACTGCTCAATAAATCCTTTTTATTGAAACGCCCGTCTCTCTATTTCTGTGCACCTCTGTAGAAACAAAGCATGCATGATTGACTGAGTGAAACTGTTATCTATTGTTTCCACGGTTCTGAGATTGTTCCGACTCTAAGGGAAACAAAGTTGTCATGTTAATGCGGTTGTCAGAAACTAATCCCTTCCTGTGTATTCGAGAAGTTTCTAGTGACCTCTGAGTTAGCTGGCGCCCACAAGTAATTAAGTGTAATGTACTCGATCGAGACATACTGACCTCAGTCCTATGTTAATTCTATAGTGTATATTATTCCAATGCGCAGAGCCTATCAGGGATGTAGGAACTACACTACAGTGGCATGCATTTTATCGGAACCAAGGTTTTGTCTTAAGTTACCCCAGGCCATCTCTAGTCCTGATGAGATCCTCCCATCTTCCATAGGGTCAAAACACTGTTGACTATTATAGCGAACAAACCGCTGCTCTCATATAACACTATGCGATCTATCAACAGCGTTCATTGTACTAAAATAGATGTTAGGATATTGTTGTTTGCCTTACAAATGTACCGTGTAATGCTTATGCACTACCTCACTTTTTCTGCTGGTTATGGTTTTCACGCACTCGGGGATTACTGTGCACTGTTGACTGATTGAGATCATATTGTAATAAATCTTGTTTGCTTTATAACAAACTCCACAGGTATACTTTGTGACTTTTGTGTGACATTTCATGTTGACAGTTATTGAGCTCTACTATTAATAATCATTAAAAATGAGTTCCATGTGAATTAGTGTGTTTGTTTGATACCCATTGGACTTCGGCAGGTCAGTTTAATGAATGCAGAACTGATGGCTGGTTTATTCTGTTAATTACGAATCAGTAGCCCATATGCCACCACCCAATGTGATTGTGGGATATTGCTCTATTTACTTCTGTAGGAGTCTGCTGCAAATCAATTGCTTTGCAAATATAGCAAACACTCTGGCAGTAATATGTTTAAATGCACTTGAGGACTTTATTGTCAATATATGTTTCTTATTCTTCTTTCATGATCACTATAAATTGAGTGGAACTACCAACGCTGCCCTTGCAGTATCAGTGGTGGAAGAAGCAGTAGTGATAGTGAACTTATATTTAGCGGCTTGCCGATGGTCCACACGAGGACCAAGACGGCCCCGGTATGCATCAGCAGCAGTTGTTACTGGGTGGGAAACGGAAATATCTACTTAGGGACAGTCAGGGTATTCACTTTTCACAGTGGGAGAACACTTCTTGTGGAAATAAAGGTTCAATCCAATGAGATGGTGGGTCACAGAGGGACTCCAACACAATATCTCTTGTTAATGGAAGTCACAAAATGACTCCTTGTTCATTCAAATCCTTGCATTAATGAGGCTGTCACCTAAGTAGATGAGCACTAAAAGATGTAAATATGTGCAAAGAAATGAAGGGGAACTGGCAGGAACTGCTATGAGCCCCCAAAATCTCTTCACAACCCAAACCAAAACGGAAAGCAGGTGTTATGTACTTTCACAATCACTGCCCACATGCCCTGAAATCCGTGCTCATACAGGACCCTACAAACATGCGGATTCTGAGCATTCCACTGGCAGCAACAGAGCCCTAAGGGCAAGCACACAGGCTCCTCAAGTAGCAACAGAGTACTAAGGGCAAGCACACAGGCGCCTCAAGTAGGAAGAGAGCCCTAAAGACAAGCACACAGGCGCCTCAAGTAGCAACAGAGCCCCAAGGACAAGCACACAGGCGCCTCAAGTAGCAACAGAGCCCTAAGGACAAACACACAGGCGCCTGAAGTAGCAACAGAGCCCTAAGGACAAGCACACAGGCGCCTCAAGTAGCAACAGAGCCCTAAGGACAAACACACAGGCGCCTCAAGTATCAACAGAGCCCTAAGGACAAGCACACAGGTGCCTAAGTCGCAACAGAGCCCTAAGGACAAGCACACAGGTGCCTAAGTCGCAACAGAGCCCTAAGGGCAAGCACACAGGTGCCTAAGTCGCAACAGAGCCCTAAGGGCAAGCACACAGGTGCCTCAAGTTGATATGGCCTTTCAACTACTTGTACAACACACAACAGCCTCCAGAGCGGAAGAAAGTGGGAATCTTTTTAGTGAAAAGCAAACTCAAAGGAGTACGGGGGGTGTGTTTCGAAAGGTAATATCCAGGGTTACAGCACATATGTGCAACCCTAGAACCTAATGCCTGTTCTGTTTAGCCAATGCTATAAGAGCGTAGGCCCCAAGTCACTCCCAAGCTGGACTGACATGCGATCATCTTCATCCCTCTGGGCTGACTAGAGAGCTCCCGTTGCCAGGGAGGTGTGCTTTTTACTATTATTAAGAAGTGGACCTTCCACCTCTTTGAGGACCACTCACGGACATGACTCTCCAGTGCATTCAGCTGACATGACCCCTCACTTACCAGACACTCCAGCAACCTGGCAGGCCGTGCGATGATGATCATCAGCTTCTTCACCAGCTCGGTTACGAAGGCCACCTCCGAGCTCTCCGAGCGCTCGTGGGCCTGTGGGAAAGAAAGGTTACATTTATGTTCCAACACTTTCACCAACAATTGAAGACACAAGCAATGGAAATACAATAGGCATCTGTCCCTGTATTACAATACACCTACTTTGAGGAGAAATGCAAAGTTATACAGGGTCCATCAGCAGTCTGCACATGCAATGCATACAAGGATTGAGTCAAAGATTGGCAGGGTGATGAGCAGAGTGCCCGTGGCCTGGTAGTCAAAGTTATTACCAAGGAGCAGTGAAGTATTCGGAATTTGGATCGTAGTAGGTTGTTTTCATTGAAGCCGGTTCGATTACAGGGAGTTGCCTCTCAGTCGGAGCAGCTGAGGCCACACAAAAACTTTTTTGTTACTTGGAAGATACAACGCAGAACAGCAACAGTAAGAGCAGAGCAAATCTAACCCCAGAAAATAGAAACGCATGGACGTCCACCTCTGGAAACATCTCTCTATATGGTAAAGGCATACACAACTGTTGCATGTGTGTTGGCCTGCTTTCTGTTCTACTTCTCTGGCAGGGATCAAGGTGGTGTAGAAGGCCTAAAAGGTACATAGAAGGAAACATCACCCTGGTGTTTCCTGGTCCTCTTCCTTGGAGCTCCCAATACCTCTGGAGAAGCCGGTCAACCGGTAACAATTTTTCCTCCAGCCACTCCACTCTCTGAGTTGCTCCACAGCTTTTACTCTCCTTCTTGCCATGTTCATAGCAAAAACAACTGCAGCCATGTTAAATAGTGTGTTGAAGATTTACCCAAGAAGAGTGCGCCTGGCACATATTGGACCACAGGCCACATTTGAGTGATAAGAATCTTGATGCCCTGCGATTGGTCATCCCCTTTCTCGGATGGTCCTCCTCTACTCTAAAACATGATTGTGTCATGACTGCAATACAGGCCTCACATATACTGTGGTTGACGTGACCAAGCACTTTATGGGAAACGTAGACAGACTCCAAATTAGATCACGGCCCATCTTAATGCAATGTACCATGTCTTCTGCTCAACCAGAGTTAAATCTGGTACTGCACCATCCTTTACTTTCTAATTCTAACCCAATTAGTCGGAGCATGCTGGGACCCTCCTTGAAGGAAAGCTGCTCGCTCTGTTCTGTCTTCCTGGCACCACTGGCAGATAGACGCATAGGTACCCAGGCCAAACCAAGGGCCACAATCAACAACTCCTCCATCATGCCTAATTAAGTTCTGAGTCTGCTCTCACCATTTTTCTGAAGAAAGCTTCTCTTTAACCAAATACAAGGCCTAACTAACCCTCTACAGCAAGGTTTCCCTGACACTATGATCTTCAAGGTGTGGTCACCCACTTCAGCATTCGATAAAGTCACCCATTTAAATTATAAGTCACTGCAAATGCAGTTTCAGTATGGACTGCAACAATGGCTTTGATCGCAACGAGGCACAACATCCTGACCACTGCAAAGAAGAAGCTCCGATCTATGCTTACTGCTGACACTATCAACGAGCACAACAGCATCTGTCAACGGTGAGAGAAATTACACTTAACTTGTGCAGGTCAGATTCTTTCTCATGGGCAGAGAGAAGTGATTCAAGTTGCGGACCTTATTTCATGCTTCCACTAGGGACAATTACGTTGCGTCTCATTTCTCTCTTGTGTGGCTCTTACTACTCAACATTTGCATGCTGCCTCTTACAGGTTTACTTAGAGCTCTTTGACACCCACTCCACTCCTATGTCAATAACACAGATATGCAGGCGTGCTAGTGGTTCAAAATGGTGGGAGGCCTCTTCACGAGGATTAGGAAAGGAGTAGCCTGAACTGCAGTTGTTCCCAAATAGCTCCAGTCTTGAGCCCAAAACACTTATTTTGGTATGCGGCCAGCTACTCTTCCAAGGCCACCTTCAGCAAAGCCATAATTTGCTTTGAAAAACTTTGGTTAAATATGACTAAACCATGACTACCTAGACACATTAAGGTACCTCAAGAGCACTCTTCTCCATATGTCAGGTCATTACAATTGTCCCTCCTCCCGACTTAAAGTGCACTTGACAACACACTGGTTCACTCAACACTGTAGGATGCCAATTTCCTCTTAACAACTCTACCTAAGTATCAGATTATCAAATTCCAGAGTTCCCACAATTCGTCTGGTCCACTAAGTGGTAGTCTGCGACACAATAACCATATATTTCCGTTCCTAGGGAATTTGGGGTGTGGGTTCTCAGCTGGCTCAGAGTATGTGTTAGTAGCAAATTCAATTCCTCTTCCTGAACCTATGAATGCTTGTTACACCACTCACGCTCACCTCTTGCTGAACAAAATTGCCCACAACGAGTTCTTTAAAATCATCTCCAGTCATCTGGGCGCTGAAGCCCTTGAACAAACTTCCAGGCCACATCCGTGTAATCATGTCCATCATTTAATTCAGGAAGCCTTAGGAGTCACCCTCCATGGCTTTACACTAACCACACCAGGGTAGAAACACCCTTGGACTTCTCCTCCATGTGGTTTTGTCTTTCTGAACAAATGTAACCCCAAATATCCGGTTTTAAAAAAATATACTTTTGCTAATACACAAGAAACAATTATCAGGGCGTAAACAGTATGTGCAGATGTACACAGTATAAGCAACCGTTATTACCATTGTTGAGGAAGGTGAGGGGTATCATGGCGTAATCGAGGCTTCGCCTCTTGCGAGTCATGGCTTCTCCCCACACTCAACGATGGTAATAAATAGCATATTACACTCTACACATGTGCATATATACTATATAGCAAAACGTGTGACAATAGCTAAGCCTCAAGGATACAGGGGGCTCTACAGAAAACCAGGCAACCTTACTGGATAACATGTAACTTCCTAGAGGCAAGCATCCTCGTTTGTCTATTCAGCAAAAAAAAAAAAAAAAAAACTATCTCGCTATCGTACATAAAATAGGCTACTTAAGAGGGACACTCGCATAAATTAAAATGTTAACAATCCGCGTGACCTGTGTCTACCTGCATGACCCGTCCCCAGCCCTCAACCCCCACCATATACCCAATGTACATTTGTTTCCCTTTTTGATGTCCAGTGAAGGAATAACTAACCTACAAAATTGCCCATATAAACCATGACGTCATATTAGGATGCAGGGCAATGATGACGTCAGGAGCAGGCTGGGCAGGATGAGTGCTCCTCCAAAGTGCACCCTTCCAGACTACCTGCTGGAGGAGATGTTGTTTGTGGAAAGCTACTTTATTGCAGGCTGTCTTCAGGGGGTCTCATGCTGCCTGGATTTGGAACTCCCTGCCTTCCAAAATGTACCAAAAATTCACTTGGGTGCGTTGTTCTTCCCAAACCCTCCGTTACCCTAGTCCTTTAGAAGCACCTAGAAACTAGTTTTCTTACCGTACAGTGCTCACTCTCAAAAACTTAATGGAAGCTATTTTTGTTTATTTTTTTTATAACGGAGGGTGACCCTTTATATTTCAAGAACATAACTACAAATTAGATAACAGACTAAGCCTTTAAACAGTATCCAGCGTTCTATCAAAGAGGAGGGAAAATAGTCAAGCAGGTTTTTAAAAACAAATTACATTAAAAAGTGCCTAATATTATTGCACCAAGTACCTTTCCATTACAACTCTCGGCAAATCTGAAGATGCCCTGCTCTCCAAGGTGCTTTTTGTTAAGATGTGAACCACCCCGAAGAGTGACCACCAGAGTCTGGCGCAAAGCACTGCTGCTTTAACTGAGAGTAAGGGGGGGGGGGGCGCTACTATACACATGAGCTGCAAGGCGAGGATGTACATGTTAGGCAGCCTCTCCTCAAAGACAGCCCCCTGCCCCCCAGGAGACTGTGGTGATAGCAGCTGCTTACATCTCTCTGTAGAGATTCCCTCCACTAAGGATAGTGCAGAAACCTTTAGGAATGTATTCTTAGGTTGGTAGAAGGAACCCGAAAGAGCAGGATCAGCCATGCAATATAATTTGAGAAACTCCTTCAATAAAGTGTTTTGGGGTTTTCTAAAGAATGAACAGCTAGGTTTCTTCAGTGTTTCACTTTAAATAATATTTGTGAGCTTCTAAATATTCTTTTGGCTTCTTAATATTCGTGTGCACCGAGATTCTGGCGGTACAGGCGCTTGTATGTGCCGTCTACGGTAATGGATTTTGAAACATTCATTTCCATAGATATTGGTCTTGAGGGCAGAGGGAAACCCGCTTTCCATGCAAACATTTGAGCAGACAGTCCCTGCAGAGAGCTCCAGCTGAGTGCAACCCCAAAGGCTACTTAATATTGAAAGGGACTAACCGCACAGAGCAGATTTTCAGACTGAATATTTTTTAGGGCTACTTTGGCACGCAAAATATATAATTGGCTTCACATCCAAATATATTCTGTAATGTCCCCGTCAAATTAGCGGTGGCACGCGTAAGTCACACGCGGATAAAAGGGTGGCCATCCCCAACCCTCTGAAGTCAATAACAGCAGAGTGACAGCCACCACTGGACTCTGGAGAATTGAGACGTCTAATTAGAATACAGATTGAGCCAGAGAGGCAAGCACCCCGGGAGCAGCTGCCCAACACCCCCTGAGTTGCTACGGTCACTCGCGGGCATCCACGCTAACAGCAAGGGACCAGACATGGCAGACAGGCTCATTTACTGGAGCGCGTTATGATGAAAAGGTATCGCCGTGGAAGCCAAGACCCCAGAAAGATGCAGGGATGCTCTCGGCTCTTACCGCTTCACCAAGGAGGTAGGAACAGACAAAGTTCTCACTGGATACTGCTCGGTAAGCATTTGTCTTTGTTACTAAAAACGTTGGGGGTTCCTTTAGATATTATGAGCTGTTGTGTGTGTTATTCATTTCATTAGGCTGTCGTCAGTGATTGTGGTGTTTACATGGGGTCATCAATAAAGAAAGAGGACAGTCAAAAATGCCGACTGTCAACCCAAGACAATAGAGCAAGGCACAATTAGGGCGGAGGATCAAGGCGGAACACAATGAGGCTGTCAAACACCAACAAATGCAGACAAATGTACTTTGTGGAAGGAGAGGCTACAAAGACAGATACACGGAATACTCGTAGAGAAAGGGAAGCAGGATATTTTAAAAAAAAAAGGGTTTTATCCTACTTAGAGCTAACCTAGATTAACATTAAACTAATTCACTGTGGAAGGGTGTCTCCTGAAGTGACGTCTGGTTGTACTAGGGTGGCAATATTTTACATAGTTTGTAAACTAAGACTACTGAAGTTCAAAAGTATTATCCCAAAAGAAACAACATGCCCATTTGGAAATATTTCCTAGTTCTAATACAAGAATCACATGCAATGAGAGCAAAAACGTACGTACTTCATGGTCAGGTAAAGGAAGGTGGAGATTGAGAGCTATCCTACTTATTATGTGGGCGAGCAAATACCATCCCAAATTGTTCTTGCTTCCCCATTACAAATGGCCAAAACTAAAGAGAAACACTCAAATTCTACCAATCCCAGAAAGAAAGAAAAAATAGCTGTGCGTTAACCGATGGATACCAGGTGTTTGCATGCGCGCTCGCCGGGTCAAGTCCAACAACAAAAGGAAAAGCCAAAGGTTACAGCGGCGACGGAAGGAATAAAAAAACACAACTTGTAACAGCCACTCAGCCATAATCTGGGCGCAGCGATGCTGGTCCACAATCCTCAGCAGGTAGACCTCTTGGTCCGGTTCCCGCCTCTCGTAGTAGTAGAGCCCCGACATGGCTCCAGATCCCCCGTTTGACACTGATCCAGTGGTTCCGACAAGAAGCAGCATTATATACCATACAATCGCTTGCGCCTTTGGTGTGATGCATGCCACCTAATTAGCAGGTGCTGGTGACGACATGCCCGTATGAAGGTTGGGTTGCTGTCATTTCATATTTTCCGATACGGTGGGAGGGCTCTCCGAGAGGAGGCTGGTTTCATTCCTTTACACTCATACACACGCCAAGTGAATCCCACTGACATATGCACTGGAGGCAGCGACGGGATAATTTACACAGCGATTCCCTCCTCTGAAAGACTCATCCGTCACTAACTGTGAGCGGTAGGGCATGAAATTAAAATCGCTCCACTCCCTCCCCGGGGTGAGGAGGGACCAATAACTGAGATGTGCAAGTCACAACACTGTAATTGAGATAATATACGGACAGAGACCCCAGTGTTGGTTACGGTGTCAAAGGATGACACATCGGCACTTATGCCCTTCATTCAGAAAAAAATGCAATCCTTAGGATTGCAAAGAACCATGCATTGGTAGAGCTAAGCCAGCAAGATGCAATGCCACTCAAAGACTACTGTTGTGAGGTTACTGTGCATAGGCAGCACACTAAGCATGCGAGTTAGGATGTGTTACTGTGATACAAGTGACCCTAAGCTGTCCCAGCCCACACAGTATTCCCTCCAGAGCGTCTAGGTGCTCTACAAAGCAAAGGAAGAGAAATGACAGCCCAGGAGTCTCAGCCTTTTGTCCTGTGGCTCTCAATCAAATGACACAGGAAGCGGTCACCGGCACTGCGCATACATGTGGAGGGTTGTCAAAAAATCCAGTATTACTTTTCTATTTAATTCTAAGAGAAACGTTTCAAAATTGAAACTCCAGACACACATAGTACATTTAAAAAAACAAGGGCATTTATCGTTTTGTCATGTGGTCACAGAATACACAGCACAAATCACACACTTGCGAACATTTACAATTGAGAAATACAATGGTCTTTTGAAAACAGAATGCTAGCGTTAGTTACAGCCAGACACGTGTTTCGCCCCCTGCGGCTATCAGCCTAGGGCTTCCTCAAAACGGCAATTTATATGAAAATGTATTCTGGTTGTCATAGTTCAGCATAAATATCATATTTCATATGTTGTTTTGTGGGAACTGCCAACAAGTGAAACAGCACACTCTAAGTTAAAGTAGCATTTGGGATGCTATTGGTATAAAAACCAGTGCTCTTTTGTGACAAGCATGTGATGAGAAGTTCAATTTTCCTTGCGGTGGTCCACTTCTACAGCTAAAGCCAAAGGGTTCAATGAAACAATTTCGATCTAAAACATATCTGAATTCAGGTGCACATCCAAGCAGTATTATGGACGGAAGCAGAAAGGCCAGACCAAAATCAGAAGGGGAAGGCAGACATCCGTTAACTTTAGTTTTGGTATTTCTAAGCATCTTTTTTGTAATAGGATGGCAACTTAAACATCATTTTTGTAATAGGATGGCACCTTAAGTGTAGTTGATTTTACTATGGATATGTAAGTTCCGAGTAGAGTTCGGATCATCAGGTGTGCAGGTAGTAGAGTATACATCTTGTATAGAAGAGTGTGAACCTGGTCCTCTTGCTACGACCAGTCTTGAACTTATCATTCAATGTTATGAGAGGAACTCTGTGGTGTGTAAATCTGCCAGTGGTTCCAGGAGGCAAGATCAGTCAACTGCCCCCAGGTTCTGTCCAAAAGGGCTTTGTCTTATGTGGTCTGTTTTCTGGCCTCGGATCTGTGTTTTTCTGTTTATTGCATCACAGTTCAAATTATATCCTGCTGGTGTAACAACACGGTTGTGTTCAGTGTTTATTGGCACTTCTGTGCAGACATCTCTGAACGTAGGATGTTTATTCATCAATGGTTCAAAAGGTTGGCCATGTTAAGGAAAGGATCAGAGTTATTTAGAGACTTTTGAGCGGACGTGACGACAGATGCTGAACATGGCCTGATAGTTACGCAGACCAGATATAACTTGAAGCCTTTCTTAACCCAAGTCAGTGGCAATTGACTCCTCTTGTCTCCTGGGATCACCTTCACAGGTGAACACTCCACAGAGTTTCTCCGACAATGTTGGAAGGTGAGATCAAGACAGTTTACAGTAAACGAACCAAGTTTGCGCTAGCTCATACAAGACACACACACACACACACACACTTCCTTTAGAAGCACCAAAACTTAAGCTAGCGGATTTGGGTGCCTTACCACGAATTATTTTAGACCTTTACGATTTCATCCATTCAGTCACTTGGGATGTTCATCTGAATTGAGATCTAGCTTAGCTGGAAATATTATACAAGAAACTTCTTACTGTAACTATAAAATTAGACCACCACAAGAAACAAATGGAACTTCTCACCAGCTGTGTCACACAAGAGCACTGCTTTTCTACCCACAGCTTCTCACTTGATACCTTAATTTACAGTGTCCTGTGTCACTTTTTTGGGGTGCCCACCAAAACCATGTATGAATTATGACATTTCTGTTCTATTATGACAACTAGAATACTTTTACCTACTGACTGCAGCCTTGAGTAAGCCTTAGGTCTATAGGCGCAGGGGGCGAAGCATTGGGTTTCCTAAAGACCAATATATTTGTAGATTGGAAAAAGTTAGGGGTGTATGGCTGATACTATGTGTTCCTTGGCCACACAACAATACAACAAATACTATTTGCTTTCTTAAATGTACTATTCGTATTTGGAGTTCCAATTTTGAAATGCTTCCCTAAAAATTACATACCAAATAAATACTGGATTCTTTGACAATCTTTCACTTGCATACTCAGTGCAAGGGACCCCCTCTTCTCATATATCACATAGTAACCACCACCGGGCTAAGGGCAAACCCATGTAAACAAACAAATGTGTCAATTAAGTGGATAGACCAGAACAGCCAAGCCCCTGGTATTTGAAATTTTATGGTCAACGAATTGACGGCTAAGTCACCCCTGTGGGGGATATGCATAAATCTGTGCCAGAGACCCTCACCTCCCCTGTCCACCACACCCCATCACCGGTGAGTTGTATTATCAGTTGAGAAGGAAGTAACTGATTTTTAAAATTTTGCTTGATACCGAAACATGTTGGTTTCCTTATGCCACTATACTTTGCACAAGCTTTTCCACAAAATGGGTACCATGGGTACATACAGTAAGGCACACTCGATTACATCTATCCATCAACGGATAAGGTATACACTCATTCAGAAAGGGGATTAAACATTATTAAGCTTTACTGGAAAATACCTTCAATCTAATGTTTAGAGGGCTGTGCCTGCTGCCACTTAGTGGATGCCTTTTAAGCAGAGCATGACTGGTGTTATGGCACAGCTATTCTTCGTGCAACTGAATAGGGGGTGCCATACTGATCCTAGAAACATCAAATATGGCATATACTTCCTGGTAAGTGGCATCAGCAACAGGTTACTTTCCTTTGGTGGTCAAAATATCGAGCCCGGCATTGCAAAGCAGCAGAAGCTACATTAAGGTTTCAATCAGGGGTTAAGTGCACGTGCTCTGGATTCAAGACCATGCAGCCCAAAGGAGCTGCCCTGTTTGATGGTGTCACCACAATAATTTTACTGCATAATGCACCCAGAGAAGCCTACTGCAAATGCTTTCAGGTCCTCTAGCCGAAAAACAGTGCAGAATATTAATATACTGCGCTGTGTTCCAGAGGCTTATGGCTAACTGTATTGTTATTGTATTGTAATTGCATTTGCAACGCTACTCCAGAACCCATAAAGGATTAGTGGTGAATAAGTATAGTGAGGCATGAAAGTAATTTGAGTGGTGGATATGTTAGTCAGTTATTTGGATTGAGAAGGATAGTGGAGGGATAGAAGAGGGAAAAGGTTTGTATGGGAAAAGGTTTGTATTTATATAGTGCTTGCTACCCCTGATGAGGTGTTGAAGCACTTTTTCAGCAAGTAGCACGCTACTCTGGAACCCATAAAGGATTAGTGGTGAGCTAGTATAGTGAAATATGAAAGTAATTTGAGCGGTGGACATTTTAATCTGTTATTTGGATTGAGAAGGATAGTGGAGGGATAGAAGAGGGAAAAGGTTTGCATTTATATAGCGCTTGCTACCCCATATGAGGTGTTTAAGCGCTTTTTGCCGAGTAGCACACCACTCTGGAACCCAAACAGGATTAGTGGGAATAAGTATAGGGAAATATACAATTAATTTGAGTGGTGAACATGTTAGTCTGTTATTTGGATTGAAAGGGAATATTGGAGGAATAAAAGAGGGAAGGATGTAGAAATGTGTGGGTTTTTTAAATTCATAGCTGTAGCGAGGTTTGGGATGAGTAAAGGGGAGGTGAAGGGTAGTTGGTATTTGGAAATATGAAATTAATATGAGTGGCAAACATGTTAGTCTTATTTGGATTGAAAAGGAATAGAGGAGGGATAGAAGATGGAAGGAGGGATAGAAGAAGGCAGGGTCTAGAATTTTTTTTGTTTTGTAGGAAATCATAGCAGTAGGAGGGGATCTGGGATGAGTAAAGGGGAGGTGGAGGGGGAACAGCCAGATGGAAGGGTTAAGAAAGGCAGGTTTGGGAGATCTGAATAGTAAAAGAGCCTAGAGACGGTTATTTTGGGGATCATAGTAGTGGTATGGGGTTTGGGATGAATGAGAGAGTAGAGGTAGAGAATATATTGATAGAGCTATAAGGTTAGAAATAGGGTAGTGCATTGGAAAGAGAAGTAGAATGTGGTTTGAGATGAGTCAGAGAGTTGAGCTAGAGGATATATTGAGAGCGGCATAGGGTGAGAAATAAGGTAGAGCATTGGATATGCTGAATTAGAAGCAAAGTAATAAATATACAGATAAATAAGTACATGGACGGTATATATATGCAAAAGGGAGGCAATATATGTAGATTAAGGATGCATTTAATAAAACTAGTTTTCAAGTGTTGTACTTTAAATAAAAAATTTGTAATTCAATAGTGAAGCAATCGTAGATAAATAGTTATGATAAAATATTTGCTTATTTATGCAGTCACATACATGTTAAAAACATAGAATATTTTAACTATAAGTAATAAGTACATTTGTTGAGCAGAACTAATGAATATCTATTTTTATTAAAACAATTATTATACACATTTATACAAAGCAATACACATATGTAGGTACATATCTATAGTCCAAATGAATGCTCATATACAGAGGGATATGCTGTATATTTCTGTTTGATATGGTGGTTATGTGGGGAAGAGTTTTCAGAAGATATGTTGGGGGGTTAAGAGTTTCATAGTTTGGCTGTTTGAACAGAGAAGGATGTGCCACCCATAGTTTTTTTCTTGTACGTTGGGATTTTGAGGCGAGGTGCCACTTTAGAGCAGTGGTTCCTTTGTTGAATGTATTTGGTGGTTTTATTCATGATGAAGAGTGGTCCTGTTCCATGTATAGCTTTGTGGGTGATATAAAGCAGCTTGAACGTGGATCTTTTGGGTACCGGTAACCAAAGCAGGGCTTTCAAGGGAGATATGGGCTTGCAGCTTTATACGCAAGAGTAGTCTGGCAGCCGAGTTCTGAATCCCTTGCAGTCTTTTCATAGTTGTTCAAGTAGTTATAACACACAGAACACTAGAACTCGAAATGTCAGGATTTCTGGGTCTCGCAACTCTGCATGTCCTTCTGACTGTTTGCCCACAACTCAACAGAGGGTCTTCCAGGCTTGATAGTCTTCCTTCGTCAAAGTTATTGCTTCCTGTTCCCAACAAAGGCCTTGTTGAATCAACTTACTGTTCATGTCTCCGCCACCACATCTGTTGAGTGATGTTATATGCACGTAGCAGAAGTCAGAACGCTGGCAGCATTGACACAGAAGAAACATTCAGGGGTCACATGGTAAAGAGGAAGATGAGGAGGGTCTGAAATACTGCAGGACCGACGGCCTGTCAGTCCCATTCCTTTGTGTCTTCAACACAACGGTGAAACTTTTCTCAGAAACCTGTGATCAGAAGCAGTTATTTATCAAGTAAAGACTCAAGTACAAGCTTCTGATAATCCCAAGAACTGACATTTCTCATTCAGGGTTACAGGCACATGTCCAGCGGCAGCAGCCACCTGGAGTCCCACAGCAGCTGCCCGGAACTCCAAAACATTGCAAGCAGTCGGTGCTCCCTGAGCCATAAAAGTTAGATGAAGGGTTAGTGGTGGGAGACAGTTCACATCAACCAGGATCCACTAGAGGGTTAAATGTGCATAAAGAAATAACCCAACCCACCATTTCCTGAGACGCTAAGGCGAGCTGGAAACAATAAGTCATGTCCTCCATGAGCAACCGCCACCATGCCCCTACGCCTAGCCTTAGGCAAAGCCACTGAACCTCTAAACCATCCAAACCTCAAAATAGTCCTGTCCTCCGAACAGCATGCTCTCTCTTGGCTGGATAAACTATTTTCAATTAAAATAATTACATCTTATTTTGTACACAGAGACGCCGGGCTCCTGAACCTACTATTTAATTTAAAAACAAACACAAGTCCCAGGTCGTACAGCCATTGGTACATGCAGGCAGCACTGACTCTATTGGAAGACTTGATTGATTATTTACCGGCATGCGACTCTTACTTCTCGTCACATCGCTGTAGCTAATGAATGCGAACATTGTTAATTAGCGTGTATATTTCCCTCTGGAGAGTGATAAAGGTTTCATGGGGAGGGAATGGAAAAAGTGAAGATTGTCGGAAAAAAAGAGTTATGGACGAGCTTGTACATTCCCTGCCATAGTTTCATTTCATGGGGTTCTGCTTTCAGGATACTTCTCGATCGCAAAAAACATGAAAGTGATGCATCCATGCTCTATGGGCAGGATGAAAAGAAGAAAAGGAAGGAAAGCCCACACACGCTAACCAATAAGAAGCAAGCACCTGAGAATGACAATGAACCCAACCAATGGTAAGCAATAGGAGCCCCCTAAACTCACTTTAAGGTGTCAATATGTCTCACATTAGATAGCATAGGCACTGTTTAGTAGGTGAGACGTAAAAAGGAGCACAACTGCAGAAAGCCTGGGGTCATAATCTGTGGGCACTTGCATATTGCAGCCTCTCCACTGGCCCTCCACTTCGAGAAAAAACTTTATAAAAGGGCTGAAAGAAATACTCAGCAAAGCTTATAAATTAGTCTCTCTGTAACTGCTACCACCACGTCGATTGTTTTGTCTCGCTACTCCCCTAATGTTAACACCCACACACCAGACTATCGCTCTAATGCTGTCCAAAGGCTGCATAAGTGTTATGCTAAAATAACTTCAGCAAGATCCCTCAGCACACGTAAATACAAACAATACAAAATATGTGATGTCAATGTAGACAATATGTGTTTTCTTATTTATGTTCTTTTATTTTGTCCAGTTGTTAAGTTCCTAAGCAAACACGTGTTTCGTCGCGATATCAGCACAATAACCTGTGACTTCTTCAAGGCTAAGAGAATTGTACAAAAAAAACAATATAGAGAGCGCCTAGAGCTTAGATCACAATTAATCACCCAACAGTGACTTTCGTGATAACTTTAGCTGCCTTATATTTAATCATAGTGACATTGTGTAGTGGAAACCAATGCGCATGGTTCCATTTTCTTAGTTCTTAGTTATCAAACAAACTTAAAGTTCAGCTTAACCTCAAAAGGAATCACAAACATTTGGTGTGCATGAGCACTATCATTCTAATACCGTATTTAAGTAAAATGCAAGCATAAATATCCCATATATAGTCCCAATATTTGTGTAAAGAGTGCAATCAACACTGTGCCTGTAAGATAAGAGCTTGAGCCCCTGATAATAAAAAAGGGGAAACAAAAGCACCCATGTCTTCTTGGTGCAATACCTGGTAGCAGAAGGATAATTATTAATTAGTACGGTCATCGCGCCTTAACTTAACCGAGACAGGCAATTTACCAGAAGTGTGCCCAACTTGCTGCATTCTCTCCCTACCAATCAGTTTCCAACCCTGCCAAAAATTTCCACAAAATGCAAAGAATTCAAGATGTAAAATGTTATGTAATGCACATTTGTAAAGCGCACTATCACCCGAGAGAATGCTGGCTCTGAGCAGGTCTATGCCTAGCCCTGCCCGGGGTAGGTTGGTTCACTAAAAAGCCAGGTCTTCAAACTTCTTGCTGAAGTCGAGAAGAAAGGAGGAGGATCTGAAGTGAAGTGGGAGGTCCTTTCACACCTTAGGAGCGATGTAAGAGGAAGGTCGTCGGATGTGTGCAAGTAGGAGTCCTGTGGAGCTGTGGTGTATGGGTGGTTGGTCAAAGGAGATGCGACTGTTCAGATAAGGCCTAAGTTGTGTCATGCCTGGAATATCTGTGTGTGATGAGTTTCAAATGAGAGCATGTGTGTATGGGAACCAGTGGCGCTTCCTTAGATGAGTTAAATTGCGAGTTGTGTGTGGGAGGTTGAAGATAAGTCTGGTTGCTGCAGTCTGGATTGTTTGTGGTCTACTGGTGAGTTGCTTTGTTTTTCCTGCGTAGAGGGTGGTCCTGTAGTCCAGTGCTTGATTTGTAAAAAAATTAAAAAAAAATAAGCACCAGGGCTTTCATCAGGAGGCCACTGTAGCTTGCACTACACATTGCCCCTGCCATGCTGCCAATGATAGTAAAAACACAACTACTAACCATCACTCCTATAAGTTTGACAATCCGGACTATTTCAGACCGCCAAAGCTCTAAGGATGGTTTGGGCAGCAGATAAAGTCATTTTTAATGAATATTGAATTAAAAATTACATATTGTTATGGTCATCTCTAAATTATCCAGACAACTCTACCTGGTGGCAGACTGTCAAAAGTAACGGTGGGTGCCGAGCACCGTAAACCACCAGTGTGGTGTTTTGTGGTGTGTTGAGGATCACGGTTTCAGAAAATACTTTCAATAGTAATAGTAAACTCTGAACCCGAAGTCCTCAGAAGCTATCACATAAAAAGGCCCTTTATTCTGGAGCTTAACGTTGGAAAATAAGCATTAGAGACACAACATAATGTATTGAACACACAGAAATTGGCAGTGTGAACAACGCCCAGCACATGACCCGCTGGACGAGATTCTACTATACGTAGTGTGCTGTGAGCAGCACATATAGGATGAATGCAAGGCGAGAGACTCACTACAGAAAACGCAGGGATTGACAACTGAGATTGAGACGCAGAAGCCTTCCGTCTTTCTCTTCGATTGGATGATGCCCCTGTCCTCCATACCATGTCGTGCATAATGTCATAAATTTGGGTTAAAAAAAAAAAAGATGTACTGGTGGCAGGGCAAAGCCACTGTCAGGAGGCTTTCATTTAAGGATGTCACGCTATAAACCGAGCTGAAAGGATTTTAATTTGCTTTTTTTCTTATTCATACCGAGGTCTCTGTACATTGAGGCATCCTTTGGAAACTGGTCTACCCTGCAATGGAATCAGTTCCCAGCCCACTTGGGTCCAGAGGGTTTGAGTTTGGATGCTGTGAAGGAATACAAGCGGAGCGGATATGAGGCGTCTGCAGAATGATCTGCCTACTTTTCAATTTCTAATATTACAAATGAGAAATCCTCCGGCCTCTGCTGTTTCTGGATCTAACTCGACCCTTTCAGGCAGAAGGGGTCCCATGGACTGGTTGTAGAGATGAACATGTCATTTGTGTGTTTCTGTTTGAAAAAAATACAGTTTTCTAGGAAACAGCTGTTCAACCAGATAATCTTAAGTGTCGTTTTGGGTCTGTTTAGTCAATTTCCAGATTACTCCTTGCATTGCCACCATCCTAAAATCAGGGGCTAGTGAGCACATTCTAACAAGGAGCATTAAAAGATTTTATAATGCGAGTCTGGTGGTTTTTCAGAAACTAACAATTAATGCTAGAAATGCTAAATAAGTATAAGTCTACATTCTAGTTAAAACTGGCGTTTTACTAGGTAAACATGTTTACCACATGTAGAACCTCCGGCAAACATCTGTACTCATGCCAAACATCTGTACTCATGCCTCTGCAGCTGGTGCACACAGAATGGTCTTCTACTCAGACTAAACGGTGTCAATTTTACAGAGAATGGAAAAATACGCTGTGAAAATATAATGCTGCTGATATTCAAATAATGCTGCCCGTCCTTTAATTGCAAAACCTGCTCCACATCAGCCGAGACAACTAATATTCCATCAAGAAACTAGTCTCATACCAAGAAAGGCAGCACTATATTCAATCACCCACACAGACAACAATCTACCGAGGAGACAGCCTTATCCCATTAACCTACCATTTGCAACGGTGATATCCTTCCATCAAGAAGGGAAAAACCTAACAAGCATTGGGAAAGCAAAACGGTTTCACGTTTGGGCACCATTCACTGCTTTTGCTCACATAGTCCTTAACTAGATTAAACCCCATCCTGATAGATAGCAGTCACTACAAACATTAAACAAATACTTGAAATGGAGGTTGTTGTCTAAGAACGAGAATAGTATACATGACATCAGGGCATGCTGCAGAGGACGTGGACATGCTCTCATTTGATGTAATAAAAAGTGTATGTCTGCTCTCAGGACAGATTCTCAAACAATGTCCACGAATAGTGAAACACCGGCGGGCTTCATTTCAAGGATCGAAGACTTCCTACATTAATGTACGTTTTATGGGTAGGGGGCACTACATTTTTAATATACGCCGGTTTGCCCTACCACAGGTTTATCTTTACAGAACCCGTCAAATTCACTGGCAAAACCTGTAATAATTTTTTTGTTTTTAAAACAACAAGGGCTGCTCTGATTATTAAGGCCACTGAAATTGGCTATTTAAGGCAATGGCCAAAACCTCAACGGTACAGCAGGGGAATAAAGCGAGGCTTGTATTTTGGGTGCATGAGGCTGGAGTTCGTAAGGATAACCATAATGGACTGGTTTCAAATTCTTACATCTTCCCATAATGTTCTTTAGTGTGAATACAGAGGGAGAGAGACAGATAGAGAGACTAACAGATGTATGTGCTTCGGAGTCTCAGAATGCATCAATCTATCCTTTACAAAGCAGGCGCCTCTTGGGCCTCCCGTTCGCACTTTCAGCGCTGCCGCATGTGATCAACCACAGCAATTTTATCACAATGTAATATTCAATCTTCACGGCCCAGAAGGAAAAACAAATCTTTTTAAGTCTAAAAAATGAGTCCACGCACAGGGGAACAACCAGCAAAACATCTCCGACCTGTATAAAAATCAGGGAATTGATGACAAGCCTCCTGCATATTTTGTCTGCGGCTTCTATCGATCTCCCTCTTGTGAGCCATCAGAAGATGAGATGCGGCGCCCGGGGTCTGCTCTCCCTTGAAGTGCAAGCTGTCAATAGCCCTGACATGTCCTTACGGTGCAATCTCCACTTTCACTTCGTCCATCCCTCCCTCCATCAATGCAGCGAGGGAGTTTTACATACACTGCAGGAAGCTGGCTCTGTATATACTATACCAAAGTGAGGCATAGTTTGCACAGAGTCCAGTTGAACCCCAAACGTAGGCAGAGGTAAAAGTAGATAGCACCTAACTCTCTATTTGTGGTAGAGTGGTCGAGCAGTAAGGCTGTATCAGAGGGTAGTTATAAGCATTTGTTGTAAACACTCAATCAGCAAATTATATCACACATTCAAAGAATGAACTTCAGACCAATTGGTTTTGTATAAAAATATTTTTTTTGTTATTTTATTTTCTAGAACCAAGCAAGCCTGGCACAGGTAAGCAATAAATACTTTACAGTAGTAATACAGTTTGTAAACAGTTTAAAGTGCAATTGTACATGCACTTTGATTTGATTACAGTAGAGCTACTAGTAATGCAATGCTTTTGATATACTGTACATATACTTTGTATTGGATTTTTAGTAGAATGTCAAGTAGATTTCTTTACAGATTACTTTTCTTACACAGTGCAGTATGCCTGGATACTGCACTGGGACATTTCTTGTAAACAGGTAAGTAAAAGCGTTTTTGTTATTTAGTAACAGTTTTAAAGGGTTTCTTAGATTTTCCAAATCCACACTTAGAAACTTTTCACAGAAAAACAGAAATTGTTAGCCTATGGAGGAAAGAAAAATGCTACTTACCAGTATGCATCTGTTCTTGGCGTGTAGAGCTGTAGAGTTGTATACTTTAGCATAGATCGTCATCTGGTGTTGGGCTCGGATGTTTGCACCTTGTTTTTGTTGAAGAAGTCTTTGTAGTCACGGGATAGGTGACTCCTCCTTATGGTGATAGTACGCATGGGCATCGACTCCATCTTCAGATTGTTTTTCGCCATAAAGGGTGATGATGGAGTTAGTAAGAGAATAGAAGAGGATGTTCATGTGATGCATCTAAATAAGATAATACTGCAAGAGATAAAGGTACCCGGGAAGGTGGGCGTATAAAACTCTACAGCTCTACATGCCAAGAACAGAGGCATACTTGTAAGTAGCATTTTCCGTCCGAGGCATATGAGCTGTAGATTGTATACTTTAGCATAGACTGTAAAGCAGTTCTTTCCCCTTTAGCGGTAGCAACCTGTATCTGATGCAGTAGTTTGAAAAAGTGTTCTTAATACAGCCTAGCCCACAGTAGCTTGTTGCTTTGCTTGCACATCTACACAATAGTATTTAGTGAACGTATGCGGTGTAGACCAAGTTGCTGCTTTGCAGATGTCATCTAAGGGAATGTTCCCTAAGAATGCCATAGAAGCCCCTAGTTTGCGTGTAGAATGAGCTCTAGGGGGGACAGTTAATGTGCGTTTAGCTTTGAGATAGCATATTTGGATGCATTTAACAATCCACCTTGCAATACCTATTTTTGAAATGGGATTGCCTTTGTGAGGTGGGAAGAAAGCTACAAAAAGTTGTTTTGTTTTCCTAAAACTTTTAGTTCTTTCGATGTAGTAGAGTATCGCTCTCTTCACGTCTAGCGTGTGGAGAGCGCGTTCGGCTATTGAGTGTGGTTGAGGGAAAAATACTGGAAGTTCAACCGACTGATTAAGGTGAAAGACAGATACCACTTTAGGTAGAAATTTTGGATTAGGCCTAAGAACCACTTTACTATGGTGTATTTGTAAAAATGGTTCTTCTATGGTTGTAGGAGAGTAGGGTCTGCTATCCTATGGTCACCCCAAATTTTTGCTTTTTGCTTCACTGGTTTTTGACATATTGAGGCTGTGGGCCTGCCAATCAGACCCCCAGCCTGCTGTTCTCTCTACTAAATTTACACTATGCACCCTAGGTGCATAACCAATTGGAAGTGGATCACCCTGTGAGCCCCTGTACCAGTGTACACTAGGTACCCAGGGCATTGGTGTATCTAAGGCCTGCCAGGGGCTGCAGCATGTATTATGCCACCCCAGGCCTGGCCTAACAAATTTGACACAACTGGCTGATCACTCAGCTGGGGTAAGTTGGTGTAACCACCTCTTACTTAGGTGTAGTATACCTATACCTAACCTTAAATGGGACACATGTTAACCTATCAGTCACTCCTATGGCAGGCCTTAACAATCCTGAAGGCAGAGTGCTTGGTTCCATGTGAGATGGTGCTCTGGCATGAGCTGAGCCTGTCTGCAGTGGTCGGAACAACTTCCTTCTACTGTTTCCAGATATCGTCATACCATATACTCTTAAGTGCATTATGAACCTCGCGGTTAAATGCTATCTTTGGTTTGGCTTTATCAAAACATGTCGAGTAAGGTGTCATACGAATTGGAATACTAACCCCTCGCCAATTCTGGCGACGGGGTTAGCATTCCACCCTTCTAGAGGGACATGACATGTACAGTACCTGAAACCCGGGTAAAATCAGACATAGCCTCAGCTCCACAAAATGGATGCTGCCACCACAGACATAAGTCTGCCCTCCTGCTGCTGGGAGTCCTTCCAGCTTGGGAGGTGTGGACAAAGGGTTTCCTGCCAGGGGAGGTGCGTGCACCACCCCAGACAGAATTTTGTGTATTGGTCAGGTAGGGCTTGAAAGGAATCAGACATGCCTGAGGCTCACAAGGAGCCTCGGTGCATATGCCAGTTCAATCCGCTCCTGGGGCACACCAGCCCTGGACCTGGGGCGAGCTGGACAAAGGATTGGGGGTGTAACCACCCCCCTTCCTGGTCCCACCCTTAGGGAGGGACCTAGCAGGTAGTCCGGCCCCTAGAATCCGCTTAAAGGTAGGAGCTGTGTCCTAAGACTTCAGACATCCTGGAATCAACTTAACCACAAGAAGAAGACGGGAACTTCGACGCTCTGCTGCACAGAGGACTGAAGGAAATCTCCCCTATGGTCAGGGAGTGACCATCTTGCTAACGCAAGCACCAACCAGCTATTGAACGTCTGCTTTGCCGCCGCCTCCTGCCGGAGCCCGAGCCCAGAGCCCGACAAGACCTGGACCTCCAGACCTCTCACAGCCCGATCCACAGTCCCTGCAAAGAAGGAACCCGTGGAGGCACCGAGACACGTGGAGCCAGCCATCTTGGAAGACCGACGACAAGCTGCAAGCGCAACGACAGAGGCTCCCTCCAAGTTGTGCTTTGGGTCCTGTGAGAGGGAAGGGCGGAAAAAGAATCGAGGAGGTCTTATGCGTGGATCTATGATGGCGCTTTATTAAAGTCACAAACGAAATACTTGACGGGTACACATATAGAGGCTTCGTGAAGGGTGAGTCGTGAAGGATGCTGAAAACTCGTCTGTTGATGGGTCTTCTCCAGGTGACTGGTGATGACGTTCCCCGGGTATCATAGAAGAGAAAAGACAACAGGCGGTAAGTATTTCTGTCTAGGGGTTTCTCCTTGCTACCGTCACCAAGTGGCAAAATATATAGGGGTGGATACACCCAGTGCTCGGCTGAGGAGGTGAGGGAGGTGTAGGGCTGGGATAAGAAAAGAAGTAATCTTTATTAAAAAAAAATACAGTTATTTACATCGCTTTGTCCCTTTCTTCAGGTGACAAGTACATGCATCGCTTTGTGGCTGGTTAGCCTGGTTTCTACATTCTCAGGGTCTTAGAGGAAAGTGCTCCTGTAGTCCTCTCTGTGCTCCGCTCCCCTTGTCCTCCCCTTTTTCTACACCCCTGAAATGACCGTAACTCCCTCCCGCTTACAACCCTCTGCCCAGTACCACGTACCGCAGAAGCCGTAACTCTCCTGAGTTACGGCGGCATGCAAGTATCCTCGGGGGGCGTCCACCACTCTTCCGACCAGGTCTCCGGTTCTGGCGCCGCGTCGTCTTCCTCCACCGCGTTGGGATCGTCGTCGTTGCTGTCCTCCCCGGGTCTCGGTTCCGCAGTCCTCGCAAGCTGGTCCTTCCAACAATCGTCCTCCGTCTTCGGTTCTTCCACTTCCTCCTTTCCGGCGTCTTCCTCAACCGCCTCCTGGGCAGTCGAATCCGCCCTTCTATGGCCGCAGCTGTCAGCCCATTGGTTTGCTTCGGTCAGTGGGCGTTCCTGTAGGGAAGAGGAGTTCGGGTGGGTTAACCCCTGCTGTACTGGCGTGCACCTCTCGCGGGGAGACAGACGGTCTTGTGAGTCTGTCACGGGGCCGAAGGGGGGCTCCTCCTCACAGGTCCTGAGAAGCCCAACCATCGAGCAGCATCTGCACCAAAGGTGAGCCCTCCAGCATCTCCACGATCTGCGTGGGGCCCCTCTGCACTTTGCATCTCAACGCGCCTGCCCGGTCCCTGGCCCGTTGGCTAGTGGCCATTTTGGCGACGAAACTTGAAACTAGCAATGCTGGTCTGGTTGCTCCAGACTGGCCCTAGCTGCTCTCCAAAAGAGCAGCCCCTCTGACCTTGCTGGTCAGAACCATCAGCTTTCCTCTCTTTCCACGACTCCTGTCTTTGCCAAGGCTTGTTTGCTTCTTTTGAGTCGCCGACACCGCCGACAGCGAGAGCCTGCGTGGGACAGCTCGTGAACCGACTCCTGGACGTCGTCGACCTTCAGGGACCACGTGGCTGCGGAGACAATCTACCCTTCACCACCTGTTTGCACCCGACATCGCCTGGTACCTACCTGGTGCCACGCCGGTCACTGGCTAGTGACTGTGAACACTGTCCCCTCTGCTTTCAGGTCTTCTACAACTCCGATCCACTCTTGGATCCACCGCATCTCTTCTGGACCGACCGCCTGCAGCATCTTTGTCATCAGGTTCCATTGAATCGATAGAAGAAACCCGATGCACTTCGAGACCTATGCACCCGCTTCCTGTGGGTGAGGTAAAGCTGGCACTCCGGTGCCCAAGTGTAGAGAATCATCTCTAGTGTCTGTGTTTCAAATCTTAAGATCGTAGTCCATTCAGAAGACCCTTTCTGCAGTAACTTTGTAACTTTTACGCACCCATTGAAAACCTATGGGAGCCCGCGTGTAACTTTCCTCACTGCACACGCGACCCGTGGACCTCCTGGTCACTAACTGAAGTTAGCTCCTTGTAGGCCCAGCGATTCTAGAGGCCCTAGGCCTTTTCACTTTCCTGTCCGTGGTACTTATACCACTATTTTAGTATATGGTTTGAGTGGCCACCAGGGCCCATCCATATAAAGTGCAACTTCTGTATATTATAACATCGTCTTGTTTAACGATTTGTGCTCCCGTGCTCATAAAGAGTCTAGGGGATACTTTGAGAAATAAATACATATATATTTTCAATATATATCTGTGTGGTGTCCTTTCATTGGTATAAAGGGGGGTTGCATTTGGTAAAACAGCCTGCTTAACACGCTTTAACGAGTTTAGCCTCAAAGACTTCTTAGCCTACGCTACCACTAGGGCAGCTAGTCCGAAAAGGTTGACTTACAACCACACCATAAGGGTTGCTTGGCATGGTACAAGGTGGTCACTTTAACTAGTGAACATCATATACCAGGCCAACTTCTCACAATGGTTAATGCCTGGAGTTAACTCACTCTACTAAGTGATGTGATAGCTACTAGGAAGGCTACTTTCCAAGTAAGGAACTGCAACTCGCAATTGAAATGAGGGACCCATGAGTGGGGTGAGGACTATATTGAGGTTCCATACAGGAGAAGGTGGAATTCTAGGTGGAATTATTCTTTTAAGTCCTTCCATAAAAGCTTTAATAGCGGGTACTCGAAACAATGATAGATGTCTGTTTTCGAGGGAAGCAGCAATTGCAGCATGATGTAGCCGTATAGATGTATATGCTAGGTTACATTGTTGTAGATGCAAAACATAACAGATAAGATTTTGGATTGAAGCATCTAGCGGATCTATTTTATTATTTGTACAATAAATGACAAATCACTTCCACTTTGCTGCATAGCATGCTCTAGTAGTAGGACATCTAGCCTCTTTAATGACGTTCATGCAGTCTGGCGGGAGATTGAGATAGCAAACTCTCGCACTTCAGGAGCCAGATTGCTAGATTGAGTTGATTGGGATCTGGGTGCCTTATCTCTCCATGGTTCTGAGAGGAATTTGGGGGGAGAGGTTTAGCTTTTGATAGGATAGGATAGGATAGGATGAGGCACTAATGAAAGTTCCAACAGGGTTGTGAACCATGGTTGGCATGCCCATGTTGGAGCAGCTAGGATCATTGTGAGGGAGTGTTGTTTGAGCTTCCGAACCAGTAACGGAGTGAGCGAGAGAAGTGGAAAAGCGTATGCAAATCTGCCTGACCAGTTCATCCATAGCGCATTGCCTTTGGACAATGGGTGTGGATATCTGGAGGCGAAGCTTGGGCATTTTGGTGTCCGGCGAACAGATCTATGTCTGGATGACCCCACATTTGAAAGAATGGAAGAAGAACTTGAGGATGAAGTTCCCATTCGTAGATCTGCTGTGTTTAACGACTGAGCAGATCCGCAATCTGATTGTGTACTCCTGGTAGATGTTCTGCGAGGAGGTAAATGTTTTGAGGAATGGCTCATCTCCATATGCTTTGCGCTAGTTGTGAAAGCTGAAGAGAGTGTGTCCCTCCCTGCTTTTGTATGTAGTACATTGACATCATATTGTCTGTACGGATCAAGACAGTTTTGCCTTTTAGCAAGAGTTGGAAAGACTTTAGTGCTAGAAAGATTGCTAGTAACTCCAGATGATTTATGTGGAGTTCTTTTTGTTGATGGGTCCATATACCCTGAACGGTTTGGTTTTAGAAATGAGCTCCTCAGCCGGTGAGCGATGCATCTGTGGTTAGCACTATCTGTGGAACCGGGTTGAGGAACGGCCGCCCTTTGGATAGGTTTTGTGGGTTCCACCACTGCAGAGAGTGATGTGTGTGGCTGTCCACCAACACCAGATCAGTTAACTGTCCTTGAGCTTGGTTCCACTGATGTGATAAACATTCCTGTAAGGGACGCATCTGAAGTCTTGCATAAGGAACAATGAGGATGCAAGAGGCCATCATCCCTATTAGCTGCATAAACACTCGAGCTAGAAGGGAGTGTTGAGGTTGAAACCTTGATATGAGAGCTTGCATGGTGGCTATCCTGACTGGATTGGGGTATGCAAAGACTTTTGAGGTATCTATTGTGGCCCCTAGATACTGAACGAGGTGGGACAGCTGAAGGTGTGACTTGGGTAGGTTTATTGTGAATCCCAAGTCATGGAGCAACTGTATTGTTCTGTGTGTATTGTGTACACAGTGTGTGTATGACTTGGCTTTTATGAGCAAGTCGTCGAGTTAAGGAAACACATGAATGTGTTGTCTAAGCAAATGAGCTGCGACTACTGCGAGACATTTTGTGAAGACTTGGGGTGTTGTAGTCACTCCGAGGAGGACAATGAATTGATAGTGCTGTCCGTTCACTACAAACTGTAGAAATTTTCTGTGAGCGGGGTGCATGGGAATATGAAAGTAGGCGTCCTTGAGGTCTAGAGTGGCAAGGAAATCACCCTGTTGGAGCAGTGGGAGAATCTGTTAGAGAGTGATCATGTGGAAGTGGTCCGACTGTATGTAGAGATTTAACGGTCGGAGATCCAGTATTGGCCTGAGAGTAACATCCTTCTTTGGGATTAGAAAATAAAGGGAGTTAACCCCTGTTACTTGATAAGGTAAGGGGACCAGTTCTATTGCGTGTTTTTGTAATAAGGAGAGAACCTCTTGTTTTAACAGTGTCAGATGTTCTGTGGACATTGGACGTTGTTTGGGGGGGTATGAATGGGGTAGTTGAAGTGAGTTCTAGGCAGTAACCATACTGGATAATTTGTCTTACCCACTTGTCTATGGTGATGGAATTCCAGACAGGTAGGAACTGTGATAGTCTTCCCCCGACTGGAGTGGAATGGTCGGGGGAAGTGGAGGGAAGTCACTGTTTTGTAGTAGGAGAGGTGCAGGTGTTATTACCACGGCCTCTACCGTTGTTGTTGCCTCTATAGCCTTCTCTGAAATAGCCTGTGTTAGGGGAGGTTTGAGTAGTGTTTTTTTAGGAGGATGCGGTGTTATCCGTCCCAATAGTTTTAGAGGCGCCCCTATAAAAGGAGCGACTAAAAGAACCTCTAGAGGTTGTTGCCTGTAGGGCTCCCATGGACTTAGCAGTTTCTGAGTCCTTCTTCATTTTCTCCAAAGATGTGTCTACAGTGGGTCCATATAAGTGTTCTTGATCAAAAGGTTGATTAAGAATTGTGGACTGCACATCCTGTTTAAACCCAGATATGTGTAGCCATGCGTATCTGCATAGTAAAACGCTTGTGTTAACCGCACGAGACGCTGTGTCGGCTGCATCAAGAGCACACTTTATAGAAGTGTTTGTAATTAATTTTCCCTCTTGTATGAGGTCATTGGCTTTGGTCTTATACTGATCGGGAAGATGTTGCATGAGCTTTTCAAGCTCGTCGTAATGATCCCTATCATACCTGGCTAGTAAAGCTTGGGTGTTTGCAATGCACCAGTGATTTGCTGCTTGTGAGGCAATGCTTTTGCCAGATGCATCTAGTAATTTAGACTCCTTATCTGGGGGTGGGGCATTCCCTGATGTTTGGGAATTTGCTCGTTTACGTGCATTTGATACAACCAAGGAATCTAGAGGTAGCTGTGCTTTAATGTAAGGTGGATCGTTGGTAGCTGGTTTATATTTTTCCCTCAATCGTGGGGTTAAGAACTATAGCTCTGACGGGATCTTTAAAAACGTCAGGTGCATGTTTGATGATACCTTTTAACATGGGTAGAGTGCTTGTTTATTTTTGTGACTGGGTGAAAGTTTCTAACAAAACATCTTCCTCTTTGTGGGTCTGAGTGTAATTCTACCCCATGATATTGTGCAGCTCTTTTTATGAGCTGTGCAAAACCTAAGTTGTCGTCTGGGGGGTATGGTCTAGATGGGTAGGAGTCTGGATCGGGGAAATCTGGGACATCTGGTGGATCCCAAAGATCAGGTGGTGGGAGAGTAGTGTCATCCTCATTATCCTCCTGTGGGTTCTCATCCCCACCCCTACCCCCAAGGTGATGATCATCATCATCATCTTGTGGTGTAGGTGAATATGGAGGCATTGGAGAGTGTGCTGGAGAAAGTGGTGTTGTGGGGATATTTGGATGAGAGAAGGGTCTGGCTAGAGAAGTTCCCATGTCTCTCTTCTTTAAGGGTACCTTGGGCTCTCTTCTTGGAAGTCCAAAGGTCTCTTTTTAGATAGAATTGTCTTGATATGAGCAGTTTTAGGGTCAATATGAAGAGTGTTATTTCGTTTAGGATCCACTGGACCTGGTTGAAAAAGGTTTTTTAATCCAGAATCTTTGTCGGTACCGATGATTTTGATTGTTTTGGTTTTGGTTCATAAAGCTTTAGGAGGGGTGTTTGGTGTCCTTTTGCTTTGGAGGAGCTGAGAAGTCAGAGGACTTTTTCGGCTCTGAAGATTTATGGTCTTTTTTCGGGTTTGGAGATTTTTTCGGTTCTGAAGATTTGCTCTTTTTCGGCTCCGCAGATTTGTGGTCTGGTTTCGGCTGCGAGGGTTTATCCTGCTGGTGTTTCGGTGCCGAATATTTGGGTTTTGGTACCGGGGATGGTAATTCGGTACCGATGCATGGCTGGCTCGGTCATGCGCCGCTTAAAGGCTTGTCTTTGGACTTCGGAGCCGAGCCCGAGAGCGGGGCGTCAGACGTTTTGTCACGGTGTAAACCTGAGCTGGAAGGCGAAGGTGTTACCGGAGCCTTATGTTTTTGAGATGAGGTAGGGGTGTCGATGTCGTTACTCACAGTTCGTTGACCTGGAGTGATCGTCTGATCTTCGGCCTCTAATTTGTCGGCCTCGGAAACGTTGATGTCTTCATTGTCCGGTTCTTGTTCCTCGGGAGCATCGGGGCCTGAATCGAAGATGTCGTCCGGTACCAAGGTAGTGGATCGAGACATTACGTGACGTAGAGCCCAGGGATTACGTATGATTTTCTTGGATCGAAATGAAGCGCAGGCTGGGCAATCTTTGTCCTCATGTTCTGGAGAGAGGCAAAGGTTACAGACCTCGTGGAGATCAGTGTGTGGGAATTTGGCACCACACAGGGGGCATTATTTGAATATAGTTCTTTCCATTAGCCGTAGGGCCTGATGGCGAGGATAGGCCCAACGGCCCGCGTCGACGACCGGAATCGAAGGTGTTGAGATTTATGGATCCGCGTCGAAGAGCACAATGGAAAACCAATACCGTGGAGCGGTGAAGGATTGTGCGTTGAAGACTAATCAAATACGATGCCGACCCGGAGCGCAACTGTTTACATCCAAACTCGATGGCGGAAAAAAACAATCGGAAGATGGAGTCAATGCACATGCGCACTATCACCATAAAGAGAAGTCACCTATCCCGTGACTACAAAGGCTTCTTCGACAAAAACAAGGTGCAAACATCCGAGCCCAACACCAGATGGCGATCTATGCTAAAGTATACAATTTACAGCTCATATGCCTCAAACATAGGGTTATCGGTTCAAAGGTAAGTATTCGGTTGTGGGACCATTGTTTCTTTATAATAAGTTTAGATGGCAGCATGTTTCCCTTTTTATACTTTTATTCTTTTAATTTATTGTCCATTTGCTTGATGAGTTAATTTGTTTTACTGTGGATGGCTGGGTGAATACAAGAATGAGTCACTGGGTGAATGAATGGAGATGTAAGTGAAAGGATGAGTGACTGAGTGCAAGTTTTTTATCTTATTGAGCGCCTAAACTTATCCATGATTGAAGAGGCATTTTCAGTTATAAGCCAGACCTAATCGTACTGCCAACACTTGTTCCATTTGCAGCTGTAGGTACAGAGCAGTTAGAGATTGCACAGTTCTATGTTGAGCCACATCTACAGGTTGGTTTGAAGGGCAGTGTACAGAGGTCTGCTTGCAAAGGTGGTGCAAGAGGGTCTGTGCAAGAACCTCTACTTCCAAGGGCAGAGTACGGAGATCCACTTCGAGGCAATTGCAAGGAAGTCTTCTTCCGTGGGAAGTGAAAGGACATGCAGGGCAGGATACGGGGTCGTTTTGAATGGAGGTCCGCTTCGGATGGTAGAGCAGACAGGTGTGAATCTGAGGATGATGCAGTCTGATTGTCGATCTGCTACTTATCTGAGATAGTAGTATATGCCAGCAGCATGCAGGCAGCGGCTTGATGCAAAATAATAGAGCACTCTGCATAAAGTGGTCAGGGGATTGTGGCGCTCAGTGCTTTAAATTGTCCTGTACGCAGTGACGGCACTTTTTTATTTTGAGGGGGAGAGTAACAGCACTTCTCAAGAGAAATGCTATGCTTTTAATTGGAGAGTACCGGCACTTCTCATAAACAAGCAGGTACTCTGGTAGAGAGTACCTGCACTTCTATTTTCCCACTTCAAGCACTGGTGGCACTCCACAACCATACAAAGGCAGTAAGTTTAATAAGGCCACTATTGATAGGTGCATCCCAGGACCACATGGCACGTGACACCAGTGCAGACTTCAAGCTGCTCCAAAGTAGTAACAAGATGCACGGTGGCAGTGAAAGTGACCTGAGGAATTGTCTGACAGTTGGGCTGTCAGCAGACTGTAGAAACCGCGACCCTAGGCATAGCAAGGGGCAGGAACCTTCCAATAGGAAATTGGAGGTTGGAGGTTAACACCGAGCCAGGGAAACAAAAGTTGGGAGCAGTTGGCAAGGCCCTGCAGAAGGGCCGACTGGAGCAGTCCTTAACTGCAGCTCAGACTCCAGAAGATTTTGTGTTAGCCGATAAGAGCTAAGGTAGCTCGAGAAAAGTTCAAAGCTAGAGGCCCTCCTGAGTCCTAAAGAAGCAAGTACCATAAAAGGGGGAACATGCTCCCATTGTGAAGAGGAGTTAGTTGTGCATTGTTTCCATCTTTCTCCCACCAACAATCTCAAAATGGCTCAAGTCCATCAAGCGTCAACACAGAAGCTGAGGACACAGAGTGGGCCCAGTGGGGAAAGCCGAGGGCTGCACCAACAGTGGGGGCAAGGAAGAGTCCTCAGGTGAGGGGGGTGGCAGTCCATACTTACTAGTATATATGCCAACATTTTAGACCAGGAAAGTGGGAGATTTCTGGGGGGGGAAAACCGGGTGAATGTATTTTCCCCATTCACTACTATTGAAACAGAGGCAAAATGGCTTCAGACATTGGGAGTCTCCCACATGGATCGGGTCTGTTGGCACGTATGCTTGCTGGGGGCGTGGCCTCAAGGAAACGAGGTCTCCAGTTCAGAGAGCACCGCGGCACGTTGCGTCACTTACGTGCTGCGTAACCACGACTGCCCTTAATACACAGAGTAGTCACCTATTTGTTAAAATCCGCAATACAGAAAGTTGTTCCTAGTGACATTTTACTGACAAAAACACACCTTAAAGTACGTTTGGTCAACAAGGAAGCAGAAACCCACAAACCCTGGGTACATTTATCACTTTATTGATAAAGCACCGACATGCCACCACGCTACTGCCGCTCTCGAGCGTTAAGGGGTAGGAATGCTAGACTGAAATGCAATAAAAAGCTCAATGTAGCAACCTGCACAGTCAACGATTCTCAGCAAAAAATGTCAACAAATCACAACGCAAACTGACCCTTGAAAACGCACATACGAAAGAACACTTGGCGTCTAAGGGGTTAAACCTGCCTATCTCCTGTGCCCAGAACAGCCCTGTGATGAATGCTGCCGAATGTACACGCGAGCAATCACTTTCTGTCTGCACTCTGCCGCTGCGCGAGCTCTGTCTGGCATCTGCACGAGAGCTTGGCTCGAGGCGCTAAACAGTGATTATGGAAATAAATATTTCACCAGGCTGGAATGAAACTACATCTTTCATTAACCTCGTCAGCCTCCGCCAGACAGTCTTCACATCTCAGCTCGACTGGCCCACTTACATTCTGACAATGGTGTTCGTCAGTTCGTGTCCTTTTCATATTCTGTTCAAGCGCTGCACGTACATTGCCGCGTGGAAGGCATTTTTTTTTTAATTGTTCAGTAAAATAACTGTTTCGGTCATCGCGAAGTCTTTTTCTCCTAATCTTGCTATTTTGACGGTTCGCTTTCAATCACCCCTCGCAGGTTTGTGGGATTCCTTTCCTTGTCCACCCTTGGCTCAACGCCTGCTGCCTCAGTAGACTAATGCATCACCAGCAGGTATGGTTTTAGATGGCAAGGTCCCAGGTGTGAACCCCGGAGGGTCCACTCCGTCTTTCATTTTTCTGAGGTCGATAAAATGAGCACTAGTGTGGTGGGTAACGTCTGCAAAACAAACTGTGTTTGACATCAAGAACCGACGCCACGAGCCGTAGAATCGGACTAACCCTGCAGGGGATCTCCGCATGCAGGAAAAACGCACAAAAAAACTCAACAGCCCTTTAAATTCAGTTGCAGAGGAACCGCAACACCAGCAGACAGTAATATGTTTAGTAGCGTTTGCTCAATTCTCCTTTACAATAATTGTTTTCACTCCTTTAACTTAACTATAACATGTTTTATTTATAGCGCTCAAATATCACTTTTAAACCTCGAAAATGTGCACCGCTTTGTTGCCCTAGTGCCTCGTACAAATACTTAATATACATGTATCTCTCCCAAGCTCTTTCGCGGACACCCTGATGGCATCCGTGCCAAGGGTGCAGATCCCTAAAGAGCGGTGCTGTGTTTTGAAACAAGCGCTGCCCCGTTTCATGTGCTGCGAATCATCGACAAACTTCTGCTTCAACTCCTCCGCGAAGGAAGTGAACTGTCTCTTCACAGACGGATGTCTCTGGGTGGAGCCAGGGGCGTAACACAGGCCCCCGCATCACCCGATGTGCGGGGGGCCCCTCAGCACAGTACTCAGGCCTGAGCTTCCACCTCTATTGAAGGTAAAGTCTTCCTTCACACTTCGATCCATGTGTTAACTTACTCTATCGCTTTAGAGCGTCAACTTTACCCACCAGGGTTTCAGGGCGCTGCACACACAATCCTAAACTTCCTCCTGCTCAAACCGCTTACAGGTCCCAAAGAGTGCACGGATATGTTATGCTTGCTTCCTTGCTTGAGACTGAAGTTGCCCCTCCACCCCCTCCCGAACATCAGTACAAGCACCGGTGCTCTCACATCTGGACAGTGGTAGAGCAATGCTGGTCACGTGACCTTCCTAAACGCCCCCCAAGGTCACTTGACACAGCAGCGTGGGGTCATCACAGGTACAAAGACATCACACCTCTTCTCCCCATTCTAAAAGAACTTCATCGCCGTCCCCTTTAGCTAGAATTACCTTTAACATGGCATCGATCATGCACAAAAACTGCACATTTAACAACCGAAAGTGGAAAAGTTTGCAAATATCCATAAACTTAAACATTTGCAGGTTATCTGTAAATTTCCAGGACAGCCTGACCCTTAAATGCACATTTTCCACCTCTGGTTGATACTTTAAGCAGGCAAAATATTACACCGTGCTGGATTAATATTGCACATCAATGTTCTAAGATATCCCTCTATGGTCAAGTAAACTCGCACCATTCTTTCATAATACACATCTCGGACAAATCTGATCTCATAAGGGAAATTGTGTGGTAAAATATAGCTACCAAGCGTCCCCACGTCATTCATTACAACTTCTTACACTCTGAGTTTTTAGTAAACATGAGGTGGAATTTGTCAGACCATACTTGCAATGCAAAAAGTGAAACTATAAGTCCCAAAATGCAATGGCCTGCATTGTTAACAGGCAGCCATGAGTGAATGTGTCACATCTTATATGAGGTTTGTTGCTATGGTTAGAACACATCGAAACAGACCCCTTTCTCTCTTAGGAACATACACAGGGGGCAGAGCAGTGAATTAAGTGACTAACAGCCTCATGCATCAAGCCAAAATCCAGTCGGTAAAATACCGAATCGTTATTAGCTCCCGGTAGCGAGTCAAAAATACCCAATCCCAATGCATCAACCCAAAACGTGAGCAAATAACGAATCGGAAAAAAATATCCGCTAACATACCGATTCGCTAATACCCAAAATGCTAAATTACCGATTCGCTATATACCGATTAGCAGTTACCAAAATCACTATTAGCTCCCGGAAAGTGCCAATAGCAAATAACGAATCGCACCCCAATGCAACAAAACTCCTAATAACGAAAATCCCAAAATTAGCTATTTAGCAAGAGCTAAATAAGAGGAATCAAAACCTGGAGGTAAAGTTAAAAAAAACAAAAAAGGTAATGCAAAAAAAAAATCTACATGTGCAAATGATTGAGGCAATCACTAAACCCTTAAATGTGGCCCAGGAGACCCTGTTGGCTCCCACAAAATGGCTGCCCTCTACGTGCTTGCAAGGAGGATGCGGATCAATGCAGCAGGACAGCGCAGGAGAAGGGTCCAGGAGCGAGTTTTCAGACTGCGCATAACCTTGCTCGGGCAGAATGAGGACGAGGTGTACGAGAAGTATCGCCTCAATCGTGCTATGATCATACGCCTGATTGCAGACCTGGAACCATTACTGCAGCACCAGACACACTGGACAAATGCAATCCCTGCGCACGTTCAGGTCCTATGCAGCCTGCACCTACTGGCCTCAGGGAGTTTCCAGGGGGTAATTGCGGTGGCCGGAGGTGTATCGCAAAGCGCACTGTCACGCTTCTTCAAGAAATTCCTAGATGCCATACTGACAATGCTACACACACACATCAGCTTCCCCACAACCCCACAGCAGTTGGACCGCACCAAACAGGCTTTCTACCAGGTGGCACAATTCCCACATGTGATTGGATGCATCGACTGCACGCATATCGCCATATGTCCTCCCGCAGCAAATGAGTACATATTCCGGAACCGCAAGTCATACCACTCGATCAACGTGCAGGTTGTGTGCGATGCCAAGAACATCATAACGGACCTAGTGGCACAATTCCCAGGGAGCACACACGACTCCTACATCTTCCGCCACAGTGGAATGCACAGGCGACTAATCAACGGAGAATTTGGAGAGGGACTCCTGCTAGGTACGTAGAAATACGCTTCCCCACACCAACACCACACATGTATGTACATCACCAATGCTAAGTCTATGCTTCTATCTTCTAGGTGACCGTGCTTACGCCCTGCGGGAATACATACTCACCCCATACATCAATCCAGCAACCCCGCAGGAACATCGCTACAACGCTGCACACATCAGCACTAGGAATGTAATAGAGAGGACTTTTGGGATTCTCAAGAGTCGCTTCCGAATCCTCCACAAGACTGGCGGCGCCATGCTATACAAACCTGAAACATGCTGCCGGATAATTGCTGTATGTGCAATGCTGCACAACATTGCCACCAGAAGGGGGATACCCATAGAGGTGGACAGGGATGACGACCACCGGGATGACCAACCACCTGGCCAACAACGACAGGCACACATCCCTAACACAGCAGAGGGCCATAGGAGGCGGACATACATAATGCAAAATCATTTTTGAAACATTTGAAAAAGAGACATTACAAGTTAGTTTGGGGTGCAACTGTTTGATGCACAGTAGCACTGAGGTTTGTGCAACAAAACTAGCTATGTAAATCATGCTCCAATTGCATAAATGTAAATAAAAGGTGCCTTAAAGTCACGCCTGCGCATACTCAGTAAGTGGATGTCCATGGTTGCCCCACCATGGTCCTGCATGCATGTCCAACTGTCTAGTGGCGCTTCCCACGTACCCCAAGCCTCCGCTCAGGTGTATCCAATGCCTCACCACGGCCTGGCCCCGTGGAGGCACGCGAACTGCGGCGCCTGGTGCTGGCCTCTGCCAGTGACACGCTGCTGACACTGGAGGCAGCCTCACTGGCGTCATCCCCTCCCAAAGCAGCAGCACTGCATGTGCTGCTCTGAAGGTGTTCCACAGCAGTGGTGATGTGTCCTAGTGACTTCGCTACATCCCCGCAGAAGTGGCCAAGGTCCACCTGCAGGGACACTGAGCGGCGTGCCAACACTGTGGTGCTGTTGCTGTGCCGTGTTATAGCCTTGGTAGCGGCGGCGGAACGCAACAATTGCTGCCGGTGCCTGCTCTCATGGCACTCATGGCCCTCCCTCATGGCACGGGTGAGCTCATGTACCTCCTCCCTGAGCTGAGCATTGCCCTCTGCCACCACAGTGGTCATGTCCCTGACCGCCGTGCTCATGTCCGTAACTGCTGCAGTCATGGCGCGCATCTCCCTAGCAAGGCGCACGATATTGCAGCTAATGTTTGCCACATGTCGTCCCTGCTGGCGCTGTGTACGCAGCATCCTCTCCTCGATTGCAGAAGTTGCTGGGACATCCTGTTCGGCTGAGGAGACGGAACTTCGACGAGCCCTGCGCCGCCGTGCGCGTCTTGCGCCTCCAGGTGGTGCATCAGGTGGTGTGTTGGTGCGCTGCCTGGGTGCCAATTGCGAGGAGGGTGTTTCCATCTCCTGCAAGGGCGCAACTTGGGACCTGCGCCTCTGCGCTATTGTGGCTGTTGTAGCTGCAGCCTGTTTGGCTGGTGCCGTTGCTTGTGGTGCTGGTGGCGCTGGTGGCATTGCTGGTGGTGCTGGTGGAGGTGGTGCTGTTGGGGTGGCAGGTGTAGGTGATGCATGCGCGTCCTGCGCAGTCTCCTGGTCGGACTCGACGGGTGTTTCGGAGATGATCAGCTGCCCGCTGTCGTCCGAATCCCCAGGTGATGCATCTGTGTGTGAAACAGTGCATGGTTAGTGGGATAATTACACCTACATAGTGTAGTACACATAAATGTCCCTCTGTGGTCCACTGAATAAACATTCTCCATCCATGTTCAACTGATGTGGTGTATGGTCATTGGATTTACGCCTGTACATGCACACTGGGCTGACTAGACTACAACTCCCATGATGCACTAGTGTCATGTGTAAAGCTGTGTGTGCCAGAGCTGCAGACACACTGAGATCGGGCTGGGGGCATGGAAATGGATTTACGCTATGCTGGGTGTGGGCACAGGCATGCATCTTACCTTGGGCACTTGTGGCTGCGCCGGACGTGTCCATCTGGGTCACCCCCACGATGGCTTCCCGCTCTATGGTCCCTTCCATCAGGTCCTCCAGGGCTGTGTTGGATGGTGCTGTAGATGGTCCGCCTCCAGTCCTGCTCGCCTCCCGGAGCCTCTCCGCAATCCTCTCCTTGGCACGCTTCCGCAGGTCGTACCACCTTTTTTTGAGGTCTTCGATGCTGCGGGGCGTGACGCCAACTGCATTCACCCTCTCACGGATGCGCAGCCAAATGCGCCGCTTCTCCTGCTCAGGCACCTTGAGGGACAGCTTGCCAAAGAGGCGGTCGTGTTTGCTGGAGACTCCCTCGATAAGGTACTCAAGCTCCCTGTCCGAGAATTTCCGCTTTTGCTTGCGTGCTGACTCAGCGCTGGATGGCACTTCCTGCGCCATGATGTGTGTGTCTTGGGATTTGCAGAGTCGGTGTGGCCTCACTCTGCACAGGCAGTCTTCCTTCCCAGCTCCTGTCTGCTCCTCTGTCGAGGCTATGTGGGTGGGGCAGCAGTATTTCCTGGTTGGTGATGTCATCTGCACGTTCCCGGAGCGACGCGGTCATTTGCGATTTCGCTATTACCGATGCGCTAATAGCTAACTCGGTATTACCGAACTCGCTATTAGCTACTTCGGTATTACCGAACTCACAATTTGCTAATGGGAGTTTGCATGCCCCGCAATTGAGAAATCGGTAAATTTAGCGATTTTTAAGGAATCGCTAATTTTTACCGAATCTGTTGATGCATGCCATATACCGATTCCTTAATGGCGATTCCTTGTTTTTCGCAATTAAGGAATCGGTATTCGTTTGGTTGATGCATATGCCCCTATGATGCTAACCTTAAAGATGAGAGGGAGACAAGCGGCCAGGTAAAATCAACAGTGAAGTTGTATCTTAATTACAAACGGTTCCTTATGTTTAATATGTATTGCAAGCTGTTGCTGACATACGCACACACCAAGCTTTGTTGTATTTCAGTACACTGCACAAGTTACACATCGATTCATACCCCAGATGATGGGTGATGCTCTACGGTTTGCTTTGGGTTCCTGGCACCCTTTCCTAATGTTCGGTGGGACGTAGAATAGCCTATGGCAGGAGTTGGGCGAGCCGCCTGAGGTTTGGAGACATGGTCTAAACATGGCGCAGTGGTGCTGCTGCACGTAAGAATGTGGGATTGCATAGTTTGAGAATAGACACACTAGCGCATGAGGGGCCGCCCTTACCATCTTTTAGGGATCGTATATTGAAACTACTATTCAGTGTGGATCACTGGAGACCACCCGGGTGAGTGTTCAATGGAGTCCATCCAGAAACAGCACAGATCCGACTCCAGTGCAGGCACTGGTAAGGGCACAGGGCATGTGGGGTCCAACCAGAACCCTCAGAGGCACAACCCCCTGGAGGTGCAGCCAGCACCCAAACAAGGGAGTGTGACAGTCAATACATGGGTCTAGGATCCCACCCAGGAGCAGTACAAGTGCCACCCACAAATGAATGCTATATGGACTCACCCAGGAAAGGCGGAGGAGCAGACGGCAGGACCACTGGTCACTGTCACCTACAGATTGTGCTCCATGAAGGCCACCCTGGAGCACTAAGGCGCCAGGAAAGCCGGAGGAGCAGGAGGCAGAGGCCACTGTCACCTATAGATTGTGCTCTATGAAGGCCACCCTGGAGCACTAAGGTACTGGAAAGGTGGAGGATCAGCTGGCAGGATTTCGGACTCCTGTCATCAAGGCACTGCGCTCTATGGCGTCCACCCTGGAGCACTACAGGTGCCGCTCTCAATGTATACTGCACCGCCCTCAATGTATGCTTTACGGAGTCACACAGCAAAGGAGGAGGAGCCGCCTGCGGATGACATGACGTAAGTATTTCTAAGGTGCATTTTCACCCAAAAAGGTATCTTGGCGCTGGATAACAGATATTTCTTGTTACTCGGGGGCGTGGCTTGGACGGCAGTCAAGATGGCCGCCTGACTCCGTCGCTCCGTTGGTCCGGGGGAAAATGCTGCCCTTCCCGTGCCCTGTGGTGACTGTTCGCGATTCAGGCCGAGCGTATCCTGCCACGTAAGATGCCGGGCACAAGAGGAGCCCTCTGATACCAGCGGCGGCCCCTGCACAGGCTATTTTCGAGGCTTCTTGCATCGCGGCGCGAAGCGGAGGAAGAAAACAAGATGGCCCCTCCCCGCTAGTCCGAGCGGGATGTCCCCGATCGACAGACCCGTGGTCTACCTGCAAGTACCCTGCATGTATTAACTCTCATGGCTGCTTAATCTCATTGTTGGCGCCTTCTGGCACTGTTTACTCGGCGCCTTTGCTGTTTCTGCGAGCTGGCTGCCACTACATCGACATGCCTGACCTTAAAATGGCGGCGGTGACGGCGAGACGGAGAGATCCCAAGCGCTAGTAATTTAACTCATCTATCCAGCGCTACTCAGATAAACCCTACCAAGGAGAGGGTTATTCACAATATTGTCAGCGCGACCCTGGTTCCAACCCATCCCAAGTCATGGACTGTGTCTGGCTGGTCCCTCCCAGATAGCAGCGCGCAATCACCTGAGCTTGACTCCCACTGTTCCCACTCCTGGTCCCATGAGCTCTGACGCAATCTAGGATTGGGGACTTACGGAGGGAAGGAATCGTGTATCAGACTCGGCCACGCTGAGCCCCGTGTCCTGTGCGCTCCAGGGGCGATTCAACCGTCGATTCAGCGGAGGGTAGGCTTGGGTCACCGGGCTGGGGACGGCTTTGGCCCTGTAGCTGCGTGTTCCTGTCCACCTTATTATGGCTCTTGCTGCCTCTGTGGCTCTGCCGCACGGCCTTTTGGCGACTAACCCCCTCATGCCTCTGTGATTGGTCGGCCGGCTGCAGAGTTTTGTCCATTTGGTCTGCCGGCTTATCGCATACTATGCGACCTTCATAAAGTCGACGCTGCCACTCTCTCTTTCCGAGCTCGGCGCTGTTGGTAGTCGGTAGTCAATATTGCAAGCCGGGTGTACAGGCCAGCTACTTATCCAATTGTTGTCACGACCTCCAGAATGGCTGATCGCGAATCTAAGCTGGTACACAAGAGAAACAAAGGTGATCCTTCACAGTCAGACTCTCCTATCAAAATGAAACCAGATATCAATAGCACTTTGGAGTTAATTCTGAAAAAGCTGGCTGATGTCCATGAATTGGCCAAGTCGACCAAACAAACTACTGACACTATACAGCTGGAGATAACGGCCATCAGAGCAGACATGAATGCAGTGAATAACAGACTTTCCGTTGCTGAACAGAGGATCAGTGATGTTGAGGACATTGTTTCCAAGTCAAGTAAGGAGACGAAAGCCTTGTCGAACATATCCTCTATGCTCCTAAGACAGACGGCCGAGTTGGAAGACCGCAATCGTAGGGGCAACATCCGAATTCTTGGTGTTCCGGAGGGTTCAGAGGATCCTCTGGGTTCCTGTTTAGCCTTTCTGGAGGATTGGATTCCTAAGTTCACTGGCATAACGTTCGATCAGCCTTTTGAATTGGACAGAGCACACAGAATCCCTTCTTTCAAATCCTCCTCTCGGCAGGGGGTCCGTCCAATCATTTGTAAACCTCTGCGTTTTCGCCACGTAGAAGCAATACTTGCCCACGCCAGGAAAAATCATCATCTCATCTGGAAGGGTAGCGAAATCATCTTTACCCAAGACTTTTCGAAACCTACTGTGGATACTCGCAGGGGGTTCCTAAGTCTGAGAGACAAAATGAAATCCAGAGGTATCCTGTTCTCCTTCGTAGGACCTGCTAGGTTCAAGATCACCGAGGGGGGGAAACACCTCTTTTTCAATGACCCCGGAGCCCTCGCGTCCTTTCTAGAGGGCCCTCCTACTCAGGACATGGACTCATCACAACTTCTGGCCAGCAAGAGAAAATCCTCACCAGGCCCAGCGTAGCGCATGTACTGATTCCTCTGCTCTTCTTCTTGTTATTGCCCTGTTCAGGTGTTCCGATGCGAAGTATTGGCTCATTTGGTATTTGTGTCCCGTGGGTTGCACAGATCTTTATCTGTTTGATTTGCCTCTCTGATATGTCGACAGTTATTTGTATTCGAATTGCATTCTCTACCAACGGCTCTTGAGAGTTGGATACTGGGAAGGTATGTTTATGTATATATTCTGACCATGTTGTTTCCCCTGGGGGGCGGGTGGACGCTTCTGTCGTCGCACCTCCCACATGCTAGGTTTTGAGGGAGGGGTGGGGTGGGTGGGTGTGGGGGGGGTTTGGGTTGAGAGCGCCCACGTTTATATGACCATTTTTATGGTTTTCACAATTGCTTCCTCATGTGCTCTCCTTCTACTTTCCTTCCGCCTTCTCTTTTCTTTCCTTTTCTCCTTCTGCCTGTCTCTTCTCTTTATCTGGCGCCTCATACTCTCTAGACATGTCAAGTGGCCTATGTACCGTATGCTTTGTTTGGGATGGAATTGTCCGGTTTCCAGATGTGTAATACAGTTGTGGTTGTATGTTTATATTGGTGCCCACATTGGGCCTGCGCTGGGGTCTTTAGAATTTTCGCATTTGTCCTTATGTCACGACCTATACTTGTTGATTTCACCATATAGATACATTACTCATGACCATTGACAAACAAGGGGTCCTTTTGAGCGACCTGAAGATAGCCTCTCTAAATGTTAAAGGCCTTAACCACCCTGTGAAAAGACGTAAGGTCTTAGAGTACTTAGCCAAAACCAAAAGCGACATAGTACTCCTACAGGAGACTAAACTTTCCGAAGTAGACAATAATCTGGTGAGAGGCAACTGGATTTCGCAATTGGCATGTTCATCGGCAGTTAAGAAGAAGCGAGGGGTCTTAACCCTGATCTCGAGATCTGCTAACATCACGCTAGAATCCTCCCAGCACGACGATGAGGGCCGTTTCTTGCTCACTCACTTGAGGAGGGGCGAAGACGTAATACATGTGATCAATATTTATGGGCCCAACACAGATGACCCCACCTTTTGGTCTGGCGTCTCTGACAAGCTAGATGGTATCCCTCGGGAAGATTTAATAATAATGGCAGGGGACTTCAATCTCCCCCTGGACCCGATAATTGACAGACAGTCCACTTGCCAATACCATCCCACAAGCGCACACGCTGAGCTCACCACTATTTGCTCTAAATTTAACCTTAAAGATCCCTGGAGACAAAAACAAACAGACTCAAAGGATTATACCTTCTACTCGGCCCCTCACAATTCATACACTAGGACTGATTATATCCTTGTCTCCGGCGCATACACCTGCCTCATTGAGTCCTCTGATATTGCTCCAAGATTGATTTCCGACCACTCTTGCATCTCTCTTACCCTAACCGGAAGCCACAGAGAACAAACTCCCAAACGGTGGCGGTTCAACAACGATGTCCTATCGGACCCTGAAGATAAAAAAAAGATTGTGGAGGCCATTTCAGAATACCTTGACCACAACAAGGTGTCTTGATACTAATATAAACACGCACTGGGACGCATTGAAGGCCACTATACGGGGGCTAATCATTGCGATAAAAACAAAAATAAATAAACGTTTGAACCAGGGACTTCTTCAATTAGAACGGGAAATTAGAGACTTAGAGTCCGCCCATATTGCCTCCTTGAATGACTCTACTCTACTTCTGACTCTGACACAGAAGAAGTATGAATACAATAAGATATTGAGAGAACGAGCGGGGGTGTGGATTAATAAATTTAAGGCATTGAATCTTTGCGAGGCCAACAAGGCGGGGAAACTTTTGGCTTCATATCTTAAACATAGACAAAACCAACACGTAATCTCTTCTATCAAGGACGCTAATAACCTAACCCACACAACTCACAAGGCCATTCTCAATACTTTCAAACAATTCTATCAGGACCTATACTCAAATAATCAGATTTTCGACACTGAGAAGTGCTCTGCCTTTCTCCGTGATCTTAATCTGCCACGACTCTCAGAAGACGACTCTGCCATGCTAGCTATGGAAATCAACAGCTCGGAAATAGATAAAACGGTCAGGTCCTTGAAGGAAAATAAAGCTCCAGGGCCAGACGGCTTTACGGCATCCTTCTATAAGTCTTTCTTAACCCAATTAGGTCCTGCTATGAAACAGGTTTTTAATCATATGGCTGATACTGGACACACACCCGACTCTATGACTGAAGCTAACATTGTAGTTATCCCCAAGGAGGGGAAGGAACCTGTTCTCCCAAAAAATTATAGGCCCATCTCGCTTATAAATGTTGACTGCAAAATATATGCCAAAATTCTCGCGGTCAGGCTCAATTCGGTCCTTCATAAATTAATAAGCAATTCCCAGGTGGGGTTCCTCCGTAACCGTTTATCTAATGACAACACACGTTTATTATGCCACGAATTAGAAAACGCTGCAACCAAAACTGTACCCTCGATTGCCATCACATTAGATGCCGAGAAGGCCTTCGACAGAGTCTCTTGGTCGTTCTTGGAGCGTTGTCTGCACTCCTTTAGCTTGGGGAAAGACTTTATTAAAATGATTATGTCACTTTACCTAAAACCGACTGGACGTATAGCTGTCAATGGGGCTCTTTCGGAACCCTTCCCCCTATATCAGGGTACCAGGCAGGGATGCCCTCTGTCTCCATCACTTTTTCTCCTGGCGCTAGAACCCCTTCTTCAGGCTATCAAGCTTAACAGGGACATTGCGGGTGTGGATATCAACGGTATCCGTGTCAAACTGGCCGCGTACGCGGATGACATTTTGATAGTTACAGAGCGTCCAGACTCCTCCATTACTGCCCTAATGGAGACGATCGCAGAATATTCTCTGCACTCTGGGTACAAACTTAACAGAGATAAATCGGAGGTTAAACCACTGAACGTTTTTTGTACTAGCGAAATACTGGGGGACTCTGGGTTAGCATGGCAGTCGAGTTTTATTAAATACCTGGGGATTGAATTTGGTAATAATATCATGGACACCCTGTATCAAAATGAAAAGGTACTCCTACAGAAAATTAAAACACTCTTGGAAACCTGGTCCCCTAAATTCATCACGTGGTGGGGGAGAGTTGAAACTATCAAGATGATGGTTACTCCTTTAGTTAATTACCTCATAAGTATGTTGCCATTGCTACTGACCGACTCCTTCCACCATAAATTAGATACTCTTCTAACATCCTTTCTGTGGCGTGGTAAAAAAGCCAGAATCAGCATCCGAAAATTGAGGCTTGACAAGTCAATGGGCGGCGTTAACCTGGCTGACTTTCGTCTATACCAATATGCCTTTCTAGCGAGGCAGGGTCTGCTCTGGGTCTCTCCTCCTGATCACTATATGCCGGTGTGGCTGGAGGTGGAAGGGGCTCTTTTACAGAACATACGTCCTCTGTCAGTTCTCACGGCCAACCGCCTTGTCGCCACCCACTCCAGATCCATCTTTAGGAATACTAAACTGGCTCTCTTAAGAATGGATAGGTCCTTGGAGGTTGGTATGAGGGGATCCAATATGGAGTCCCTTTGGCTAAACTCCAAGTTCCTTTATAATGGTGAGCCTTTACTCCTTGACTCTTGGTGTAGAAGAGGTATCTTTTTTCCTCACCAATTGGTTAATGACACATACCCTTTGACATTCAGGGAACTTCAAGCCCGCTTCCACTTGGCTGACATCGAATTCTATAATTTCCTGAAGGTGAGGGCTGCCATTACGAAATCCAGAGTGTCTCCCAGCTCCCCATCGCTACCCAACTTTGTGGCAAAACTTAATAGGCTTGGTCATCAAGTCTCCCAAATCTATCGACTTCTGCGCCCAAAGTCCTCCAAGCTTAATTCTAAGGTGGTAAGTTACTGGAAGGGACTCTCTGATACTCAGCTATCCGACGATTCTTGGCCCCAGTTATGGAGATCAGTCACACATAATAAGATTTCCCCAGTCCTCTCCCAAACGAAATTTTGGCTATTACACAAAGCCTTTTGGACACCGGCTAGGCTGTTTTCCATGGGGATCCGGGAAGATGATGTGTGCTGGAATTGTAAGCAAGACAAAGGGGACTTGGCTCACCTTATTCTGCACTGCCCGGTTGTGAAACCCTTCTGGGACAAGGTCTATCTGTTTTTGTCTAATTTATTTAACTGTCTTCTTCCTAGGTCCCTATTGTCCGTGGTAACTGCTTTTTTACAGGAGGATTTGCATTCGGAGGGGGATCGTGCTCTCCTTGACCTACTGTTGATTTCTGCAGTTAAAATGATACTCACCAACTGGAAGGATACTAGCAAGGTCTCTTACAAGTGTTGGCTGAACTGGGTCATTCACCTCAGGGGAGCAGACAATATTGTTCTACAACAGTCACCCTGGAAATCCTCCACGAGGAACATATGGTCTACCCTGGATGACTATTTTGCTTCTCATAAGCCGCCATGACTTCACTTTCTGGAAGAAACTTCCCATGTGGTCATCATACCATGGTTACTGACTTGGTCGGACACTTGATGTTGTAATATGTTATATGATTAAGATGCTAGAGGCGCCGGATAACTCTCTTTTCTCTCTCCCCTTTCTGTCTCTCCTTTCACCCTCTTTCCTTTCTTTTCTTTGCTCTTTTTTCTTCCTCTCCCTCTTCGGGAGTTGGAGATTTAGGGGTGACATCACTGGCAAGGGGTTCGTCTAATGTTGACAGCTGTTTGCTGACCCGATGAAGCACAGTCATATGTACTTAGGGGCCCTTGGCCCTTGGCCCTGATCCCAACTCCTGTTCTGTTTTCTCTTTTTATTTGTATAAAACTTCTCAATAAAGATATTTTGAAATTGATATTTCTTGTTACTCAACGGTACTCATGTTATCGACCTCAGAAGGAGGAAAGGCTAAGTGGACCCATCAGGATTTATACCGGTGACCATGAGGTCAGAGACAGGCCTCTACAGTGGACGCATCAGTCCACTAAGCCACCAGACCTGACTGATGTATAGTTATCTAAAGAACTTGCTGTATAGAGTCCATGGCAAACACCTCCCTCCCCCCCCCCTCCCCACCCCCGAGATGTCTTGTCTACGGTAATTTGTCACTGCGTGAAACAGTGTGGTCATGAACCCAATACTGAAATGATTATCAAGTGGCCACTTATTTCTAAGATGACTTCCCTTGTGAAATAAACATGCATTTTCCCTTTTCTATTGGTTTTGAAACAATCGGGTTTCAAACCCTCTAGACCGGTTATATGTTTTGTACTCATTAGCAAAGAAAAATACAAGGTTTGGAATGTTCTTGGGTTTGTTTAGGGACACACCTGCGGGGGTGGGTGGGGACCAAAGACCATGGACCCGTTGATACAAAAAGACCCCAATGATATTTATCAAACGCCCACTTGAATACTCCTTCTTTACTGTGTTCCTGATCGAGGCAGATATGTAATTTATTTTCAAATCAATCCATGATACATATATGTATAGTACATGAATGCGTCTTTATAATCTGTTTTCTGAACCTCTGTTAAAATAAACGTCTGTCTTACACCACCCTAGCACTCCCGTCACTTGGACAATAAATGATTGGAGGAGTAGCCAGCCCAATCATGGCCGCTCGGAGCTGTTGCTCCGTACTGAACTTTCTTTCCAACCTCCTAAACAGCGCTCCAACGCTTTGTTTCTCTTCCTAAAGCAACGATCCCGCCACCAGATGACAAGCGGATTCCTGGAAATTAATTTGACCCGTATCCGATCGACCTTTGTGGAGATATCCGTGCATACGGCAAAATAGGCACAGCCGGACTCGTCTGTCCCGAGAAAGCAGAGCAGTTGAAAAACAGCACCTTCTCTCACCATGAGAGCAGCCATCATTCAAGAGTTACACAGCTGAGGCGCTGTGTGAAGCCCGCTGGTACGGAGGGGGCGCGCCCCACGCTGGGAGGAGACAACACCGATCCTAGGAGGTTCCTACCTGCCATTGCTGACACTCACCGCAAGAATAAACACGGTGAGCCGGGGTATTGTTAAACATCACCAGGAGCACGAGGAGTCCCAATGGTAAGCCCGGGAGGCTGGGGACTCCCGACACTGTCCTCCTTAGACTATTATGGCATTTAAATCAATATTATACAAGAGCTTTTTTTTTTCTTTTTTTTTTTAGCGCCTGACCCAAACATGGCGCCTGCTGAAGATCGTCGCCAGGGGTCAAAAGCAATCACCCCAAAGGAGGCCCCCTTTAGTATCTACAGCGTAGAGGTGATGGGAGTTCTGAGGACCGGATGGTACCCAAATTGGGCCAACATGGAAAACTTAGATATCATTTTCGAACGGGATACGCCTCTCCTGACCTCTAAATGACGCCCGCCAGGGACATATCACCACAGTGAGAGGATGACCCTGCATCCGGGCCTGCCGCACATCTGAAAAGAGGATTAACAGAAAATCAGCCTCAGAGTCACCGGGACCTACAGATTCATATAATCAGCGCATTGCTTTTCCCCTTCTACAGTGAGTGCCTTTCTCTACCAGCCTGTCTCCCTAAAATGGCCCCCATAAGTATGCCCTTGTCCAAAGCACTCCTACTCCCCTTGTTGGGGATGGATCCAGCATTTTTGCCCTGGAGTCTCAGAGACCCTTCTGAGAGAGTCCACAGTGACAAGGGAGTCACACATAGTGGAGGACTGGGATTGATCCCCTTACCACTGGGAACCGTCTCCTACACTGCCGGACGTCGGACACTGTGTTCACACTGGGTTTTCTACCCCCTCTCCCACCTCTTCCCTCCTTCATTCTTCTGAGTGTGCCCGTGACCAATGAACCACTCACCGCTTGTTGGGGAGGGATCCAGCATCTTTGCCCTGGAGTCTCAGCGACCCCACTGAGAGAGTCCACCGCGACAAGGGATTCACACATAATGGAGGACTGGGAATGATCCCTTTACTGCGGGCAGCCATCTCCCACCCAGCCGAACGCCTCATCTCCACGCTGTATCTGCTACCCCCTCCCCCACCTCTTCCCTCCTTCATTCTTTGCCTACCGCCCCTATTCCTTTCCTCTCTCCCCTGAATTTCTCTCCCCTGCCTGCTTTGTTTATCCTTATGCCTATGCTCCGCTTAATCTCCCTCCCCGTTACCCTTTTACATTACCCAATTACCCTCCTACACGCCATGAACCAACGGATGTAACTTGTAATTGATGCACCTTCTGTAACAATGTGTAACTTGTAACCTATGTAACTCTCCTCATGTAAAGCTCTCTGATACCTCCGGGTCTAGCGAGCTCTATATAAAACTCAAGTAAATAAAATAAATAATGTCCATGTAGGCATGGAGCCCGTGAGTACCTGCTAGGGCAGAGCATCAACACCACCTTGTAATGATGGAGCCCGTGGGTACCTGCTAGGGCAGAGCATCAAGGCCACCTAGTAGTGAAAGAGCCTTGGCGTTGGCACTACTTCTCTTCTTGAAGTGTGCTTACGTGTGTGTGTTGGTAAGATTGTGCACTAGTGTGATGTGTAATGTTGTGTAAAGGGGTGCTGGTGGGTGGCATGCATCTGGATGTGTGTTCATGTCGGCCAGATGGTGAGGCCAGGATACGGAATGTGCGTGATGGTGTGTGAGGAGGTATCTGAGATGGTGTGGGGGTGTTGATGTCAGTTCCTCATGTACAGCTTAGTGTTTCGCTGTGCCCAAAGGGGCTTGTATGTGTGCAGAGAGAGAGGAATAGTGTGTTTGTCTGGAGGGGGTAGTAGATGCGGGAGAGGAAGGGGCAGTGTTTGTGTGTATGTGGGGGATAGTGTGAGGGAAGGGAGACTGTGTCCGGGGGTGGTGGGTGTTTTTGTATGGGAAGGGAGATTTGTGTGTATGTAGATATTGTTTATTATGTGTGTGGGGGGGGGGCCCAAACTTCAGATGGGTAACATAAGTCAGCGAGGACAAGTCCTCATCAGTCGAATTAACAGTATCACAAGTAGTGATGTCACATGAACTTTAGCATCAATAACATTCCAGGATGTGACATCGCAGAACGCAACAAAAGACAAACTAACATCAGTGACATCTAAAATGACCCAAACAAGTGCAAAAGGGAGAACATCAGATCTTCACTTAAACAGAAACATTAACTTAATTTTCTCCGCCTGCATAATCCCACCAAAAGAAGCAACTCCAATGGGGGCCGCTTAAAACCTTATTGGCATTTTCTAAAAAGCTACATAAAATGCTTCGTTACACATACCTTCCCTAAAATCATTTGTGATAGATGGAAGCCACAGTGCCTAGTGTGTCTGTCACAGGTTTATAGAAGAGATGCTCCCCACGCATATACACCACTGACCTGCTTCTGGATCGCCAAGGATTACTCTCAGATAAGCAAGCAGTCGCTAATTATTTGAATAACATACACAGAAGACTGATATATCATGCAAATGTATCGCTCCCATCAAACAGCCATCCCCGGAGCGGGCACTGTATTGCACATTATTCACTAATAGTCATTCTGAAACCAGACAGATATATTGCTGTAATAACCAGCAGCCACCCTCCCGCTCAATCAGTTAATTCTGCAGTATTAACCAGCAGCCAACACCAAATCAGACAATTTATCGTGAAGTAATTACCAGCAGCAACATATGGACCAGGCAATATAGTGCGTCAAAATGACTGACCACCCCCAGGAAAGACAATAACCAGCGCACAGCAGTCACTAGCGGACACCAGAAGCCGCGCACAGCAGTCACCAGCAGCCGCGCACTGTAGTCACCAGCAGCCGCACACAGAAGCCACCAGCAGCCGCACACAGAAGCTACGCACAGCAACCACACACACATCGGACGATTAATTTACGAGGTAGTACTGGGTGAGCCACTTCTGGTGCACCCAGATGTGCTGCCAGTTAGAACGGTGACTCTGAAAGCAATACCAGAAATAATAATTCCTATTTGTAAAGCGCGAACATTTCACCTCCTTGAGTCCTTGAGGCTTTCAAGGCGCTGGGGCCGTCGGGGAGATTAAGTGAACTATTGCCCAGAGTCACATGATGCTGAGCTAAGCTGCCACCGATCGAACCACGAGCCCTGTGCTCCAGAGTTAGTCGCTTTGGCCGCTGTGCCACACCTCTAGCTAAGATCAAGAGATCCCTTAGAGCCTCAAGAGACCCCTAGGTGTGGTAGGTGCTTAACGCCGACGTCACCCACAACACTGCTGCTCTGCTTTTTGTCAGCAGTGTACTGTCCATTAGTTTGCTGAAGTGCAAGGGCACAGCCTGGGACTAGTCTCATAGATACTCAATAGGTGCCCCATGGTGTGAGTACATCCTGGACCAACATCCTGGGACTGCCCAGTACTTCCCATGGCCCTAACGCAGGGGGATGCAGAGGTGTAACTGTGACCGGAGAGGAAGAGGCAGGGCCCAGAGTCAGGAGAATTCCTTTATCGAAGGCAGAGCGAAGATACAGCTTTAGAAATCTGATTCAAGGTAAGGACAGAGGAGGACGGCAGGCACGAGATGCTAAGATCAGAGGTGAGGAATACCAATGGTCACTGGCGATTTCTGCTTCCTGAGGCAGTGGGGCATGTTCTGCTCCAGAAGCACAGAGAGTTATAAAAACCATGGCCCACTTCTAATGAGTGAGTCTACCAGGGAATGTGGATCCTAACCCATCAGAGCTCACAGTGTTATGTTTCATATAGGCACCCCAATATAGGCTCAGGTAATCACCTAACCTTTCACCTATATTCTCCCCTACCATAACGGTTCTTGGGACTGACCTTTTGCCTACTTACGGTATTGCTTACAGGACGTAGGATTTCCCCTGAAAACAAGCCCTATCCATTATGCATGAGGATTCTCGGCTACTCAGCCGGACTACCATCTCCTGCATAATAACTATGTAAGAGGGTCATTCCTTCCTTCATCCTAAGTCGGACATGACACAGCAAGGTAGAACCCCTGAGGGTATCACTTTGGGTATATATACACCATATCTTTGCTGAGGCAGGGAGAGGTGAAAAGGAATTCCATACTGACACACTGACGTGAGGCGCTGAGGTTCCTGCACGCAGACACTGCAGCACACAGTGGTCTCACATCGGCGTGTCCATCTAGAGTCCAAGACGGGGTCCCACAGTCTCTTATTTCAGGTAATGGGGTTGACTTTATCCTAGAGGAATTCTTGGCTTTTACACCCACATACATGCTATGTACATTTAGGTACATCTAGTCAGGGTAGCTTCGTAGGAATATGCATTTTATTGTCAAGTATTTTTAGATCTACCTGTATTCATTGTTTTAGCACTATGGTAGGAATCTACCATCCTTTTACTCTATTGATGCTAACCATTATTTACATCTGTTTCTGTCTTATGGTTGGTACAGCACAGCTATTTTACATTAGAATGACACTGGTTCAATAAATGCTTATTGGAAAACGTACCCACCATTTATTCTGTGTATTTCTCTGAGATGAAGTGAGCACAAGTGACTGAGCAAAAAGTACTGTACTATTTCCACATCCCTGACGGGACAGAGTTGCCATGTTCGATAGTTGCCAAGAACTATTCTCCCCTTGGTAAGAGGAGTGCATAGTGGCACTGTGAGCTAGCTGGTACACAGGCTAACATACCTGGTGGGGGTGCCCTGGTGGGGGTGTCTGGAATCAGTCTGAACACCAATACCACAGTGTATGATGTCTAAACAAGCAGATCCTATATAGGTTTATAGGAACTACACGACAACAGGAAAGATTTTAAAACACACGTTGCTACAGCCAATATATTTGTTATAAATATACAGTGCGGGCAGATAGACACATAGAAACAACATCACTGACATGCTACACAGATGCCACATACAAGCAAATATGCAGACAGAAAAACAGACGTCCAAACACACTCAGATCAACAAACTTTCAGTCAGACATGCACAGAATTATGTAACCATGAAAAAAACACTACCAGCACCTTCACACACTGAGCACCTAACATGAAGCAAAACATACGGACTACAGAGAAGTTATGATTACCGCTTGTACAGGACTTTATATAATGCTATAAGACCATCTTAAAATGCTAGAGGTGACAGGGCAGTGGGAAGAAGGGAACAAGAGGGGAAATGGGGTGGGGTGGGAGATATACAAATGGATGGTATGAAAGTTAACAGTATGAGGAATCTGTGCCTGATGCAGACTTGGGAATGGTAGATAGATATAGACCCCAGGGATAGGCAAGTACCCTTGTCCACAAACCAACAGACAGAGGCTGCCACATACAGCACCAATCATAATAGCACACAAACAGTCCCACACAACACCAAAAGAGATTAATGGATTCCACCAGGTGGAACAGTGGCATAAGCATGGCAGCGCTTGCACCACTAGGCTGATGTCCACTACTGACCCAACATTCTACCGCTGTGGTCTGGCAGCCACTGCACTTGCAATATCAGGTGAGAGCCTGGGGGCAAGAGAGTTAAGACTAGCTGAAAACGATGCCCCCATCACAGACCTTCCCATGTGTGTCTTGATGACCTTCCTGTGTCTCTTGATAAATGATTTGGAAAGAAGAAACCTGGGTTTTAAAGATACACCCATCCCTTTTTGAGCATAACGTGCAAGGAAGGGCAATTAACTTTACCGTCTTGGATCTCAGTGCACCTGTCTGTCAAAATATGAATAACTTGGACACTAACTAAATTCCACCATTAAATGCGAGGGTACAAAAAATCTTGGCATATTCCATCAGAGCCTGCGGAAAGTACTGCACGAGCCAAAGCTAGGACCAGAGTTTCAGTAAGCTTTCACCCAATGGATAAGGAAGCATGAGTGATGAAGAAGAAACTAGGACTGTAAACTCTTATACACTATACCCATACCATCACTGTGATACATTTACCTAGGGTTAGCATTCACAGCAGTAAATATCACAGAAAGATGGCTTCCAAGGACCACTACTTACATCCTGCAAAAGCTTCTCCAAGTTCTCCTGCAGTTCATAGAAGTACCGGGAGGTGATCAGTCCTTCCCTTGACTTGTCCAGGCAATCCCGAGCCAGCTCGATCACCTGATGATGAATGAAGCTGAGCACCCCATCAGCTAACGGCAAAACATTCTCTGGATCGTTTGAGGTGGTGAACTCAGCTAGCCTCTCCTCCATCTGCGCTGTGGCCTGCAAAAAGGAACGATGGCATAAATGAAAGCCTAGTCCAACTAATGACAATACAACACCCGACATCTTCCTGCTTTTGTCTCAACAGCACCCTCTCATTCGCCTCACTCAAGACTCAAACCGAAATAGTGAGTTTCACTTGGGGATGAAAAAGATTCGTACAAGTTTACATGAAGCCAGAGTCACCGGCTCACTGTCCCGCTCATCATTTGTTCCTGCTAACATTTCCAGCAACATCTATTGGTGACAAACGGGCCTCCTTCTGAGTATGAGGAACACCAACATCATAGACCTGGAGTATACAATAAATGTGGATGTGGAGGACTGAAGGAGAGTACAATGAATGCCAACGAGGAGGGGTCAAAGAAGTTAAAATTAAAGTCGACCAGGAGGACTTTGGGTAAGTACAATGAATGCCGTCGAGTAGGAGTCAAAGAGGGTACAGCCAAGGAGGACTCGAGGGGAGTACAATGAAAGTACACGAGTAGGAGTCAAAGTGGGTATAATGAATGCCGACGAGGAGGGTGTCAACGTGGGTACCATGAACGGTAATGAAGAGGACTTAAGGTGAGTACACTCAATGTCGACAAAGAGGACTCAATGTGAGTGCAAAGAAGGAGGACTTAAGCTGGGTACAATGAATGCGGACGTGCAGGACTCGAGGAAAGTACAATGAATTTTGACAAGGGGGAATCAAGTTAGGTACAGTGAATGCCGACAAATTAGAATCAAGGTGGGTACAATGAATAAAGGTGGGTGCAAGAAATGCTGACAAGGGGGACTGAAGCTCGTTACAATGAATGAGGAGGAGGAAGAATGAGGACTTGAGCTGGGTATGATGAATGTCACCGAAAAGGACTAAAGGTGGGTTCAATGGATGATGACGAGGAAGAATCAAGTTGACAATGTTAACAGTGGACTTGATGGGGCTGCAAAACATATTGAAATGTGCCATGGAGACAATGCATCACCACAAGGAAGACTCAAAGTTGGCACAACACATGTCAACAAGCGGCATCGGTGGTGGGTATAAAACATGTTAAAGATTACTTAAAATGTTTGAAATAGTATGAAGGTGCACGAGAGTGCAGTGAAGAGAACAGTAACAGGCAGATGACCAGGTCATTTGTACTCCGTATTGTGTTTGTCAGACCCAGTGCATTGAGATCTGACTCATCTTGCGTACTCACTTTTTTTTATTTGACAAGAAATTTGTATTTGTGGTTGAGCTTTGCCAGAGTGGTACTTTCTCCTGTCTGAGTAGCGCAGAGTTACTCGAGGCTGGAGCATGTCTTAGAACAGATGTCAAGCTAGAAGAGGAATGTCAATGGCCTCCACAGGCTGCTCAGCTGAACTCACAATCTATCTACGTGGCTACAGCACGTACTATCCCTGTCTCGTCTTTAACTCAGAAAGGGATAGAACAGTTTGAATGAGTGGACCAATGTGATCAGTTAACACATTTTCCAAATGTGAGCGGTCTCTCTTGCTCTCATTTAAGATATAGTTCTTTCTATTTTTAAATGCATCTGGTGGTTTACATTTATTGGGTGAAAAAAGACCACAACGTTTCTGAAATTCCATGAAAAAATGTTGGTAAAAGAATGGGACTAATGCTGGTAATTTGCAGCCAATACAATAGCTGTGTACTGTGGAAGATAAATGAAAAATAGGACAGTGCCCACGATGATTAAACAAAAAGAAAATGCATGTGTGAGTAGATGGCCTCCTGATCAGTGCTCCTCTCTTCAACACCGGGAATACCTGTGCAGGTCACCTTTCATGATGTCGACCCTGGAAGAGGGTGAAGGAGCAGTTTCTGCTTTGAGACATTCGCTGTCCCTGCTCTTTGCTTACCACACATCACTCAACAAGGATGAACTGTTAAGCATTTCAATTACCATCTTGTTTTGGGAAGCTAGAACAGTTTTTAATTGCAGTAAGCTCTGCTTAAATGATGTAACACACCTGTAAACCATGATGTATGTATAGGCCTCCTCTTACGTGGGGATTAGTAGATATACTGCCTGTGTTTTCCCTCTCAGGAAGAGTCTGGTAGCCGATGTCCTCCTTCCATGAACACACGATTTCGATGCGTCTAAATAAATGTGTATTCTGCTATTACCCGAGCAAAGTGTTTTTTTCTTCTACAGCATGACAAAGAAAACTGCTGACAGGCTGCCCTGAGAAAGAGGATTTCTGTTACAGGCCCTCCCAAAACGTGTTGCGCCTGCGCAGATAAAAACAGGACCCTACCTTGGGGAACCTTTCTTTATACACATGGTTCATCATCACGATCTCCCCGTCGTAGGAAATGGGCGACCGTCCAGGACTGGAAAACAAAAAAATGAAAAAATTAGAAACTTTGACAGAACCTTCTACTACTTATCAGAATCACTTATCAAACAAGCATGACGACCCCAAGCGTGCGGAACCGACTGAGTCCATTCCATCACAATCACTGGAGCAACCAACTCTAGGAAACCTCGTCAGGTCATCACACGAAACCGGAGGAAGCACTGTAGTCCATCATAGCAGTGCAAGCTACTTAGTGCAGCAAAGTGATTAAAATAATTAAGTAAATAAGTGTATGCAATTAAATGTAGTTATCAATATACAGCGAGAAGTAGTCATTTGTAGACTAGACAGCAGGTGTCTGTGTTACTTTCTTTTTTGCTCTTAGTCTATGTAGGAGTTGAACTAGATTTGAAATTATGAAAAAGTTTGAATTTCCTTGAAGTCTGGTAAGCATACATTTTTACAAAACGGTTTGTGGCCTACCACCAATAAAGATCCCAGTGTCTGCAGTTGTGTGTAATCAGGAACAGCTTTCTTTAAATGAAATCAAGTGGACCATGAATCCATGGGCGGCCATCTTGGTAAACACTAGAGATCGCTGGACCTCCATGATAATGTGGCTGTGTGAAAATCCACATCAGAATAAGTATCTGCCCATACAATGCTTGAGGGTGGGTGGGGAGATGGGAATTTTAGACAAATAACATTGTGTGCCTGCCAGACTTGTTTTTCAGAATGGGATATGCAGGCCAAATACTGGAAACCACAAAACTAGGACCAGAGAAGCACAAGCATACAGATGGAAGAACACGGCGAACCCACAGAACACCACTTTTCACTTACAAACACTCCCTATATTGAAGACCCAGTACATCCAGTTAGGCATTTAGCATATCCAAATAGAATACGTAAAATAGGCGTACGGTTTAGAAGACTCTCTCTAAGTGTTTGCCAATCTGAGAACACACTGGGCTTTAATATTATTGGTTTCATTGATAACCTCGAATCTCATAGTTGGAGCATTGCTGAAATCTCCTTCGGGAGAGGTCAAACCTCCAAACCTTTCCAATTTGACACAAAGAGACTGAGAATTTTAAAACAAATTTGCAGAAAAGATAGCATTACATTGAAGGCTTTCAATTTGCATAATGCGATATGAAGAAAAGTTTTTTTGTTTTTTTTTAAGTGACAAGTTTTGTGTGAGATGTATCAAGTTTAACCAGACGAAGCCTAAAGTAAACCCACTGCCCACATACACACACCAACATCCACCTCAGTTAAGATGGTCTATGGGAAAATAATATCAGTTTTATGGATGGGGTGGCAGCTTGGACCAGTGTATCTCTGGGAACTGCTCCTATATGGAAAGCCTGGAATTCCTTCCAGTTACGGGGGAGGGGCCTTGTTGTACATGAGTTTGATAGTCTGGATTATCAGTTAATATAAGTCAGAGGTGCATACATTAGGTATGCCAGTTCACTGCAGCAACCCATTCACTCGCTCATGAGCCTCGGAAAGGATTTCTTACTGGCAGAGCTCTATGTGAAGGGACTTTAGTTGTGAGCGGCAGAAGTGTCTCTCTACTGCAAGTGTATAAGGTGTGAATCTTTACCACTTCAGGAACTTCCCAAGTACAAGTTTCATCAACTACTGCTATTACTTATTCCTTTACCTGAGCTTAACTGCTCTTATGCCTGTTACACGGTCAACTGAGCCACCGTTCAAATAATAATTTAATTTTTTCTATAATGCTTCACACTGCACTCCTAAAGTTTCTAAACAATGTAATTAACATGTTGCTATTAATCAATTCAATTGTTCTTGATTTATGGACCTTGGAAGATGGAAGATTGAGTTTGCCTTGCCAAGATTAGAACTTAAGATAACTGCTGACGTCAGACAACAAAGTTAATTCGCTAATTATAGTCCAAGCAACTGGAATTATGCTATTTTCTGGTACTCATATATCGGCATAGTTATGGACTCACCGCCTTTACGACATAATCCATCATCTGCTGTATAACCTGCAGATTTTAACAAAAAAAGTTTTTACCTCAAACAGATCAAAAGTTGCTAAAAGTGCAGTGACAACTGTTGCCAGACAGTGTTGGCCCTTCACAAAAATTGACTGGTAACCTTTCTGCTACCAATTGCTTTATTTGGGTGTCAAACTTGTACTAATGAGGTAAAACCCTTCCCAGATAGTGTTAAAAATACAAAATATTGAGGCAATACTATCACAAAATGTGCTGCATTATGACGCATAAATTGCCTTTTCGTGTTGCGTCATTTAGTCAATCCTGCCACATAACTTGGTCCTCTTCTAAGGCATAATTCCAGGGGCCTCATCACAGAGACGAGTTCAAGTTTAAGGACACCAGCACAAATTCACCTCCCTGTGGAAATTAAAGCAGATCTTAAGATAAAACACGATATTACAGATACGTGAATTTTCTGTAGTACCAGATTCTGTTGGAAAGCAGAGTCGAACTAAACCCCATAAGCAGCAGGCAAAAATTGAGCCAATTAGAGCATAATTATATGATTATGGATCTACAAAAAAAAAAAAAAAAAAACAGAAGCACAGTCAGTAGGTCTTGCATGAAATAGCAAGGCGAAACGTTTGGCCCATGCTTGCTTTTAAAGCATTAGCAAACATGACCGGTGGAAGTCTTACAATATTTTCTGTGACAAAAAAGAGAGGTGGTGGTGCAGTACATGCGTCGTAACGTCACTACGTACACAGCGTTTGGCTTTCTCTGTAAGCTTCACATACTGTTCCAAGATGTATAACAGGCATCTTGCAACAATTGTATTACAAAGGAAGCAATTGCAGGAGCGCAAAATGAAGGAGCTGCTCCTAGGCACTCGCAAAATAAAGTGAATACATTTTTATTTTTAAATAATCACAGCGCAAGGGACGGAGGTGCAATGGTGATGAGTGAGTGCCTTGCCAACAGTGTGCATCTGCGGGGTCCTCACAAATCAAAATGAATAATAATTTTAAAAACTCACAAAGCAGGAAGAGAAGGGCAGGAAAAGCAACAGCGAGAAGCGAGCATCCCAACAGCAGTGAAAATAATGGTAAAGAAGAAATGCTCCATTGTGGGACAAACACAAGAAGGGCAATAATAAGAAGCAAGCAAATGAAGTTGATAAGTAAGAACAATTAATAAGCAATAGGACGGCCCACAGTGCACTCAGTACACTGTACTGTAGATAAAAGGTCTAGGTCAACAGACAGCTTAAGCGGTCTGTAGGAGAGACCTACAAACTTATGATGGAAGACAAAAAAAGTAAAAATTCAGAAAGGTAATCATGTGAATAAAAAAAAAATCAAAAACGAAATTAAACAACAAACAGGAAAAAGAATTTGAATTCCGTTAAAGTAAGGATATTTTTAAGTAGGCATTTTATCATTAAAAAAACTACAACAATTGAACAAAATAAATAAAATGGACTCATATTTTGAGAAAGAAAGATCCAAAACTGTACATTGTACAGGTTTGAATTTTGTAACTGTTTTATGCCACTCATTTTAATGACTGGCCAGAAAAGACACATGAACATTTAATTTAAAAAAATAAAATAATAAACAACAGAGGGGAGCAAGAGGAATGCTAGCTATAGAGCGGAGAATGACTTATGAGACAAGACTCATAAAAGGGAAATTCCCACACAGAGGGTAGAAGCAAATTCACAAAAAGCATGGCTTAAAAATGTGGAGGAAGAAAAGGGATTAAATCTGGAAATAATTTCTTTGAAATGTTTTTCTTTGCTAATGAGATTTTAACATTTATATATTTTTTTCCAACAAATTATTTTGACATGTTCCATTCAACAATACTTAAATCTGTCTTTTTGAACTTCAGAGAAAAAAAATAATCACATGTATCCCTACTCCTATAGATGGAACCTTTGCCTACCTTGAGGAGAGTGACTTCTTAAGGTAAGAGAGCCACCGCCAGCATCCATCCACACTGGTGCAATTATGTGGTAGAGTGACCTCCACCAATCACAGTACAGCACCAGGTGTTAATCTGTTGCACTAAAGAACCTCTCAAAGGCATTATGTCGGTGACTAATTTTATTTACAGCAGAGCTTCGCAAAAACTGTCCTTTGAGCACTGTTTTTATCAGTATCGCCAGGCTACTCAATTCCCTGCTAGGGGCAAAAGGTGTTCTATGTGATTTGCAGTATTACAGTACATAGGGGTGTCCAATCTTTCGAAAGGAGGGCCGGATTGATGTACATTTTTCAGGATAACAAATGCTTATGTACATAAATTCCATATAAATGGATTATATCAAATGTATATTAGCTGGACATCCTGAATGTTCAGCATAGAGACGCCTGCACAGAAGTTGTACAACCCTGTAAGAGAAGAAACAAGCTGCTTTAGAGTTTATTAATTACATTGCTTACTTTTCTGCAGGATTCACACACCTAATAAATTGAATCACACACTAAGAAACCAGGATTACACCTCCTTTTAAAACTTATTTTGTGCAATAGATGGCAATTTACTTTTTCCTAAAGTATCTGCTTTGTGCTCCTTTTCAATGATTTACTAAGCTTTCCTCTGCCAAACAACAACCAAAAGGGAATTTCTGCAAACCAGGTTTTGAAAAAAGACTTGTTGGGGTTAATAAGGGGTTATCCACAAAAGGCTCAATGAGAATCTGGTCAGTTGCATAATGTTAATGGACTACTTGCATAGCAGTACCTTGTATATGGGGAACATAGTTGCTGTAATTGTTACTGTATGATGACTCTGCACCTTCATAAATGTAATAAAAGAACGTATAAAAAAAGAGGAAGAAAAGGCTTGTGTCTGAGAAGAGCGGTTCATCATATGGTGAAAACAATTCATGTGTTAAGGATCAGTACTTGGTTTCAGGTAAGGTTACCAAATGACCTGAAAGATAAGGAAAGGTGTGGAGGAAAGTGAATAGTACTGTAAACTGCTAACTCGTTTTTTGTTATATGTCAATACACATTTTATTGACCAAATAAAACTGCTACATTGGATTTGTAAAAGCACATAGATTATCTCCTTCGAACGTAAATTTGATCTCAAACAAACATCGGAGAAAAATAGAGAGGAATAATTTAACTCAAAAACTGACATTAAAAAAACTCTCTAAAAAGTATTGAAATATTTTAGTAAGCGCTGGAATTTTTTCTCGAAATAAAATGTAGACAACATCAAAAAGAGCCCTTATTCGGTATCAGCTGGGAGGCCTGCCGCTTCCGGCGCTGAGGAGGGGACTTTCCACCCAGACTGATCTCATCTGAGCTCATTGGCGGCAGTATCTGATGCAAGGACGCTAAGCTGCGCCCTCTGACTCACTCGGCGCTAAGCACCCCCTCGGGCGGGCAGGGTGAGGTCATTCCGAGATGAATTAATCGCGCATTTAGTTTGCCTGGAAGCTCGCGGAGCGTGACGAGCTCCCCGCGGATCCTTTGTTTGAGAGCCCTCCTCCCCACACCTTTCAGAAAACCCCCTCTGGCGGGCTGAGGATGCCAGGCGAGATGTAATATAGATTTACATCTGCTGCAATAGATGGAGAGCGCGAGAAGTCCTAACACGACTACGTCATTTATTTACTTCGCGCTGTATCCAGCGCTGTCGAGGCTGTGGGGCTGCATCCCAGGTGGTTGAATGTTCAAGAATTTTGAGGTCCTCCATGTTGGGATGGGCTGGTTAGGCCTCTTCAACACGCACAGGGTTCTGCCCCTTGGGTGTAGGTCCCTGAGGTCTTGCACACGTCACTTTGTATTGAAGCAGTTTGTGCTTTAGGGAGGTTATTTACATGCCTTTGAAATCATCTAACGTCCAGTGGCTGTGTACATACAACAACTCCTGGAACAGTTAGGGTTTTTTTCATACTCAGGGTCTCCAGTGTGGAGCAAGGGTAGCTGGTGTCGCCTGGGTGGTGTAGCGCGGCAGGCCTCGGTCGTCAGTTAATTAGGGAACGCTAATTAAAGGACACTGAAACGTGGTATGAGTTTCTGGCCCACTCAAAGACCACGTGCGGTCTTGCCCACGTTTATTTATCCCCTCGGGACGAGCCCGCCCGAGGGGTGTGTGGATGCGTGTTTTAGCGCAACATTGTATAAGAGAGCCCGGGTGGCTCTCTACATCCCTTCCTTCTTTTAGTTAACTGTCCCCTAGTGCACCCCGTCATGGGGAAGTATATACATAGTCTTTTAGTCTCTGACTGGGTGCATGTATGGGGCGTAGTCCATATCGTTGACTTCTGGTGGAGGGGTCGGGAGACCTATCCAACGGGATAACCCCAGAAGCACCGGCAACGGGACCCCAATCAGTTAGTCTCCGACGGTCTTCTCCACCTGGGGCCGCCGGCTGCCCGCCTGGCGGAGGTGACACCCCTCCCCCGGGAGACGCCGGGGCACCACTCTCCGTCACAAACCCAGGTGACTCGATCCCTTCGCCATCCATGCCCGTCTCTGGAACCACCTTGAAGCTTGACACATTCCTGGTGACGGTCTGGTGTCCTCTCCGTGCCGTGATCATGGTCCCTCGCACCTCGGTCACCGTCCACACTTCAGGCTCATAGGGAGTTCGGAACTTCCATCCGGGGTGCTGATCTTTGATGACCACACTGTCTCCAATTCGGACCACCGTGTCCTGGGCTCTGCGGGCCTCGCTACCCTTCTGGTTCGTGGCCTCCCTCTGCGCCTGAATGGCCACCCCGTCTCTTTCCACCGGGGCCCAGCCTGGATCCGCCGGAATGCTGTCCCGCTGGGCTCGCTTGAACAGGATGTGAGCAGGAGCGCACTTGGTGGTGCTGTGTGGGGTCTGGCGGTACACTCCCAGGAATTGATCTAGAGCTGCTTCCAGATCTTCCTCGTTATCCACGGCGATCCGCAGCGCTCGATTGAGCATCCTCATCAGCCGTTCCACTTCCCCGTTGGCTTGAGGCCAGAGGGGGGTGATTTTCCGGTGTCGGATCGCCAAACGTGTCAGGTACTCCTGGAACTCCCGCCCCTGGAATGGGGGCCCGTTGTCCGACTTGACTTCTTCGGGCAGCCCCATCGTTGCGAATATTCTGTCCAGAACCTTCTTGACGTGAGGGAACGCAGTGGATGCTATCACCTCCACTATCGGGAACTTCGAGAAGGAATCAACCATGACCAGCATGTGCCTGCCGTCCGTGAAGCTCCCGAAGTCGATGCTGAGATGGGTCCACGGCGTCTTACTCCCTTCTTCTGTAATCACTGGAGCTGGAGCCGGATCACCGCCGGTGATAGTGCAAGCCTGGCACTGTCGGACCATTTCATCCACTTGCCATCCATCCCCGGGAACCACACCTTGTCCCGGAGCCGGGCCTTAGTCTTGGCCATTCCCTGGTGGCCTACATGCGCAAGCGCCAGGATTTTCTGCTGGAGGCTTTCCGGGACCACAATGAGCCGTCCCCTTAGAATGACTCCTTCTCCTCCTACGCTGAGTTCACTCCTGACCTGCCACAGTTGCTGTCGAGCGTGACTGACCTCTGGTCGCAGGGCTCGAACCCCATCGAGGAAACGGGCCCATGCGTTGCTGTCTAGCGCCCTGCGGACGCGGGTGAGGGTAGGGTCTTCATGAGTGGCTTGACCGATCTCCTCCAGGGTCATAGCTTTCGGGCAGGACCCCTGCGATACCATGCTGATGAAGGCCTCCGTGTTGCACGCGTCCTCCGGTGTGGCAGCTGTGGGAGTTGATCGCGGATGCCGGGACAGGTAGTCTGCGGGATTGTGAGTCCCGTCCGATAGATCACCTTGAACTGGTACGCCTGGAGCTGCACGGCCCAGCGTTCGATCAGCGGCGGTGCCAGCCTCGACAATCCCGTGAACAGGGGGAGTAACGGCTTGTGATCCGTCACGACGGTGAAGTCCTGTCCGCACAGGTACAAGTGGAAGTGCTGGCAGGCCCATTTGATGCCCAGCGCTTCTCTCTCTATCTGGGCATACATCGGCTCAGTGTCAGTAAGCGCCTTGCTGGCTTACGCAACGGGCTTCCATACTTCGTGCCCATGTTCCTGCAAGAGGACAGCACAGAGGCCCACCGGGCTGGCATCCACCACCAACTCTGTCTTCCTCCGGGGGTGGAAGTAGGCCATGATTGTCTTGTCGAGGAGCCCCTCTTTGATCTTTTGGAACGCCTTGTTGGCCGCCGGGGTCCACTCCCACGGGTGATCGTGGCATGTGAGGGCGCGTAGTGGTTCAGACATCATGGCTAGCCTAGTGATGAACCGCCCACAGTATGTGGCCATCCCATGAAAGCTTCTTACCTCAGTGGGACTGCACGGGGTGGGTGCCGCTCGGATGGCTTCCGCCTTTCTCGGATCTACCAGCAACCCTTCTCGAGTGAACGTGTATCCAAAGAAGTCTACACTGTCCTGGTAGAACGAGCACTTCGCTTTGTGTAGCGTCAGCCCGCACTCTGTCAGTCTCCGGAGTGTGGCCTGCAGGTGTGCGTGATGCTCTCCCAGAGTGTTGGAATAGACTAAAATGTCGTCACTGAGGTTGCTTACGCCCTGCAGACCGGACAGGGTCTCTCGGATGGCGTTCTGGAATACCTCTGCCGCGGAGGAGACACCAAAACTCAGCCGTTTGTACCTCCGGAGGCCGACATGGGTCAAGAACGTGGTGATGTACCGACTGCTGGGGTCTAGTTCTAGCTGGTGATAGCCAGCATTTAGGTCCGGCTTCGAGAACCATTTGGCCCCGTTGAGGTCCGCCACGATGTCCATCGTGGGGGCGATGTGCCTCTCCCTCTTCACTGCGGTGTTGGGCAGCCGCATGTCCACACAGAGTCTGATGGCCCCTGGTTGCTTGGGCGCCATGACCAGCGGGGACACCCAGGGAGTGGGGCCGGAGACTTTTTCAATAACATCCAGCTCTTCGAGCTTCCGCAACTCCTCTTCCACTTGCGGGCGCAGGTTGAACGGCACCCTCCGATGTCTGAGGGCTACCGGACGTACGGACGTGTCTATGTGCAGCTTGAACTTCTTGCCCTTCAGTTTTCCCAGGCCGGTGAAGAGCGTTGGGAACTCCATGAGTATGTCCTCAGCATGGGAGTCATGAACCTGGTTTGCAAAGAACACTAGCCCAAGGTCCTCTGCAGTATGACAGCTGAGCAGCGTACCTTTCTTGCCTTCCATGACATGAAACTGTGTCTGAGTCGAGTATCCCCCGCTGGCGATGGTGGCATTGATGACGCCACGGATGGGAAGAGGGTCCGTCCCTCCGTATGTATAAATCCGCGCCTTGGACGGTGTCAAGGGGGGTCTCGGCGACAGACGATCATACTGGTTGGAGTCCATCACATTGACCGACGCCCCTGTGTCGATGAGTGCTTGGACCTCGGTGCCTCCCACGGAGACTGAGCACATGGGCGGCGGCCTCCGCCGGGAGCCTGTCCTGCTGACATACGATACCACGAATACCTCGTCGTCCTCGTCCTCATACATCGGGGCCCGCGTCTGTGGCTGACGTTCCCCGCTTGGCAGCGGGTCTTCCTGCGAGACCTGGCGCACTTGCTGTGGCCCGAACCTGGGTCTCGATGACGGTTGTCTGAAACGCCCACCCCGGCATACTCTGGCGTAGTGATTCCTTCTTCCACAGCGGGAGCAAGCCTTGCCTTTTGCCCCGCAGACTGCCGTTGCCGGGTGGTCGTCCCCGCAGTATCCACACGAGCCCCCAGTCGCAGGTTTGGGTGCTGGGCGAGGTGCGGCCGGCCGCCGTTGTATCGCTTCCACCTTTTCTTCTTTGATGGGTGCGCTCTTGAACTCCGGCCCTGCGGCCACGTGGAGGGTCGCTTCCATTTCCTCCGCCCGGGCATCGGATAACTCGTGGGACCGTGCTAGTACTAGGATTTCATCCAGCGAGATCCCTGGCTGCCAGAGAATCAGCTTCCGTAAAAGTTTGGAGCGACAGCCCAATATGATCTGATCCCTTATCTCCACTCTCTGGTCCGTGAAGGGGCACGTGCTGGCCAGCCGGCGCAGCCGCGCCTAAAACATATCGACTGATTCGGCGTCGGTCTGCCACGCCCTCCGGAACTTAAACTTTTCGAAATCCGGGTTCAGTTGAGGATCAAAATGTCTATTCAGCGCAGCCACCGCTGCGTCATAATCATCATTGTTCCCAGTGTTGGGAAGCGTGTCGAACAAGTCATAGATTTCAGCCCCTCCATAATATGTAAGTGGTGACCGCTTCACTGCCCCATCGGTTTCACGGGTCCCTCTGAAGTAGTGGTTTAATTGCCCTACCCATGCCTTCCATCTCGGGCGGCGGTAGCTGTGTCAGCTGTTTCGCTGAACGGTGGTAGGGGCACTACTGCATTGTGGGTGACCACCGGTGGCGGTGGTGGGTTGTTGCCCGCACCTGCGTTGGACCCGCCAGCTTGTGGTGCGCCAGAGCCTGCCGCAGGCCCTGAAGACATCATGTGATTTTACTGGCGGGACCTGTGGGTTTTGCCAGTGCTTGTTAGCCCAGTATGGTCACTCTCACTTGTTGCTGAGGCTCTGCCAATGCTTATTTATTAAACTGTGATCATTGGGTTTGCCAATGCTTGTTGCTCCTGGCCTCCTCTCCCAGCTCTGGGCCTTATTACCTCCTCCCCCGGGCTTCAGTAGCTGCACCACGCAGCATTGGGCACAGTTCAGGCAGGCAGGAGAAAGGGCAGCCCTGTTGAGGCCCCCTCACACGATCGGCCGATGCACCCAGGGCCAGCACGAGAGGAATTCCCCAGAGAGCCTCGAAGCGGGGGCCGGAGCAGAGCACCGATGAGGCGCCGGGGCAGCCACTCACCCCTAAAGAGCGCGCACAGCGCTGGAAGCCCTCGGTGCAGGGAGCAGCATGCGGGTGGGCTCCATGAACAGCAGGCCACGTCGGTAGGTGGTCCGCCTCCAACACTACGCGGGTGGGCTCCGCAGCCGCCAGGATGAAGCAGGTGAGCAGCGGGGGCGTCAGCAATGCGGGCGGGCTCCGCACGCTCCCCGTGCAGGCTGACAGAAACAGCACACAAGGCACGACCGGCCTCGTCGCCAGTGTAGCGCGGCAGGCCTCGGTCGCAGTTAATTAGGGAACGCTAATTAAAGGACACTGAAACGTGGTATGAGTTTCTGGGCCGCTCAAAGACCACGTGCGGTCTTGTCCACGTTTATTTATCCCCTCGGGACAGGCGCGCCCGAGGGGTGTGTGGATGCGTGTTTTAGCGCAACATTGTATAAGAGAGCCCGGGTGGCTCTCTACAGGTGGGATGTCGTTGTTGGCCCATTATGAGCTTTGCGGCATGACTTTGAAACTCTTAATAGCTCTGTTGTTTTCGCAAATGTCTATTAATAACAACAAGTCCCATAAACGTAGTAAGGATACAATACAACCTAGGGGGTCTGTCTCTCTTAGAGGGGCAGCATGTATTTGTGCTTACTCAGTAACTTAATTTGCACTAAGACTATATGGACCACACCGGCCTAAAACAAAGCTACTAACCGAGAAGCACACAACTGACTCCAGAAAAAGCTTGAACTAAAAAATCTATCTGTATTTTGCGCAGAACACTTGGGGTTAACATGGGGCCTCTGCATGCAAAAGAAGGAATATGCTACTTACCAGTATGCATCTGTTCTTGGCATGTAGAGCTGCAGAGTCACACACTGAGGATAAGATCGCCATCTGGTGTTGGGCTCGGATGATTGCAGGTTGTTGTTGTCTTCGGAGAAGTCTTTGGTCACGAGGTTGGTGACTCCTCCCCTGGACAACAGTGCGCATGGGCATCCACTCCATCGGCAGATTGTTTTTCGCCATGATGGGAAAAGATGGAGTATATAGAAAAGAAAGAAAGGATGTCCATGTGTAATGTCTAAGTAAGACGGATGCTGGAACAGATACAGGTCCCGGGGAGGCGGGCGGGCGTGTGTGACTCTGCAGCTCTACATGCCAAGAACAGATGCATACTGGTAAGTAGCATATTCCGTTCGAGGCATATGAGCTGCAGATCACACACTGAGGATAGATTATACAGCAGTGCTCCCCTTAGCGGTGGTCGCCTGTATCCGTTGCAGCAGTTTGAAATAAAGTTTTTAGGACAGCCTGGCCCACGGAGGCCTGTTGTTTGGCCTGCACGTCAACACAATAGTGTTTAGTGAAGGTATGCGTGGTAGACCATGTGGCTGCCTTGCAAATGTCTTCTAAGGGAATATTGCCTAAGAAGGCCATAGAAGCCCCTATTTTACGCGTGGAGTGCGCCCTAGGGGGAACTGTGAGTGTACGTTTAGCCTTGAGGTAGCATATTTGGATGCATTTAACTATCCACCTGGCTATTCCTGATTTGGAGATCGGGTTGCCTTTGTGTGGTGGCGCGAAAGCAACAAAGAGTTGTTTTGTCTTTCGAAAAGGTTTTGTTCTGTCGATGTAATAAAGCAATGCTCTTTTAACATCTAAGGTATGTAGGGCCCTTTCAGCTACCGAGTCTGGATTTGGGAAAAAGACCGGTAGTTCTACTGATTGGTTAAGGTGGAAAGGGGAAATCACTTTTGGAAGAAATTTAGGGTTTGTCCTAAGAACCACTTTGTTACGGTGTAGTTGTAAGAAAGGTTCTTCAAGTGTAAGGGCTTGTATTTCACTTACTCTGCGCAGGGAAGTGATTGCGATAAGGAAGGCTACCTTCCATGTTAGGAATTGCAATTCACATTTGTGCATAGGTTCAAATGGGGGGCCCATGAGTCTTGTTAGAACCACATTGAGATTCCACACTGGGGCAGGTGGCAATCTTGGGGGAAGAATCCTTTTGAGACCTTCCATAAACGCTTTGATGGCTGGTACCTTAAAAAGGGACAGGTGTTGCCTATTTTGCAAGTAGGCTGCCAAGGCTGCTAGGTGTAATCGTATAGAGGAATACGCTAGATTGCATCTTTGCAAGTGTAGTAGATAGCAAATGATGTTTTGGATGGAAGCATCCAATGGATGTATGTCATTATTAGCGCAGTAGATGGCAAATCGTTTCCATTTAGCGGCATAACACGCTCTAGTAGTAGGGCGTCTGGCTTCTTTTATGATATTCATACAGTCTGGAGGGAGATTGAGGTAACCGAACTCTAAGACCTCAGGAGCCAGATCGCTAGGTTCAGTGTTTGAGGATCTGGGTGTCTGATTTCTCCATGGTTCTGGGTTAACAGATCCGGGGAGAGGCGTAGCTTTTGATGTGGAACTAAAGATAGTTCCAGAAGTGTGGTGAACCACGGTTGACGTGCCCAAGTGGGAGCCACTAGTATTAGTGTTAGTGACTGTTGTTTCAGTTTGCGTACCACAAATGGAACTAGTGGGAGAGGCGGAAAGGCGTACGCAAATCTGCCTGACCAGTTCATCCATAGGGCATTGCCCTTCGACTGTGGGTGTGGAAACCTGGCGGCGAAGGTTGGGCATTTTGTGTTTTCGGGAGTGGCGAACAGGTCTATGTCTGGTTGTCCCCACTTTTGGAAGAAGGGGAGTAGAACCTTGGGGTGTAGTTCCCATTCGTGGATCTGTTGTGTGTGGCGACTTAGGAGGTCGGCCACTTGGTTGTGGATCCCTGGGAGATGTTCTGCTAACAGGTAGATGTTTTGGGGAATTGCCCATCTCCAGATTTGCTGTGCCAGTTGGGACAGTTGGAGAGAGTGTGTCCCTCCCTGTTTCTGTATATAATACATTGTCGTCATGTTGTCTGTGCGTATGAGGACAGTTTTGTTCTTTAGGTGAATTTGAAAGGATTTTAGTGCTAGGAACACTGCTAAGAGTTCCAGGTGGTTGATGTGGAGCAGTTTTTGTTGACTGGTCCATCTGCCCTGAGTGGTATGGTGAAGGAGGTGGGCTCCCCACCCCGTGAGAGATGCGTCTGTAGTTAGCACAACTTGTGGAAGAGGCTCTAAGAACGGTCTCCCTTTGGACAGGTTGATGGTGTTCCACCATTTCAGTGATCGAAGTGAGCGACTGTCCACCAACACCAGATCGGTAAGTTGTCCGTGAGCTTGGTTCCACTGTTGTGCTAAGCATTCTTGTAAGGGACGCATTTGAAGTCGTGCGTGTGGGACTATGGAGATGCACGACGCCATCATGCCCAGGAGCTGCATGAACACTCTTGCTGGAAGAGATGGATGAGTTTGAAATTGAGAGATGAGATTTTGTATACTGGCTATCCTGGCTGTGCTGGGATAGGCAATGGCTTTGGATGTATCTATGGTTGCTCCTAGATACTGATGTAAGTGGGAAGGTTGTAGGTGGGATTTGGGGTAGTTGATAGTGAATCCCAAATCGTGGAGAGTTTGAATCGTGCGATGAGTGTGGAGAACGCATTTTTGGTATGTATTGGCTTTTATGAGCCAATCGTCCAGATAGGGGAAGACATGGATCTGTTGTCTTCTGAGATGCGCTGCCACGACTGCTAGGCACTTGGTGAACACTCTGGGTGCTGTTGTTACTCCGAATGGGAGAACTGTAAATTGATAGTGTTGCCCATCTACCACAAATCGTAGATATTTTCTGTGAGCGGGATGCATAGGGATGTGAAAGTATGCGTCCTTGAGGTCCAATGTGGCGAGGAAGTCTCCCTGTTGTAAAAGTGGGAGGACTTGTTGGAGAGTGGTCATGTGAAAATGATCCGAATGTATATACTGGTTTAGTAGTCTGAGATCCAGTATGGGCCTTAGTGTTTTGTCCTTTTTGGGAATGAGGAAGTATAGAGAATATACCCCTTTTCCCTGATGTTGAAGGGGGACTGGTTCTATCGCATGTTTTTGTAACAGGGATTGAACTTCTTGTTTGAGGAGAGAGAGATGATGCGAGGACATTGGACGTTGTTTGGGCGGTATGTTTGGGGGGGATTGTATGAGTTCGAGGCAGTAGCCAGACTGGATAATTTGTCTTACCCACCTGTCTGTGGTGATGGAAGTCCAGACAGGCAGGAATTGTTGGAGTCGCCCCCCGACCGGAGTGGAATGGTCTGGGAGGAGTGGTGGCAAGTCACTGTTTGGTGGCTGGTGAGGTGCGGGTGTTGTTGTTGTTGCCCCGTCCTCGACCTTTGTTATTGTTTCCCCTATAACCTCCCCGGAAGTAACCTCTGTTAGGGGATGTTTGTCCAGAATTTTTAAAGGTGGACGTGGTCTCAGTTGATGTGTTTTTGGAGCCTCCTCTATAAAAGGAGCGACGAAAGGAACCCCGGTTTTGATGAGACTGCAGTGCTCCCATAGACTTGGCAGTTTCATTATCCTTTTTCATTTTTTCTAATGCAGTATCCACTGCAGGGCCAAATAGCTGCTCTTGGTTGAAAGGTTGAGCTAGAATTGCGGTTTGAACCTCCGGTTTAAAACCGGAAATACGGAGCCAGGCATGTCGTCTGAGTAAGACGCCAGTATTGACCGCTCTAGAAGCAGTGTCTGCTGCATCTAAGGCGCATTTAATGGAGGCATTAGATATTAATTTGCCTTCTTGGATGAGGTCAGAGGCCTGGGACTTAAAAGGTTCAGGCAGATGTTGCATAAGGTCCTCAAGTTGGTCATAATGCGCTCTATCATACCTGGCTAACAGGGCCTGGGTATTCGCAATACGCCAATGGTTAGCCGCCTGCGCGGCGACCCGTTTGCCCGAGGCTTCTAAAAGCTTAGACTCCTTGTCTGGGGGAGGCGTTTCTCCAGTTGTCTGTGAGTTAGCGCGCTTCCTGGCATTTGATACGACTAGGGAGTCTAAAGGGAGCTGGGCCTTAATGTATGCAGGGTCTTGCGGGGCTGGTCGGTACTTTTTTTCGATGCGTGGGTTGAGAACCCTAGCTCGAACAGGGTCTTTAAAGACTTCAGTAGCATGCTTTATGACCCCTTTGATCATGGCCAGTATGTGAACAGTCTTTTGTGACTGCTCAAAGGTATCAAGGAGGAAGTCCTCTTCAATGGCGTCTGTGTGCATAGTAACGCCGTGGAATGTTGCTGCCCTATTTATAAGTTGGCCGTACCCTAGGTGGTCATCAGGAGGGGAGGGCTTGGAAGGGTAGGTAGTGGGGTCAGGCATGTCAGGTATAGGATAAGACCAGTCATCCATGGGTGCTGGGTCTGGGAACGTAAAAGGGTCGTTTGGGTCAACAGGATCATCAAATAAATCAGGGTCCGCCCCTCCCCCTAAGTCATCATTATCATCCTGTGGAGGAGGTGAATGATAGGGAGATGGTAAAGGTAAAGGTAAAGGTAAAGGAGAATCAGGAGGAGGAGGGGGGGACGGGTTAGGAGGTAAAACAGGAGAGGAAGGACGAAGTGGTGAAGTAGCACAGTCCTTTTTCCGTATGGGAGCTGGGGGAGGTGTAGTGTCCAGCTTCCGCTTTTTATATGGGATGGCAGTCACATGTCCCGTTTTAGGATTGATATAGATCCGCTTCTGAGTAGGATCTGGTCGAAAAAGATCATCTGGCTCCGAAGGTGGTGTCTGTGACGTCCGCTTCGGGTCTTTATGAGCTTGTTTCGGCGGGGACGCAGTTTTCGGCTCCGATGATTTTTTCGGTGTCGACTGATTTTTCGGTGTCGACTGATTTTTCGGTGTCGACTGATTTTTCGGTGTCGACTGATTTTTCGGTGTCGACTGATTTTTCGGTGCCGACTGAGGTTTCGGTGCCGACTGAGGTTTCGGTGCCGACTGAGGTTTCGGTGCCGACTGAGGTTTCGGTGCCGACTGAGGTTTCGGTGCCGACTGAGGTTTCGGTGCCGATGGACTTTCAGGCATCGATGTTGAAGAACGTTTCGGTGCCGGTGGAGACTTCGGTGCCGAGGAACGTTTCTGTGCCGAAGGAGATTTCGGTCTTGGAGCCTGTTTCGGTGCCGACAATGGGTGTTTGGGTGCCGAGGGTGTTAAAGGCACAATTAGGTGAGGTTTGCTCGAGCCCGAGCCACCCACAGGCTTAGTTGTCTTCGGAGCCGGGCCCGAGGGCGGGGCTTCTGAAGAGGATTTCCGGTCGCGACTGGGCCCAACTGGCGGAGTCTTGACCAATGCTTTTTTGGATGGGGCAGGGGCAGGGGGGGTGGTACTCACACGCTGCCCTGGAGTGATGAGGTCATCGGAATCGTCGGCTTCGGACACGATCTCGAGATCTTCGGTGTCGTCTTCGGGAACATCTTGAGCAAAGATGTCCTCCGGTTCTGGAGCTGGTTTGGCCATAATATGGCGTCGAGCTCTTCGGTCCCGGAGGGTCTTCTTCGAACGGAAAGCGGAACAAGCTGGACAGGTGGACTCGTTGTGTTCCGGCGACAGGCAGAGGTTGCAAACCTCGTGGTGGTCACTGTGGGGGAACTTCGCTCCACACTGGGGGCATTTTTTGAAGGGTGTCCTGTCCATCAGCCGCTTCCGGAACCGGTCCGAGTTGATGTCGACGTCGATGAAATGAAGATTAAAGAGTTAAATTGATTGCTGGAAGTTTTCTGCTGGAGCGGAAAAAAGTTCATCCGAACCCAATGGCGGAAAAAAACAATCTGCCGATGGAGTGGATGCCCATGCGCACTGTTGTCCAGGGGAGGAGTCACCAACCTCGTGACCAAAGACTTCTCCGAAGACAACAACAACCTGCAATCATCCGAGCCCAACACCAGATGGCGATCTTATCCTCAGTGTGTGATCTGCAGCTCATATGCCTCGAACAAAATGTATTTAATTAGATTCTTTTTTTTGCGCTGCAAATCACGAGTGATGTCGGAGGCTGGAAAAATGTTGCAAAAATGTCTGCCGGTTTGACCCGTCAGTGGTGGAGCTCTGATTTTAATTAAATGTTGAATGGCTTGATTCTCATTAGTCATGACGTCACAGACTATTATAGTCTTTTCCATACAGGATCCGCCAAATGTGTGCAATACAAAAATCTTTCTCCGTATTCACCTCCTTTCATCAATCACTACAACTTTACATCCTCCATTCGCTTCTATGCAGGAAGCAGTTGACCAGTGAGTACTGGAAAGTAGATGTGAACGCCTGCCGAAGGTTTTAACATGACATTCACAGAACCGGAGTAACATTCTCTAAACTAATTTTAACATTTAAAGGGTCAATCCAGTGTAGAAAATAAGACAGTTCTTTTTAATCTGTTCTGCATCACTAGCAATCAGCAACCAATGCTTAATTTGAGCTGGTGATTACCTGTGTTCAGCACCGGCACTTGTGACAGTTTGCCACAAAGTGGCGCTGTCTGCCTAGTTCACAGATTACCACAACAACAGTTCATTTTGAGGTCGAGCCTGGGCAGCGCTGCGAAGCATGCAGTATTGAAGTACGGGTTTGAAGCCCGCCCACTCTCTCCCATATTTTTATTTGGCTTGTGTCATTGTCTTTCATAAACGCTGGCTTCCGAGTTGGTATTAGGCTTGTTAGTCTCCCCCCCCCCCTTGGTACCACCTTGTCTGCATTTGTTACCTCCCATACGACTGGACCTTGCACGTGTTTTGTTACACAGTCTGCTTCATCTTGGCTGTGAGCACTATTTTGTTTAATGATTTGCCCCTATACCACCCACTACGTCGCAGCCCGCTTTTATTTTAATTATAATTATTAATGTTGGTCCGCTTTAACTATACCGGCTGCGTTTCTTGCTTTATTTTAGCAAGCTCAAAAAAGTTTTCCCCTCGGATGAATCATGCACTGATCATTTCCCAATCATACATACATATCCACTTCCAAACCATGTAGTCTACACAAATCGTTGATAATTGAGGCACTTATCGATCAACCACACTCTAATTAAAAATCAATTTCCTTTAATTGGAGATATATTCACATATAATACTCATATGAGTTCATTCGCATATAAAATCATCAAAAATGAATAAGCTTTAGCTAAATAAAACATCTATTACAAAAAAGAAAAGTTTGTCACAATAATAAACAAATAAAATACATAAACAATATACCACAATATAAAGCAAAATGCACCAATGTAAAATGAGGAAGGATACAAAAAGAGACAATATACTATGTCATTCTTAGCGTTAATTTGGACATTTGAATAGGCAGCAACAAGCATAGGTATGAATCCCTTGTCTTAAACTGTTTGCTGACTTCAGCAAATTTAATCGCATATGTGGGCGTCGACGCGTTTCGATGGTATCGTTTCAATAAAGACCACCTTCTTCAGGACAATATTTTTAGTCTTCCTCAATCGTTAAAATGACCATATCACATATAGGCCTTGTAACTTCATTGTTTTTATTGGTATCAGAATCAGTTCCACAATAGGCCACTTCTTATACAGGCCAATATACTGTGTTTTAATTTCCAGAGTGCGAACCGTGATAATGTTCGTTCTGTTTGGGTCACGAGCTCCGCACCTTTGGCGGATATTTTATTTCACGCGTGGCTCTTTTTTATCATTAGATCACTCGCTCTTGGTATTTTATCCGGGGTTGATCAACTCGTATCCAGTCTCCACCGCGTCTAGCGTCCGCGTTCAATGGGTCGCGTCATCAGTCCGTGAGGACGCGGACTGATGACGCGACCCATTGAACGCGGACGCTAGACGCGGTGGAGACTGGATACGAGTTGATCAACCCCGGATAAAATACCAAGAGCGAGTGATCTAATGATAAAAAAGAGCCACGCGTGAAATAAAATATCCGCCAAAGGTGCGGAGCTCGTGACCCAAACAGAACGAACATTATCACGGTTCGCACTCTGGAAATTAAAACACAGTATATTGGCCTGTATAAGAAGTGGCCTATTGTGGAACTGATTCTGATACCAATAAAAACAATGAAGTTACAAGGCCTATATGTGATATGGTCATTTTAACGATTGAGGAAGACTAAAAATATTGTCCTGAAGAAGGTGGTCTTTATTGAAACGATACCATCGAAACGCGTCGACGCCCACATATGCGATTAAATTTGGTGAAGTCAGCAAACAGTTTAAGACAAGGGATTCATACCTATGCTTGTTGCTGCCTATTCAAATGTCCAAATTAACGCTAAGAATGACATAGTATATTGTCTCTTTTTGTATCCTTCCTCATTTTACATTGGTGCATTTTGCTTTATATTGTGGTATATTGTTTATGTATTTTATTTGTTTATTATTGTGACAAACTTTTCTTTTTTGTAATAGATGTTTTATTTAGCTAAAGCTTATTCATTTTTGATGATTTTATATGCGAATGAACTCATATGAGTATTATATGTGAATATATCTCCAATTAAAGGAAATTGATTTTTAATTAGAGTGTGGTTGATCGATAAGTGCCTCAATTATCAACGATTTGTGTAGACTACATGGTTTGGAAGTGGATATGTATGTATGATTGGGAAATGATCAGTGCATGATTCATCCGAGGGGAAAACTTTTTTGAACTTATTAGTTACCGGGTGCTCCATCCCTTCGGTGTGAGAGCCCCCTCTCCTTTGTTTAAAGGTTATTTTAGCAAGCAACATGGTCCGCTTTAAGTATAGCGGCTGCGCTTACTTCTTTTTTTTTTGTTTGCTAGCGCCCATGCGGTGCTTTCACATTTATGGAGGCCGCACCCCTTTCTTTAGACAATCAACATCTAAAGAAAGGTGCACAGCCGCTATTAAAGTGAAAGCGCGGCATGGGCGCTTTTACAAAAACAAAATCTGTCACCTTGACAAACAGATGCTAATTTTTTTGTCAATGCGCCCAATGCCGTGGTTTCATTTTAATGTCGGCAACGCCTCTTTCTTTAGACGCAGCTTGTCTTAAGAAAGGAGCGCGGCCTTCATGAATGTGAAAGCGCGGTATGAGCGCTAGTAATTTGCAATGCAATAGGTTTCACATTTGCGAGAGTTTAAGCTATTGCATTGCCAATAGCTCAAACTCTTGTAAATCCAAGACCTATTGCATTGCAAATGCTTGTTAATTCAATATACACTAAAAATTACTATAAGCTGCCGCCCAAGCCGTTCTTAAAGCTTGGAGGCCTGAAATAGTCCAACTCAGCACATTTGTAGTTGTGTGAAGGCAAGTAGTTGTGTTGTTACTATCATTGGCAGCATGGCAGGGGCAATGCATAGTGCAAGCTACAGTGGCCTCCTGATGAAAGCCCTGGTGCTTCTTTTTTTCTGCAAATTAAACACTGTCAGCAACAATAGGCATTCTAGAATGTTCCTTTGTTTCATCATCACTTCTTGCTGTTTTGATATTCATCAGATGGCCCTTTAAACCCATCTCTTAGGATGCTGTGAGTCACAGTCAGTGCTTGGAATATGACAGTGAGCATGCCTTATAGGGGGCGTGTACAATTTGTATGACTGGCCTGCCACTGGCTAACCGGTCATAGAGCTGTCTTGGAGCGCTTAGGGTATAAAAATAGAGAGTTGAAGGGCTGTATGGATCAACGATACACGCAGATTATTTTCTAACTAAGCTGCGTCCCAGGAAGGAAGTTCATTCTTGTCAACACAACACCTCTTCAAGGAGCACTACCCCTGACCTGACAGTCTACCATGACCTTATCTCCAATGAGCTAGGTTACGCCCTACAAATACTGCCACATACATGCACACACATCGTTGCAACAGCATACCCAAGTTGGAAACATTAACCTGAAGAGTTTTGCGGAACTAAGCCACAGAACTGCAATAGCAGACACAGGCAAAACCAAAGAGTAAAAAGATGTGTGGAGGAGGGTCTGGTGTGGGGAAACCGTAAGGTTGACTGAAGGAGCTCTCGTGTTTGTGCAGGGTCGCAAGGAGAAACCGGACACGGGCTCTAGTGTCACACGTGCTCTCAGACATTCTCAAACTATGCACCTATTGAAGTGAGGAAGCAATACAATCTTTTTTGGGACAAAAAGCATCATCATTCTGTCGGTCTCAACCACAACAATACAAGCGCAATACGCAGATCCAAAAGCTAGACCTGTATATTCCGCAGATTGAGCACACATTATGAAGTTTATGCCCATAACATTGGTCACATAATCCTCATAGCACGTCATGTATTAAACTCTGTCGTTCACAGATCTTTGCTGTCGTAACTCATGGTTCTTCCAGGAGGTGGTCAGCATGGTGCTGCTGCCCATCAACGCCAGCTGTACTTTGTCAGAATCGTAACAATCCTTTTTTTGTGGACACGCCTCAGTACAATGTCTGACATTGCATCTATGGTGCCCACTGCTTGGGGCTGCTCTAGGCATTAACAAACATTGGCTTTGAATTTCCTAGCTAGGCCTAGATCAGTCCACATCGAGGAAGCACTGACCATTCCTGCATCATGAGACGCTGAGCACCTCCTCACGTGTACCTCAGGCACTCGATGCGTGTGGTTCAGAAGAAGACCCTTCCTCCAGGCCACAGTTGCACAGGTGGCTGAACGGTGCTAACCCTCTGCACGGGCATTGGCTATGCAAAGCCTTCTTCAAAGGGTGGGAAAAGACGACTACGTTTTGAGTAAATATTAACAGTGGATAACATGCATATGAAAATCAACTGGGGCAAAACTGTCGTTTATATGGTTCTCGCCACTCTGCTAAGGGTTTTTTTCCTATTGTTACATCTTTAACAGACCCTATGCAGAAGCTCCCACCACTTCTGCCTCAGAAGAGCAATGCGGCAGCCTAGCTGACTTCTTTTCTAACAAAATCACACCTACATATAGCTCTTTTCCAGCCGATGTCCAGAATGTCAAACTCCCCTGTTTTTGATGTATAGACACTGAATGGGCCATAATTTTCAGTATTTCAACTTACCCAGCCAGACGATTTTTTCTGGCATTATCAAGTCCATCAATTCTGGCACGGCACTAGCTTTGCGCTTCCTCACCCACACTTTTGCTTTTCTATAAAAGTGCTCCTCTTTATCCTATTTCGGTTGATCTTCTCACATATCAATTTCTTCTGCAGAGGTACCCGCGGGCGTGGAAACACACAACAATGTTGCCCCGGTTGAAAAAGCCTTCCTAGACCCCGCTAAACTAGGAAACCTGTGGTGGTTCTTCCTCCTCCAGCTTAGGTCTAAACGGCTGGAGAAGCACATTAATCAGCAACTGTCTACTTAACTTGAGACCCAAAATGTTTTGTACTCTTCTCAATCTGGCTTTTGTCCTTTCCACAGCAGTGAATCCACCCTTCTTCCAGTAACGGAGGAACTCGGATGGATACTAACTAGAAGAAGGCGAGTCCTTAGCGCTCATGCGGTTGGATCTGAGCACTGTGTTTGACGCTGTATCACAATACAGGCCATGCACGAGACAGGCGTGTACTATCTCAGTGAGAGGATCAGCGCCTACACTCCAGCTCGCATCCTTCCCTCCTCGTCTGCGCACCTTGCAAGAGTGCCCCGTATCAACTGCCTCAGTATAGGTGGGAGATCCTATTCCTACCTGGGCCCACTCTATTAGAACAAACTTCCATTAGACCTTCGTCGAGCACACAACCTGAATATCTCTAAGAGGAAACTATAAACCTGGCCCTTTAACAGTTGATCCAGGTGCCCTGGTCGGTCTCTTATTGCCTAGAACCAGGACACACTGCTGTGTAGCTGCACGCTCTACAAAACAGTATAACATAACAATATACTCATAGCCAGACCCTTATGAATGTGGGATTCTCAACAAGGCTCTGACACGGTTTACATCTTTTCTGGAACTACAATCTTTCCAGGTGGCTATGAAGTCTTATTTTTCAACAACCACATGAAGTCCTTATGGAGTTCCCAGGGATCATCGCAGAGTCCAATGCTTTTTAGGTCGAGCCTCGCTGCAGCGCAGATGGCTGCTCACTCAGCGAGACTGCTGTAGTAGAGTATGGGAGAGAAGCTGCGCCCACTCTCCTCCTATATTTTTCATTGGCTTGTGTCATTGTCTTTCATAAATGCTGCCTTCCGATTTATTATGAGGCTTGTTAGTCCCTCCTTGGTACTGCCTTGTCTCCATTTGTTACCGCCTATAAGGACAGGACCTTTTACTGGTGTTGTTACATGCTCTGCTTTATAAGTTAGTGAGCACTATTTTCCTTAACGCCCTTTCCCTATTCCACCCATGACATCGCAGCAGCCCCATGCTTACTACTGTATTTATCTAATTTACTATGTGGTCTGCTTTAACTATTGCGCCCGCACTTATTCAATTATTTAATCTATGCTGTGGTCTGCTTTCAGTTTAGCGGCCGCGCTTTTTAAATTATTATACAGGCCGGCCGCTTTCACATTAACTGCCATGCTTATTTATTTTATTAATTAATAGCGCGGGCCACTTTCACTTCAGCGGCCGCGCGGAACGTTTCTAAATTATTTTCTTTTTGTTTTGTGTGAAAGCGCACCATCTGGGCTTTCTCTTTAATATTGTCCGTGCCCCTTTGTGTAGATGCTGCTCACTGTAACCCCAATATCATGAGCAGCGTCTAAAGAAATGGGTGCGGCCAACATTAAAGTTCTCTGGCATTTGCGAGAATTTGAGCTATTGGCATTAAAAATAACAATGACTTTTATATATGTGTTGGGTTTAAAACACATAAATAAAAGGCATTGTCATTTTCAATGCCAAACGCTTAAATGCTCGCAAAAGCGAGACCTATTGCATTGAAAATGCTTGTAAATGTATACGTTTACCCCCTGGTGAATCAGGTGGAGGCGTTTGGCCGCACTTCGATTTCTTATGCAGACGAGACACAGCTGATTTCTTCTCGTTCCCCATCCACGCAGCTCTCCATCCAAGTTCAGGGAATGCCTGTTGTCCTTAAGAGGCTGGATATGTCTCAACTGCCTAAAAATGAATGGTAGTAAAACAGAAATCATGATAGGAAATCATCCCAGTCTCTGGTGCCCTCACTTGACTAGATAGCTTAGTCCCTCTCCCAGTGTCCAAACCAGTGGTCAAGAATCTGGGTGTGTAGATTGAAAAATAATTATCTGCTGACCATTAAATTAAAACAGTGTCTGAGTGTTGTTTCGGCCTTTTGAGATGTTTGAAAAAGATATTATGGGTCTTACCCATCACTACTAAAAAAAAAAAAACATAGTCCAGTGCATTATAACATCTCGTCTAATTTATGGTAATGCACTCTACCTGGGTAACACGCAGTTGGCTATCAAAAGATTGCAAATAATCCAAAATGCCGCAGCCCGGCATCTCAGTCCTCCTCGTACATCACTAGATTTCCTCTCATAGACGATACTTAAACTGGCTACCATTAAGAGAGCGCATACAATTCAAGCCTCTGTGCTTTGCGAACAGGGCTTTTGTCATGATTGGTCCCGTCTATCTCAGACATCTTATTCAGCCATCGGCTCTGCCCAGAGCACTAAGATCTTAAAATAAGATGCTGGCTCAAATTCCCAGATGCATCTGATCTAGACAGTGTACGCACTCTATTGTCCCAGCGAAAAGGTCTTTTGTAAAAGTAGAGAGATCTGGCTCTTCTAAGTGTGTGGGATCTGTCAGACAGATTTGTGGGGTAGTCTTTCTCTTAGCGCTGGGAAGCCCCTCTGTGGCAGCCATACGCTCTTATAAATCTGATTAACATCACAAGACATACATAACTGCATCCGGCCCATAACTCAAGTCGGCTCATGAAATATCAGTCTATGAAGCTGGTTTACGTTCCCTCGGAAGAAAGACGTAGCGGTTTGGGCTTCGATACTATTGTTGTTGCCTTTAACAATCATTTATAGTTCTCACGTGTGACGAGTTGCCAGTACTTTGGCATGGCATCTGAATCAAGAAATTAAAGGCCAACTAATTTGCAGAATACACAGCTATCATGTCTAAGTGCTTGCTGTCATGCGCAGTTAGGCAGCAGGACAGTGTTAACACTTTAGCCCTTGCAACATTAATTCCAAGGCAGAGAATATTAATCAGGGAGCCTCGTTCGAACTCTGACAGCAATAAGGAAATCTGCCTAGTACTGCAGATCTGGCATAAAGGACTACAAAGCTGTGCTACTGCACAGCAAAATGTTCACCAAGTAAAACCGAAGCAACTGTGCATGTGTGTAAAGCATAATAAAAACTTCCAGGAGGGTCGAGGATATATAGTCAGAACACAAAACACAGCTTCCAATGCAAGAGGCAACTTCAGATGATGGACCAAAGAAGGAACAGTGGTGGAAAAGGAAACACCCTGGCATATCCCACCTCGACAAGGAACCCAGGGTCAAAGATGTGTGTGAACACACAAGCGGCGCAGGCATCTTTCTCGAGCAGATCACCGGACCCACATCCCTCTGCTGCGATAATGTGCATGTTCATATCGCGCTAAATCACCAGTGTCTGGAGGCACTTGAAATAACAGGTCTCCCCATCACACACCAATGCCCTGCAGTCATGAGGATATTTCGCCAAGTTAAAATGATCAGATTTAAACCCGTGGCTTCCCGACTGGGCTACTTTTCCACTGCTCAGAGCTGGTGCTTCCTTCCAGTAGGCCAGGTTAGGCAGGAGCTTTGCAGCATCACCACTGGGTAGCACCAAATGGCAAGAAAAGGCCAGAATGTGGTATTTTTTGCAAGGGATAAGAAGTGCGTCAGGGGCAAAATACTAGGTTAACTAACCAATAAGTTCTATACTTTTTAATGCAGTTTTTATACATGGTTACACTTAACGATGTCCACAGAAAAAGTTGCTTAAGTTTTCCAGAACCGCCAGTTACTTAAAGTAAAAACACGTTTTAATCACAATGCTCTTATTTTTAATTTCCTTATTGTAAGTAGCCAATGTCCTTTGTTGTCTCATGGTCGAGGGGCAGAGATTTACAGAAATATTGTAGATCCTCTGCAGTAAGAGTTGTCCAAGCACCCAGATGTAATCAATTAATATACAAACACCACAATAAAACGGACATTCGGGCATGCAGTCTGGACTATGCGCATCCTGCACAGTTTCAGAAGAAATTTACAATTTCAAGCAGGGCGCAAGGAGCAATTCACAAAGCCGTTCCTGGGTGCGTAACGCAGCACTGCTGTACATGATTTTGTGAATTAGCTTTAAACCATAAAATTCCTTAATATCTGCCATTATTAATATACAGTTATTACAAACAGAAAGGACAGTACACTCCTACTAATAGGTAGTCAGATTTTGAGGGCGGTTCACAGGCATGTGAGAGTACTTCTGCAGCACTACTTGCTTTACTAACATGCTTTTATGATTCCGCCCTATGGTGTATGAGCTGTAAAGAAGTGGCTAGCATGGCTCCAATCCAGACAGCTATTTGTGCACCTAAGAAACACTTAAGACTGCAAGCAGCATCAATGTGGAAGGAAAATTCAAATTTGTAATGCAAAAAAAAAAAGTAAATGTGCTTCATCAATGGAGTGAACTCCTATTTGAAAATTCACTAGTTTGGTGTAATGCCCTCTGACTAAACCTTAGTCCTCTGAGTAAACCTCCTGACGTGGGTTGGTTGGGGGCATCGCAGGGTGGGCACACACTGCAGCTTATTTATCCTCCGCAGAACAGTTCATGATTTGCCCCTCCAGGGTCAGAAGGAAATCCGTCTACAGGATGAGAAGGGACTGAAGGAGGGAAGATTCGGAGGATTGTCTCTAAAATATATGAGAGCGAAGAGTAAGGGGTCTCTCCACGGCAAAAAATAAGTTTCCAGTGGAAAAAGAAACGAAAAGATAATTAGTGCGAAGGCGCTGATGCATTTGTGCATTCGGAAGCCTGTACTTGGGCCTTTCTGAATGCATACAATGTTTATGACTGTTAACAATTCAGAGAAGATGTACCAGTAATGACATTCTTTGTGCATTCCTAGAAAGTCAACATTTGTTCGAAATAAAGTAATCGAGCCGTCCGACGCACATTTGCAAATTTCCTTGTGTAAACCTGCCCTTTCCTGAGTCGCTGGAATGGGAAGCAGTCCTAATGTATGCACTGGGAGGCAGCGCGGGCCCTGTTCACTTTCACAGATGAGCGCGGCCTTCATCGCTCTCATGAGCCCGACTGTCAGCGCCAACAGATGGCACATCGCGCTGCGTGCGACTGTACGTGCACCTACAAACGTGTACACCCCGTGTAAAAACACATTACCCTGGGATGCGCCATTCGCTTCACTATGATTAAAGACCACGCCGAGGACGCTGCCGTGCGGCTCAGAATGGGGTACCATTTGCATGTTTAATTAGAGGTAAACAGATGGCGCAGGGTTAATTTAGAAATGATGTGCCCGCCGAAATAAAAACAAGCTTCCGACACGTGCACGCTCGCCGGAGATTCCGCCAGGTTGGCACAGCCCGATGCCACCAGGAGAAGCGCGGCTAATAACTAATTGTATGCAGACAGGGACCAGCCACCCCAGGGCAGGCCCCCCATACGCAATTATAGCCGCGTGGGGTCCTGCAGCACGTGCGCGCCGCGGCCAGTACCCCGGGGAGGACGGGGCGGCAGGCGCAGGCCACGGGCTGAATTCAACAATTATATATCATGACAGCAATGCAAGATCCTGGCGGAGGCTACACAGTGATCGACGCCCAGCTTCCGGTGTCCTCCAAGCCCAGCTTCCGGTATTCCTCAATATTAGAGACCACGGCTTCAAGGGCCGGCGCGCCGCCACGCTGCTTTCTTGCCACCACACACTCTCACGGACCCTGCTGGTTGTCGGACCCCAGTCACAATTGAGGAGCAAATTTAATTTCGAGCTCAAATTTTAGTTTGCATCTAAAAGAAGAATACAACTTGGGTGCAAAACCTATAACCCATGGACCCTGTCCGCATGAATTCCGCCAGGTAAAAAACGTGTTGGCAAAATGCTCAAAAACAAGCTTGTGGACTATGGAGTGGGGAGTCGTGCTCCCATTTCGAGATGAGAAACTGGCTCGGTGCAAAAACACCGAACCCCGCTTAATTAATACTGACGGGCTCATCCCATCCCCCAGACTGCATTCAGATTGTGATCAGTGCCAGCAACTTTTATTTCTAAATCATTTACTATTTGGGGTTTTCATCCACACCATTGCAGGGAGACAGTGTCATGCGCACACTATTCTTTCTGCCCAAACGTTTGCGCCAACACGGCCGATGGGCCATCTATCTCACCGGGCATTTCCCCAGGGGCTGAAGCCACTGAAGCCTGGTGTCTGCAGCTCCACGGCCGCAGCCCTGCACCATTCACTCCAGCTCCCTAGTATTTGAGGCGGTAGACCGTGTACAATTTTCTGAATGGAATTTCTTTCACTAATGCAATAACTTTAATGCCTTGCCTAGAATGGTCACTTCTAGTGCTGTTTTAACACTTGGCTTGCATGTTTTTTTTTGCGTATTCAGATGCATATACTCTCTGTTGGAAAAGCGATATGGACAAAACAGGGTGTCGCTGGCAGGGCTAACACAAGAATAATTTGGGGACTATCAAAACAGGTCACGCTTTCCAGGCCCAGGCTGCAAAATGCAATCATAGTGTAGAAATGTGTCAACAGTCAGCATCTAATGGCAGACCATTAACAAAGATCCACATCCCGGCCCTCCCCGTGGAGAGTGGACAGTGTGAGCAATAAGGGGAGGTACTGTAGGATCCCTGAGAAAATAAAATGCTTCCTTACCAGTAGTATTTATGCAGCAACATTTTCTGGATTCACTTGCTGAGCATTATTCCACATTACAGTAGTTGGGTCCAGAATACTCGCAGCCCTCTTTTCTCGTGGTTATTTTTATTTTGTGTGGGCGTCTCTGGCCATTGGGTGCTATGTCTGTTCCCCCTTGGCAACTTGTCTTGTCCTGCTTGGGTTCCTGCTGTGCTTGAAAGGTACTGTAGTCTCTTCCCAGCTTTTGTGCACCTCATTTCTTGGCGAGGCGGTGAGTTGCATGTGAATCCAGAAAATTCTTTAAGCTGCATAACTACCCCTACTGGTAATTAACAATTTCATTTTACAGTGTGAAAATCTTGTCTGGATTCACATGCTGTCCACTGATTTTGTAGCAGTATCTATGGTCAATCTTGAAGGTGGAGTTGAAATGAGGTTGAGTTTGTGAACATATGTTTCAAGTCCCTTTGCCCTACCTGTGACTCTTTCTTGGATGATCAGATAGTGTTTTGTGATGGTGTAGATGGATGCTCACGTGGCCGACATATACATGTAATTTATTGGAACATTTGCTAGGAATGCCGGGTGGCTCCCTTCTTTGTGGAGTGTGCTCTGGGTCTTGTGTCTATACGCACATCTGCCTTTTGAAAGCACAATGAAACTGTTTGGACTACCAGCCAAGTGATGGTGCCTTTCGTCACCGGAGGGTTGGTCCACATTCCTACCCTGCCTTTATGTATTTGCAGGTAGGAGGCTCCTGGGTGGTTAGTGCTTGCAGCTCATCCTGTACAGCGATGTCATAGCAATTAGGAAGCAAACACAAGGAGATAATGGACAGAGCACTGAAACATTTCAGACACTCACCCGCAGTCAAAGATCTGGGCTGAATCCATCATCGTTCTTTAGCTCACCACCACCACAGTTCAGAACCAGCTATATGCAAATCAGTCCTGACCCTGTTCCTCATGGGAACAGTGCAGCCTAAACTGCCACAACAGGTAATTCCCTCCGGACTGATCAGTTCCACCTGAGGCTTTTTTCTTCCCGCTCGGAGCCCTCTGGATTGACAGCACTCCGTGTCTACTCGCGCTTTATCAGCCCTGTTCAAATTTTACCACGATGAGCCCTCCCGTGGACTTCACGAAGATGACTCCATATTATCTCTCCATGGCCCTTTAAAGCCCTGTTCACTCAGGATCGGCAGTCAAATTTTCTCGCACCCGGAATTCCGTTGATAAGGAACTCGTCTCTGATTCCGAGAACGTCCATTCTGCTTTTAGAATTACTCCAAGCAAACGCATCGATTGATCCTAACCTGAGCTATCCTGCTCTTACCTTGTATGTGATCCCACAGGTCCCAGCACAAACCTATATTAAGACCTTTGGTTCTGTTCGCCCTGAGGAAGGTGGCACCAACATTTCGGTGCTTTCACCGAAACGCGCGTCGGCGTCTACAAGTGGCCCACCCAAGTCCTAATTCCTCAAATTTGAACATTTGTCACTTAACACGATCTTGAATATTCATATGATTTTGTGTACATATTGAGTTTTGTTCATTAATTGAGTATTCTTTTTATATGTGAATGTGTGATTTTAGTGCTGATGGTGTGGAATGATTTCGGTATGAATGTGCAAGTCAGCGAGTGTTTGAATACGTCTGGGACCCCGTTTAGCATCTTCACTGTTATTTTGAAAGTCTTTTTGTATCAATTACAAACCAGCCAATGCACTGAATACATCTGTTTGAAATCGATCTAATTCAAAAAATAAAAAAATAAAACACTTATAAATTTGTTTCTCGATTATGCTCTGAATTAATTGTCTGTATTTTCCTTTTGTCTTAGTCCTAGTGTTGATATACCTAAAAGACGATACATTGTACGTTCTGAAAATCATAGGTAGAGACCCCTTTTTTGTATTTATTTTGCGTTTTCCCCTGAATCTCTACCTTCATTCACTCTGCAGGGGTTCCCCTTGTTGTATTGGTCCACATTCCTACCCTGCCTTTATGTATTTGCAGGTAGGAGGCTCCTGGGTGGTTAGTGCTTGCAGCTCATCCTGTACAGCGATGTCATAGCAATTAGGAAGCAAACACAAGGAGATAATGGACAGAGCACAAACATTTCAGACACTCACCCGCAGTCAAAGATCTGGGCTGATTCCATCATCGTTCTTTAGCTCACCGCCACCACAGTTCAGAACCAGCTATATGCAAATCAGTCCTGACCCTGTTCCTCATGGGAACAGTGCAGCCCAAACTGCCACAACAGGTAATTCCCTGAACCGGAAACAAGCACCCTGGGACCGGGTTCGGGGTATCACACCTCATCAGCCAGGCCAGCTTGTATCCAGTGGCAAAGTGAGCAAGAGACGCACGTCTGGGTATACCCTGCTAACTTAGGGCAAACAAAGCAAACATAAGGAGATGATGGGCGGAACACTGAAACTTTTCAGACATTCACCCCTAGTCACAGATCTGGGTTGAATCCATCATCGTTCTTTAGCCCACTTCGCCAACCCAGTTCAGACCCAGCTGGACTGTTCCCATGAGGAACAGGGTCAAGAATGATTTGCATAGGTCAAGAATAATTTGCATATGGCTGGATCTGAACTGGGGTAGCAAAGTGAGCTTGTATTTGCACTTGCTTATCACTAGAGGTAAGAGGAAATAGTGGAAAAGCGTACACAAATCTCTGTGACCATTCTAGAGTCAGGGCATTCCCCAGGGAGCGGCTGTGTGGGTGTCTGGATCCAAAATCTCGGCACACTGTATTTTCTGGATTTACAAAGAGTTTAATCTCTGGAGTGCCCAGCTGCTGGAACACCTCTTCATGCACTTGTTTGTTTTGCTCCCACTCATGCGATACAGGTGCTTGCCTGCCTAATCGGTCTGCTTCCCCATTTCTACGCCTGTCGTGTATTTCTTCTCTGACTGGCCAATCTCCAAATTTCCTGGGCTACGTTTGATAGCTCATGAGACCTTGTTCCAACAGTGGTTGTGTTGTCTGTTTGGATTTGCAGTGTCTTTTCTCTCTCACTTGTATCTGGATGGCGGGACTTCTTGGTCGGTGGATTTTGTAGGGTAATGGCGCTCCTAGGAAATACGCAAAGAGTATATACTAGTGTACAATTATGATTGCGGTGCATAAGTGTGGGGAGAGCCAGCCTCCTCCCCAATGTGTCGATAACCACTGATAAGCCAAAACAACAGTCCCTTGCACACGCCAACAGTATATATTATGTATCATTGACAATAATAAACACTTGTTCCTCAGTTGAAACAGTCACTTCAGTTTAATCTTGAGATCCTTAGCCAACACATGTTTCGTTGCGCTTAATTGTTGTGCGCAGCGACGTCTTCAGGGCTCTAATCTCTTTGTATGGATCCTCAGTTCCGGCTGTATTTCCGACCCGGAATGGGTTCTAATACTCCAGTGATATTTGCACAGTGAAGGGCAACAGTGATTACTGTGTCCAAGATTTAGTGTATTCCAGAATGTTTTCCTTAATTGTGGATCTTGTGTGTATAAGTCATAAATCCATCATGTAGAATGACAACGTGGTATAGTAAAACCACTCTTTTGGGGGCTAAGTGAGTCCCTCTGGGCAGCAACCAAGTCTTTGCTGGCGTAAACGCAAACCCTCTGTTAAATAGCAGGGCTGCCCCCGGAGTGTCCTTTAGGGCCAGGAAGACTGTCTTGAGCTTCAGGACAGTTGTTGGACTGCTTCTTCTGCTTTCCATTGTCCTCTGATTTTGAGCTCTCCTATGCCCTCTCTCCAGCCGGTGTGGGAAATATGCGTAGGGATGGCCACCATTGGAGTTGGTTGTATGAAAGGTCTGCACACTGTTATGTTACGTTCCACTATGTCCTCTCTGTCTGTACCTTTTGTGTTAGAACTACTAGATCTTCCCAACTCTCCGTTGCCTGTGGCCATTCATTTTTGATCCATTGCTGCAGCAGCCTTGCATGGAGAAACAGTGGGAAGCAGGAGGCCATCATGCCTATCATGTTCCCCTGTGTCAGAAACAGTCCCTTGTGGTAGCGGCAAGCCTTTTATGTGATCGCCTGAATCCGCTTGGGGGTGGAGATGGCTCTCGCTTTCACTGTGTTGATTCGTGCACTTAGAAAGATCTTCTCTGTCTGGCTTCGATGATGACTTTTCCAGGTTTATCGTGAACTGTAGTTTGTGAAGGGTGTTCATGACCGTCCTGAAACTTCTCTTGCATCGGCTGTAGAATCCTTGTCCCCACTGGTCACTGACCATGCAAACATTTTGGTGATAGGGAACTTGAATTACTGGGCAAATGAAGAAGCAGGCGGCTATCTATCAACAGAATGGACTGAATGGCTAAGCAATCTAAATCTAGAACAGCATATATTTTTCCTTATGCACGAGAAAACCCACACATTACACCAGGCGTGGACCACGAATTTATCAGTGACTAATATTACAATCTCTCCATGTGCTTGGTCGTACTACCATTTGATTACGTTTTCGTTATCAGGCCTGACATTTCTGAAACACCCTTCATGTCCCGGTCTGCTTTGATATAGACAGCCATGCGGAAAACATCTCCAACTGGCTCATTGCAGCTAGCAATGCACATGCCCCTATTGGCAAATAAAAGCAAGTTCGTCGCCACGACGCCACTAAATGGTTTTCAGAAGATCTAAAAACAGCAAAATCCGCTCTTCGCCGTGCGGAAGGGAAACAGCGAGCAAATGACTCTATATAAGACAAAATATTTTTTCTGTTACTTCTTAAAGACTATAAAAGGCAAATCAAGCAAGCCAAGATAACTTTTTTTCTACTAAAATCCTGGCTTCCTCAAATAAGTCTAAGGAAATGATTACTATTGTGTCTGAGTTGTCAAACCCCAGATAGGGTGACCTCTCCCATTCAACCGTCACAAAGCTTATGTGATATGCTCAACCTTTTTTGTTAGAGAAGATCAGGATAATAAAGAATACAATCCCCCTCAGCCCCACCGTTAATGAGACAGCAACTGAAGATGGTAACTTTGTCAAACTATTTGCCTTCCCCGCAATCAGCAAAGATGGTTTTCTGCACCAGCTCTCCAAAGTTAAGTAGGGTGCTTCCTGACGATATCGGTCCACCCAGATTCTAAAAATGGCTTATTCACATTGGGATAGCTATTTCCTTACTTAATCACTTCCTCTACCATGGCATGGTAACTAACACTCTTAAAGAGGATATAGTGGTCCCTCTCCAAAAGAAGAAGGGTGAGGATCCCCTCACCTTCAAAAATTACCGGGCAATTTAATTATTACCTTTTTTAGCGAAGGTGTTGGAGGCACATGTGGCCAGACACCTCTGTTCCTTTCTGGAGGGGTCAATTTTTTTTGATCTCCAGCAGGCAGGCTTTCGACCAGTCCATTTAATGGGAACTGTAATCCTCCCAGCCATTGATGACATTCAGGAGGAGACAGATAGAGGCAATACACAAGCGTTCGTTCTGCTAGATCTGTCAGCGGCCTTTGACATGGTCGACCATGAGATTTTGGCTGGCTGTGTCAGAGCCGCAGGCATCCACAATGCGGTATTGGCCTGGGTCATATCTTTTTTAAAGGATTGGTCACAGTCTCTGACTTGACCCCTTCAAATCTCCCAGGGTTCAGCTTACCTGTGAAGTCCCTTACAGAACGTCTGGCTTCTCACCTTTTTAATTTGTACATCCGTCCTTTGGTGCACTCATTGAAAGAGAGGCAAGTCAGAGTTTATAACTATGCTGATGATTTGCAGCATCAGTCATTCCCCTGAATCCATGGAATTCTTTCAGAAGACTATTTTGTTTATAAGAGAATGGATGAATAGCAACCATTTAAAACTTAACTCTGATAAGACCGAGATTGTTATCACTCATAATAAGCAGGCTCTGTGGAATTCCTCCTTCTGGTCTCTTTCGATGGGCGATCCTCCTAAACCCAAGAATTCTGTTAAGAGCCCCTGGAATTATCATAGATAAGAATTTATCTTTGAAACCCCATCTGGGAGCAGCCCCTTCTGCTTGCTTCACTCAACTATGAAAAATATAGAAAATTGGCAGATTATTTACCCTTGTTGCCCCAATTCAGGTTGTGCTGGCTTTGATAATCTCTAGATTAGATTATGCCAACTCCCTCTATCTTGGCCTCCCTAAAGGACATTAGCAAAGATTGCAGCTGGTTCAAAATCAGGCAGCAAGGTTTATTTGTCAACAGCCTAGAGGCTGCCACATTACCCCTCTATTAAAAAAACTCCACTGGTTACTGGTGAGACAACGCTCAATTTTTGTGTCATGCTGTTTTATGTTTAAATCCCTAAATGGCACATGTCCTGCCTTTCTAACTTCTAGAGTAAAAAAATATGCACTCAACAGCAATCTGAGGTCCAGGCACAAGAACGTCCTTAAAATCCCTCCATTCAAACAGAAGAGATTCGGCAGGTCTAGATTCCCAGTGTTGGCCCCTTTAATTTGGAACTCCCTTCCCTCAGAGATTAGATCACAAATTACATGCATTTCTGCAAACTCTTGAAGACTTGGCTCTTCCGACAAGGCCATGATTAATTTATCTCCAGCCGTATGCGGTCTTCTGTTGGCTAGGCCAAGGAACCTCCCTGGTGAACGAGCGCTCTATAAACCTCATATAACATAACATTGGGAGAATGAGTCTGCTTTGGCTAAACAGTCATCTAGGTAAGGGTAAACATGCATCCTTTTCTTTATTAAGTATGCCACCAATTTGGCTAGACATTTGTAAACACTCTGGGTGTTGACATGATCCCAAAGGGGAGTACTCTGAACTGATAGTGGTTTTGGTTGACGACAAACCGCAGGTACCTTTTGAGGTTCATGAGATGTGTAAATAAGCGCCATTTAGGTATATAGGTGTCATATAGTCCTTCTACCACAGCCACAGGACGACCTCCTGGAGTGTTGTTATTTTGAATTTTGGGGTTTTTATTTTATTTTTTAAAGACATAGAGGTCTGGAATTGGTATTAAGGAATTGTCCGGTTTTGAAGAGGGAAGTGTGCTAAGTAGTTTCCCAGACTGATCTCTGCTAATTTAGCTCTATTGCCCTTGTTTCTAAAAGTTCCTGCACTTCTCGCTAGAGGCATCGTCTTTTTTCCTATGAGTATTATCTTTTCTTTGGTCTGATCCCCAGTGATGTTTTTATAAATTCTATACAACAACTGTGTTGGATGATGTTGAGGACTCATTTGTCTGACGTGATGCTCCTCCACCGAAGACCATGGAACCCTGGATCTCAGACGCATAAAGAACTACTGCTGCTGCACATCCCCACACACTACCAGAGGACCCTCCTCGTGTCAGCACTACTGCTTCAGCTGCAGCACTGAAGAAACCAACAACACCGGAGACACCATACGCAACATCCAACCCAGAACAGGCTGTAAAGAATTTCTCCCTGAGGATCATAGAATGCGCCAAAACAATCACCCCCGCCAACCCAATCAAATTAAAACGACCCACCAAAAGAGCCAGCAGTATCATCATAGAGCCGAAATCCACCAGATGCAACTGCCGGCAACTGGAAAGGAATAGGCGCACCAGCAAAGAGACAGGAGACCATACCACCTTCAAGACAGGACTCAACAAGAACCATCGCCTTATGACAAAAAACAATGTCCTAGCGGACTGAATAGAAGCTAGCACAAACAGCAGCACAGAGCTCTTCGCCATTGTGAAGGAGTTCTCCAACCACGCAGCCAGCATTCCCCTCCCCCCCAAACTGTGAGACACCCTGGTGAACTTCTTCTATGATAAGATCTCACTCCTCTACAAACACTTCAAACCCCAACCCCGCTGCCGACAGTGTCAGCCTGATCCTATCCACGAACACAAACTCCAAATACCTGCTCACCCATTGGGACCCTTCCACAACTCAGGCCACAATCTCCACTATGAATTCCGGTGAGCACCCATGAAACCCTGCCCCCACCATGTCTTCAACCTCAAGAGCAAGACGATTGGCTAGGAAGTCAATAAAGTCCTGAACATCACCATCAACTCCGCCTCCTTTCTTGAGGACTGGAATCACGCTGAAGTGGCCCCTTCCTGAATTAACCATCCGCCAACCCTGCAAAAAAACTACAGGCCCATCTCCCTGCTCCTTTTTCCAGCAAAGGTTCTCGAGGAGGCACTCAACCAGCAACTCACTGGACACCTGGCGCACAACAACCTCCTGAACCCCTCACAATCCGGATTTCGAGTCAACCACAGCACAGAAACAGAACTGATTGCAGTCACCGACATCAGGACCCTCCTGGACCATGGCGAAACAGCAGCCCTCAGTCTCCTGGACCCGTCAGCTGCCTCCGACACCATCTCCAATCGCATCTTGATCTACAGACTCAACCACATCAGAATCCAGGGAAACACCTTCAAATAGATCGCCTCATATCTCAAGGGAAGAACCCAGATAATCAGTCTTCCAGGTTTTCTCAGGACCAGAGAAGATCTGCAACATCCCCCAAGGATCAGCTCCACCCTCTTCAACACCTACATGATCCCACTGGCCAGCACAGTCGGAATGCGTGGACTCAACATCATCTCCTACGCCGACGACACCTAGCTGATCCTGTCAGAAGACCCCTTCACCACCAGAGCCAATCTCCACAGATGTATGAAGAACGTCGACAACTGGATGAAAGACAACTGTCTAAAGCTCAACACGGAAAAGATGGAAGCCCTCATCTATGGGAACAACACCTCGCCTGCGAAATTCGGCCCACCCTGCCTCCCCCCGCCCTGACAGACCACGCACGCAACCTCGCCATCATCTTGAACAGCAAGCTATATATAAAGAAACAGTTAAACGAAGGTTCATCCGGCTGCTTCCACACCCTACGCATGCTACGGAAGATCTTAAGGTGGCTCCACTCAACACCAGAAGGACCGAAACGCAGGCTCTCGTCAGCAGCAGGCTACACTTTACATAGGAATCACCGCATGCCTCTAGAAGAGGCTACAGACAATACAAAACTCAGCTGCAATGCTCATCCTTGACATCCACAGACGGACCCACATCACACCCCGCATCAAGAAGCTACACTGGTTCCCAATCCAGAAGAGATGTCAGTTCAAGATAAAGACCCACGCATACAAAGCCCTGCACTATGAATGATCAGCGTACATCAATAAACGCATGACTTTCCACCAACTAACCAGACACCTACTCCCTCTTCCTCGCAGACACCTCCCCGGATCCGCTGAGTCAACAGCGGAGGATGATTTTTCACACACCTGGCGGCCAAAGCTTGGAACAACTCCCCCCTGCACCTCATGGCCGCCTCGTCGCTCCAGCAATTCAGGAAAGGACTCAAGACCTGTCTGTTTGAATGAACAAATCACCATGTAGCAACTTGGAACTCCAGAACCTTGAGACCCTCACGGGTGATTTGCCTCACTTTACAAATGATTGACTGATTGATAGGAAGGTCCCCACCTGAATTATGTGGTGGGACAACTAGTTTATAGACTCACTAGTCTGAGGAGCCTGCTCCTCTGGGTGTGGCTTGCCTCTCACTCTCTCCCAAATGGGCTAACACTGGGTTGATGGGAGCTGCCACTATTGCATTGTTGACTGCTGTTGCCCCTGTGTGTTAGGACACCTGTGGCAGTACGCTTTGGAAATTTAACCTTCCAGTTGGTCTCCTCAAGGGGGCTTGCTCCTCTCCGTTGGCGACCTTGAAACAGCAGAACCTCCGCAATGTCATCTGTAGGCAATGGCCTTGAAGGGTAGGAATCGACTTTCATCCATTGAGTCAGCATCAAACAGCAGAACCTCCGCACCCCCCCCCCTCACCCCCCAGCTTTGGCATAGTTATTTGCCTAAAGCGGTTGCAGTGTTTTATCTACTGCTGAGCAGAACAGTTGTTCTCCAGTGTAGGGAGTATTGATGATGCTTACCTACACCTCTCTCTTGAACCCTGACCCTTAAAGGCAGGCGTGTCGCCTCAGGGTTGTACCTGTGCTGCTGGCAGTATACACGACGCTGAGTGCAGGCTTCAGGTATGTGTTGCAATGGTCTTCCTCTTTTCTACAAGAGCAGCTGCCCCTCTTTGGAACTGCCCTGGGAAGTGTATCAATAGCTTTTCCACTTCTTCCTAATGTTGGTGGGCGTACTGATTTAAGAGGACGTTGGAGTTAGTGATGCTCCATTGTGTTGCTGCTCCCATCTCCATTTTTCGCCCCACCATTTCCACTTTCCTGCTCTTTCTCTGTGGGTGGGTAAGTAGATGTGGGGGCATTGGCTCATTCTTGCCACAATGAAAGTCTACCATTCCCTAATGTACAGTAGGCCCTTGTAAGAGTGTTTATACTGTTTTTTCGACCCTTGGGCTGCTGGCTCCCTGAATGCCCCCCTTCCCTGTTCTAGGATGCTGGGCAGCATCTGGAGATGCTGGCTCTTGCTTTGAGAGGGTAGGGGGCTTTATAGAAGGAAGCAAGTTTGTGCTTTCTCTTCCAGCTGGCCCTCATACCTGTCCACTACCAAGTTGTACATACCAATGTCATCTGTAGGCAATGGCCTTGAAGGGTAGGAATCGACTTTCATCCATTGAGTCAGCATCAAGGTTCTGGCACTGGTCCTTGACGCTGACCCGAAGTATTTCCTGGTCCTCCAGGTCTTGCTTTTCAAAGAACATCTCTTGCTCTTACACTTGAAGATCTAGCATTGGGGGTGGTTTGAGTATGACCAGCTCTGCCTCGGTTCTTCCCCCTGAAGACGTCAATGGGATCTGAAATTCTAAAAGAGATGCAAAGTTCCTCCTTTTGTGTACTACCATTTCGGTTTCAAAGCGTCTTTTCTTTCTTCAACATTGATTGAGGCTGGAGGCCTCTTCAGAGCCGGGGCTTTGACATCTGGTGATTCCTTTACCCTCTCTCGCTCATCTTTTGATGTCGAGCGCTTCTCCAAGGGATGTTGTCTACTAGTATCTCTGTGTTGGGACCCGCAGGGATCTTGGTATTTAGACTTCTTTTTGGTCGACGATTCTTTTGGCACTAAAGCAGTCTTGTGGGACTTGAAGTCTGACAAGTTTTGTTCAAACCCCCCTTAGTTTTTGCATGCTACCCGAGGAACTTTTGGGAGTTCTTCCTCCTTGTCTCTTTTCGGCAGAACCTCTACATACAACTCTACGATGTCTCCTTCAACGTTGAATCTTTACGCCAATGACTAGCTCCCTTTCTTCTGTGCCCGCATGGTGGCATAGCACATCTGCCTTTGTTTCACTCTAGTCCTTAGTGTCTACGGAAGGTACTCTGCGCATACTTCGCAATCTTGGGTGCTGTGGTCGCTCAGAAGGTAGAGGTTTCATACTTCATGGTTGTCCTTTGGGCAAACTTATGGTAACACTTGGGACAAAACCTAAAGGGAGTGTTCTCCACTTCCCTCGATGGTTCCGGCCACCTGCCTGTGTATTCTTGAACCACCTACTTGTCTGTCCACGTGGTCCATCTATTTTTTCGGTGATCTTCAGTGCTTTTTGGTTATTTCTTTCTCCTCTCTCTCTACAGATGTCCTTCATAGTGGAATTTTATCTCTTTGTCCTTTATGATTCATCGACATTCTCACTCTTCTTTATCATCTGCAGAGCTTCGGATGATGCTTCCAAACCCAACAGCGGAAAAATGAAACTGAAGATGATGACCATGCACAGGAGCTTAGGGGCGAACGTCTGATGTCATGGAGGGATGTACATAGCACCAAATGGCAACAGATGACGCCCAAAAAAACACGAGAGAAAAGAAGACTAAGAGGAGTATTCAGGACCCAACTACTAGATGGCAGAATAATGCGCATCATATACATGCAGAAAAAATTCATGCTAAAAAAACAAGCATTTACAATGCAATAGGTCTCGCAATTACATTGTTTTGAGCTATTGGCATTGAAAATGTTATTGTTTCCCCCCCCCCCCCCTTCGTGAATCATTAATCAAGTAATGGCATTGTAAATGACAATGTCTTCTACCTCCTGTTGAACCCCGCATACAAACATACATAGAAACCGCACTACAAACAGGCACACATGCATACACACGCTGAGAAACATACGCACCCCGTGAGACAGACACACTAATACATAGAGGCACACGGGTGCACCGAAGCACGTGATCACACACACGCAGGCACACTGAGTCACAGGCACACTGAAGCTGTGGGTCTGGCAGACTAGCCGACACACCAGACACTGTCACACTGAGTAGAGGCGCACACATGCTGAGATACGGATCACACGAACACCCGAGGCAGAAGCTCTCTGAGAGACTCGGGCACGCGGGATCAGTAACATGGAGACACAGGGTTCTAATAATCTGCAGAGGGCCACATAATTCCCCATTCCTTGATGCAAAAGTTGGAGCCAGATACAAACTAGTAAGACTTTTGATTCTTGGGATAATCGTACCAAAGGGGCTGTTACTTCTACAATTAGGAAAACATCCAATGCATGTGGCGGAACACTATAAAATAAAATAACCATTGTTGCTTTTCTCAGCAAATTGTACAACAGTCTGTTCGATTTTCAATGTATTTCATAGTTCCTGTGTGTCACTAAACGTTTGAAACTCGTGGTTTTATTCTATAAGGCCACTAGTGTCAAAATAAATATTAAGCCACAAGTGAAGGCAATGTCACCACACGAGGTCCAATGACTAGAACTAAAAATTCAGCACGGTTATGAGCGACACATCAAACGGGACAGGACAGTGAAAATCGGTTCCTCGCTAAATTAGACACCTAAATTCATTGACCATGTCGGCAAATGTGAAACATTTAAGCTGCTGAGTAAGATGTTGAATTTGGCCCTGTTTAGGTAAAGGCATCACGGGCCTTCCTGGACATTAAAAAAAGAGTAAGCTTAACATACATGTGACGCTAAGCATTGTCTGATTTACTGGCTTGGTAATATAAATGTAACGTGAAGTTAGCATGTATTTTGCAGGTCTTCAACAAGTGCCTCCAATTCAAATCATCAATTCAATATGACGGGCACCCCTGAACACTGCAATTAGCGGATACGGGGGAAGTTGTGTAAGCTGAGCTTAAATAGGGCAGATATGCCACACAGAATGTACGAGAAAAGATAAACCAGTAACTATAAAAATATCAGTTGTTTACTCAATAGTGACGTATTCAGCCTAATGAACAACACAGCGGCGAAAATAACAGAGCTTGTTTGCGCAGTGTTAAATTGTGATTTTTTTTAACTCCTGTTTTTGAATGTCAGTTATTACTTCTGTGCAATACAGTATATAACCAGCACATTAATTACATTTAGCAAATTGCTCCAGTTGCTGTTTAAAAACGTAACAATTTAATTAATACACGTGCGTTCATGCTGCTAATCGCAAACATTCAATTCTGCTACCGGCTGTCTGCCATTACCTACACATCAATACCACAATACAAAACCATGCGTCACCTACGCTCGACACATTGAGCGTTCACACCACATATTCCACAAACTGCGCTGCTGACTTGCACGCTTCTGTAACAGGTGTGACTATCATCGGACAGTTCCGTGGTCCTCATCTTGCCGACTCCAGAAGGTCGAGAGGCTGGGTCGGCCCCAATGATGTTCATGCCTGTGACGTGCAGCCTTCCCAGAGATGTGTGTGCAGCAGAACGAGCTCTCAATAATCTACAGGAACTCTGCTACGGCTCTCGGGAGGGGCGGGGGCGAGCTTGTCTGTGCTGCTGCTTGCTCCTGTTCACCCTCCCTCCATAAACAAGAGCCGGGAAGTGCTTGGAGCGCGCGTGCGCATTTAAAAAAAAATATTAAATAGCATGAGGCTGCCTAGGAGGTGCATGTTGACGAAAGTGAAACTGCATGCTGGCTTGCGAGGGAAGGGGGACAGGAGATGTGCACGCCGCGTGGCTGTAGGCGCGTACACCAACTCAAATCCGCCAAAAGCCTGCGCGTGCACATCTCCTGTCCCACTTCCGAGGCAAGTCAGCAACAATAGATCTCGCTTGCTCACAGCGCTTCGCGCTGCGTTCGCAGGCGAGACCTAAAAAATCAGCTTATGACTAGATTTGCAGCACATTGTGTACGTTCTCAAAACCCAGAAGAACTGACTAATGTGAAAGTAGGGTCAATAATAGTTACCAGGCATCCCCAGCTAGGTAAGAGCCCAGGCGTCCCCATGCCTTCTCAGTCTGAACCCCTTGCATCCTTGCCACCCCATGTACCCACTGCCAGCTCTCCGGCTGAGACAGCACAATCACAAAAAGTTCAAAAAAAGGCTCAAAACAAAGACAACACTCTTCCAACCATTCACCCTGATGGTGTTGCATGAAACTGTTTTGGTAAGCGCTTTTGCTACCTACATTTTATAGTACAATACACAGCATCACCTGAGAGTGTGTGGGCATACGGAAGAGTGTAAAGTGCAGCGGAATTATGTGTGCATAGATGGTGGATAAATTGCGCCCATGTATGAACCTGCAATCGGGCTGCCAGCATCATACCTGGCCAGAGTGTGAGGAAGGCTGCTCTGCTCCTTCCAGTACCATGAATGGGGTGTGTGGGTTAAGCGTGTGCCGTTGCAGTCTGTATGGTACCTCTTGTTTAAGAAAGCCTGATCTGTTGCTGCCCTGGATGCTTGTGACCTGTGCAGCTACTATCAATGCTGCACCTGTGCTGTAGACAAAGGTAAGGTACGACAGTGGTCACTTCTGTGCACGTCTCTCAATAGGTTCTGGACGCTCAAAGAGTTTACAACATTGTAGGGATTTAGAACTCCAAAAATGTAGTGCGTAGAGCACGCAGTACACAGCTTTTTGCACCAAGAACTACAAGGACATGATTCACGACGTTATAACTAATGCGTAACTAACCTCTGGTAGACACTACCAAACTTACAGTACATCCACCAGAGAACGGCTACTATTCTGAATGACATTCCGGCTAAAAGCTCCCGACTGGGCTTGAAGCACCCGACACTCAGTCATTCATGTCAGGCTGAGGAAGTGACGTGGGTGTGCTGTTTCGCTGCCAGTGACGTCAGAGGAAGTGGCATCACCCAACCACTGATACTGATGGCAGATTCTATTTTTTTATTTGTTGCTAGATAAAAAAAATAAACAATAATGCTGCAGCAATATTATAAACCTAGGCACAACACGAAAAGGCTAGCGCCAGACGGTTCCACCAACCCACTCGAAACCGGTATTCCACAAAAATGTAGTGTTTTCTTTTTCAGTTAACAGCTAAATCTGCCGGTGATGGCTTTTCAGCGTGCGCAGCAAACACACACCGAAGGTTAAAGCCAGAATCCGAGGGGAATTGCTTTCAAATGACTATAAAAATAAAATGTCAAATTAAATGGCTAATAGACTGGGACAGAGGGTGAGGTAATGTATTGCATCATATGAAAAGAAACTCGGGCCGCGCGCGGTCCGGGCTGACAAACCGCAAGAGTAATTATACGGGTAATTGGCTAACCATAACACCAGCGCCAGCAGAGCGCGCGCACTGACACCTCCAAGACAGATTGACTCAGACAGGAGAGCGGCGGGGGTGGCTAGGAGGGATGCAAAGGAATGCGGCTCTCACAGCGGCAGCAACACAATGACTGCCCCTTCCCGCCATCGCGCTGCCTGCGGGCACTGCTGCCGGCCTGAGGCGTTATACACAGCAGCGAACCTTAAATAAAGACATAAAACACACAATACTGGCGCTAAAGGGCAGGTTTCCTCTGCATATTGGAGACTCAGATTTTGACTTTTCGCTGTTTTTCTATAGCGCTGTTACTGCTGTGAGGTCGCTTCAAGGGAAACGAGGTTGTGGGTTTAAGGATGACAGCCCAGCATCCTCGGTGACCGCAGGCTTCAGGACCAGTACATTCTGGTCCCGGGAATGGAACCAAGTACACAGTTTCCTGCCCCAAAACGTGTATGACTTGCCAGACGGATTGAGGGTCTTCTGAGACAGGCGGTGGGGTCCATTCGGCTGGACAGAAGGACGGTACAGAGCTGCACAGGCACGGAGTCCGATCTAACCGGACATGCTTTCTGGCCGGGAGACCGTGTAGAGACAGAGGGTGGCATGGGCATTGTGCCTCACACAAAGGATGAGGCGCTGGCAAGGATTTGCGGGGTCTGAACCTTTCCGACAACCAAGCAGAGATAGTAGGAGATGTTCACTTGTGGGGTCAGAGACAAGTTTGAGCCTAGGGTGACTCCAAGGTTGTGCCTTTTGTTTGAGACGGATACAGAAGGCTGCCCATTGCGCACAGGCGTGCAATCCGGGGTCGTGGTACCCAAAGGCAGGACCTCGGTCTTGGCGGAATTAAAACCCAGCCAATGCTAATGGAGCCAGCTATGAACATGTCAGGCAGTCTATGATGTGTTGACAGTTCACATATTTGTTGGTAATTCTACTATTAATCCATATATTTGTACAGCCCCTGTTGTAGCTGCTAGGCAGAGATACCATATATGGACTGAAGAGCGTCAGCATCCGACCCGGGAGTAAATCCTTGAGCTGGATAACAAGGAGGCCAGCGTGACCTGGTGATGTCTGTCAGAGGAGATGGAAGTGAACTCTTGGAGGGCTGGTCCTCAGATAGCATGGAATGCTCAAATCCCAGCCACAAGTACTGCGGGCGGAATGCCATTGTGCAGGAGGATTAATGTGCAGTCTTCGCCGCAGTGGGACTGGGTGAGCAAATCTTGGCTTATGCTCTTCGTGGCGAATCTTGTCCCTGGACACGAAAGTATGACTGAGTGGAAGACACGAAGCAAAGTCTTCTGTTCACGGTAGGATGGGTTACTGGGTGTCTACAGCCTTCATAAGGCCTTTAGCTGTGCAAGAGAGGTCAGAGCTTGGTCTGTAATTAGTCAATGTCTCAGGATCGAGGTTGAGGTTCTTCAATAATGCAGATGATGTGAAAGGCTTCCGATGTACAAGGGCACCCCATGGCTCGGTTGTCTCTGATAAACGTGATGATGGGCTGAAGGACTGGCTGACGCATTCTGATGACCTTGGAGCTGCTGGTTTCAGAGGGGTAATGGTGGACCATACCCTTTACATTGCTAATGATCTGTAAAATATCAGCTTCTAGAACGGCTGTGAATCCAGAGAACATGAAACACACAGAAGGTGATGGGAAGCTTGCAATAAGTCTACAGCTGGCAATCACTTAAGGTAGCACTCCAACCCATCGTTCTTTTGCTCCCCATGCCACCTCAGTTTGGACCCAGCTATATGCAAATCAACCTTGACCCTGCTCCTCATGAGAACAGTCCAGGCAGAACTGCCTACCTAGGTCCTCCCTGAACCAGAACACAAGCAACCCAGCACCTGTTTCGCCCTAGTTATGGGCTCATCAGCCGGGTGCAGCTTGGTTCCAGTGACACAGTGAGTGTGGGACACAGGTCTGGGTATACCCATGCCACTTACGGCTGTACATGAAACACACAAAAGGTGATGGGAGGCTGCTTGCCATAGGTCGAACCGCTAGCAAACCATCGTGGTAGCACTCCAACCATCACTCTTTTGCTCACCATGCCACCAAAGTTCAGACTAAGCCATTAGCAAATCAGTCTTGACCCTCGCAGGGTCCAAACTGAGGTGGCATGGTGGCTGATAAAACAATAGATTGGATGCGGCCCAAGCAATTGCCTGTGGCTGAGATAAACTCAAGCATTCCACCCATCACCTTGTTGGTTTTGCATCCACAGAGTGGCACAGCAGGAAAACCATAATTTATTGTGGTAGCTGCCGGATGGTGGCAGCAATGCAAGCATCAATAGCGTAACTCTTGACCAGAGGGCAGCAACGATTGCTGCTGGTTTATAGTTGTGGCCAACTCGGAAGGTGCCCATGGCATGATTAGTAGTTCAGAAATTGTACAGTACTACGCATGAGTTTGTGGTTTCCGATGCGCAGTATTGGTAAGGTATTCATGTTCTGCATTGCTTTACCAACAAGGTATGCATTTCTCAGCCACATTTTGATATTAATAAACCGAGGATTAACGACAATTTTTTGCTTAAAAACTGTGTGTTTCTCAGAGGAAAAAACTGCATATCAGCACCTTCTGGGTCTTTCTAGACCAAGAGGTGGCACTGCTTGGTAAATGGCCACAAATGGGGCTTTCAGATAACTATTTGGTGATAGGCGCGGGTTCCACTGCTTCCCTTCCTTTTTCTGACTTGTTAATTCCCTTTATATATGATTTTCTGTCTGAACCCAAGATGCAGTCGCCTTCTGCATGCTGTAAATAATTGATACCTTTGTATGCACTTCTCGGTTTTTTAACCTTGTGTGAACTAATGACTTCTGTATAGGATGATAGAGTCTGGTTAGAATAAAAGAAAACAAATAACTAAAAAAATATAGAGAATATTTATTTTTAGTGCACTGGGTGTGGCATTAACTTTATTTGATAAAGGAAGCAGTTTATATATCCGTGCACTCCTATGAAAAGCCCCAAATCAAGAACGTCCATTTGAGAACAAAAATGTTGTTGTCATGTTAACTTTTTAGGGTGAGAAGGACAAGTCATGCAGTTTCCCCGACACATTTTAGACTTTAGGTGGCAAGGTCAAGGCTGCATGTAGTCTATGCCAAGCAGACGGTCACTGCTTTGAACAGAATTCTACGTAAAGCCGCAGTAGGATCTTGTTACCTCCAATGACAGTGAGAGATGCATCACATTTCATCGCTCGCAGATTTTCTGAAAGTTCTTTGGCCTCGCCTTTCCCCCTCGTTACCGCAGGCAAACCAAGGAGGCTCAGGAGCCCTGTTTTGTCTCAACAGTGATAGTAAGTTCACTGCAAGGTTGCAAAGAAGTTCGGACAAAGGCATCCTTGAGACTACCAAGTTCTCCCTCACTGCTACAGACTAAAGGAAGAATCATCAGATATCCAAGATGGCAGCCATGAAGAAGAACGCCGCTAGTTGTCAAGTAGATTGTATGAGGTACCCATTACCTGGTGGTAATAAAGAGTATCTCAGACTTCAAACAAGACAAGCCCAAGGCACTGGACTAAGAAAGAGTTTTACCAAAAGGTAAAAACACAACGTTCCTTTTGCAATACCATACTCTGCCTCCAGCCAGACCTGAGCATCTCGTTTTAAGCACTTCACACCACACACAGTCTTTCAGGAATGGGTCTTACGACAACCTATAAGCATTGCTGTGGTGGGCCTGTCTGTTTGGTTTTGTACTGTGCCATAGAAAAGCATTAAACACTTAAAGTGTAAGGCAATTAAACCGCCCTTAGAGTTCACCATATTTCCACTATTTCTTTAACAAATGTGTCGGCGGCTCATAGTCCACAAGTGAAAGGGAAGAGAGACTGGTCATGGCCAAAGTAATGTAGAGAAAAGACTCCTGGTCCAAAGACACTTTAACCATAGGCAGGGGAACAGTGATAGATGAGATGTTTCTGATGAGCAGCTATCAGGACATTCAGTAACAAATGATACAGGCATAGATTGCCTAATCTTCAGGCAGGATGAATATAATATCCTTCGTTCAGCACTCAAGGCCCATATTTTAAAATTATGCTCTCTGAGATCCAATGTGACAGTCGCGCACCGGAGAAGTCTGGTTTTCTGCTTGTCAGAGCATCGACTGACACATCTCTTGCAAGTGACAAACTGAGGGTGATTAACGACCCAGTTTCACCGATACTAAATGAAATCTTTGAAAATTGAACAGGAAGAAGAGACTATAACCCAGGGAGTAAATTCCAGATCATTCCATGGTTTCTTCTGTCCTCTTAAAGTCGCCAGACACGCACAGACAAAAGAAAGACAGAACAATTCAAAGAAAGTCTATCTAGTTTAAATTACGGCAGCTTGAAGATGCTATTTCGAAATAAAGGTGGCAGTTTTTACACTTTAACTGTTTCAAAAGATCAGGGATCCGGAGAAAAAAATCATTCAATTTGGTGAATGGAAAGGGACGTGAAGCACCTGTACCCCCTACCGCCTAACCCCCAAAATAAATACAAAAAAAATCACTTGCTAATTTAAAAGCTATAAAACTTGAAATTGCAAAATTACTCATTTAGAGACAATGCATCCACATTTCTACCTCGGTGATGGCCTTTAATTGGAATGTAACAAGTGATCTAAGGTGAAAAAGTGATCTGAACTAAAAGTAAGAATTATGGGCTCCGAAATTCTGTACCCTTGCAAATTACAACTGTCTGGCCTTGATCAAAAAGGATACATGCTGCAACAGCTGCAGTAGACATCCCAGACCTTACCCGATCCCAAAGGCCAACATCCAAAGTAAGCAGGTAATGTACAATAACAGGGTGTAGCAAATCCAAAGATACAGAAAAAAAGCATTAATTGATGGCCTGCAGAAGGAGAAAACTGTCCAATATACCAACCACCTGGTCCTCTTTACCCCACTGATCATTCTGTGACCACTGCTTCAACTGCATTCTCAACTATGTATCCTGCCGAGCTAGGTATACCTCCGGATCTTGGATTTGGGAGCTAGAAAAACACCACACGTGTTACAAACTTGAAGCTTCAATGGAGCCAATGAACGTGAACCCTCATGATTACTCAAAGAGGCGAAGTCCCATTCATTTTTAGGTGTTTCCCACAGTTCAGACTTGATTTCAGTCTTTTTGAGTAGCCTAGATTTAAGGTCTTCGCTTTTCCAACGAAAGAACAAGCTGCATGTATCTATGACATGGCACTCTCCTCATAGTCAGCCTTCAATGCAGTGTGCGCATCTTCCTCATACCATGAGACCCGGGTGATAGAACCTTTGTGCAGAAGCAGCTAAAAGCGCCCGAAAAGAGGAAATCTTCTCAGAACTTGATGCCAGAAGCATGTTCTTTCACACAGTGCCGGAAGAAACTAATCTCGTCACCACGGACTGCAACGCTATAGATAGCTTCTGAGACAATATATAGGACGATGGTATCCATAATGGGGCCGGTCAATATGTGAGCAATGCTCGAACGGGGAGAGGGGCAACAAAAGAATGGAGAATTCTGGGAGAGGCGAGCAGGAAGAGAGAAGCTAAGAGAAGAAGAGAGAATGGAGAAGGGATTACAACCGCGCCATGCACGAGGCTCAGCAAGGGAAGTTAACCAAGTCTCTTCCCACATCACAATAATTATTTCACTGACCATAGTATTTTCCCCTGGGGTAGCCATGATCTCTGCAAACCATTTATTAAATGCAAAGAAATGTAGATATTGTGTTCCGCTCCTGCCCGGTGAAATGGGAGAGGCAATGTGCAGAGAGCAAGAAAACAGAATTGAAAGTGAACCTGCAGGAAGACGGGCACCTGCCTTTGCCACAGAGGTTGCTTCTTCATGCTACCCACTGAGCGTTCAATCTCTTTGCGCCTGTTTGTTACCATTTCATTTTGTGTGGTATAGAGATTCCGAAAGCAACAGACTCACCTGATGGCCAAAGTACAAGAACAACGAACGCACAGTACAGAAGACCTCCCAAAACGGAAGCAAAAGTAATCACCCCGTCTTCCCCTACAAAAAGGGAATCGTGGAAGATAAAAATATGCTGCTTAAGCAGAACATAAAGATGTAGGTAAGACGACGTTGTTACGGCTGGCGGCGGAGCAGGTTTCCAAGACTGCATTCTCAGCAGGTGCACCAGAGCGGAAGCAGCTAGAAGACCACCGGAGGTCTGATCAATGCCATTTCCCTGTTGGGTGCTGTACTCATTACCCTGTACTCGGTTTTAGCTTCCAGATTACCCTGTGCTCCTTCCAGGGCACAGACCTGGTTCCAGTGTCAATACTGACACTAACATGTGTATAGTGTGAGCACGCAGAAGTCTCTGCGGGCTTGACAGCGAGTTCCAACATAAGATAAGGCACTGTGGGAAAGCACAGCCTGCATCAGGATCCAGTCCCATCATCTTGCATGCAATAAAAAGGCCAAAAGTAAAGGAGCAGAACTAAACGAGAAAGGCAGATCCTCCAAGTCCATTGGTTTTGCTATTTCTCCGTTCTCTCAAGTAGTCGCTCGTAAGTTGAGGTTCTCCATTAGAACGATCCTCACACCAGTAACAATATAGAGAGTTGGCTCTTCGAGCCAGAAGCATGGGGTCCGGTACTAAATTACTTAGCATCCAGAATATTATCTTTGTCTAGGTCCGACAAGGTCCTTCCTTCCTCTCTTTCCAAAACGAATTAACATAAATGTCTTCAGGCAACACTTCATCATTGTGCAATTATTGGTTATCAGACGAATACTTAAGACACCCTTCATCTGTTCACTCCAGTGTTCCACTGTGCTCTACATTAACCTCCTCTCTACTTCCCTTTTACCCTCTGTATCCCTCCTACAGCCCATGCTGCCTTTATATGTCCTTTCTCTGTATTGTCTTCCGAACCCATCCTTTTCTACTCCTTTTCTATTCCCCACCAATGTATTATTGGTGGCTGATTTTGCCTCTTATTTTAGGCATGAACATTGTATGTTTGTACCGAAAAGCCACAGGATGAAGAGGTTTAACCAAAAACACTTTTCAGCACTTTCTGAATTGCTTGTTGATACACTCAACATTTCAGAAATTGATTGAATAGAATACAGGACGAGTTATTAATACATAGTCTGAATGGTAAAGAACAAGGACTTATTTGTAGGGCTTCAAACAAGCTCTGATTCCTCCTCACCCACTTTCCACAGAATCTATCCCTGTCCTGTTGGCCCACATAAAATCTACCCCACAATGTCTTCAGATTGTCCCCTATGTAATCTGAGGGACTGACTTGTTCATCTAGAATGGTCCAGGTATTCTGGAACAGAGCGGTCCTTGCTCTGCAAACAGCAGTGGAATCTATGGTTCGGCTTGAGCTTCAGCATTGCTTATCGGGCCTACACCCAGATCCCTAGGGAAATGCATGCACTGCTATACGACGGCGTCGGGGCAGATCTCGGCCAGGGAACGCATACTAAAAGGACCAGAATCCGAATCAAGGCAAATAGATATGAATGACTATGGAAGAACTCTGGATAATGCAACTCGAACTGATCCCAAATTGGTTAACAAAATAGTGATATAGAGAACAAATTAAGACTTCAACTGAAAGAACAATGGGCATGACTGGCTGAACGCTTTGGAGCCATACCCGATAGATATTACTCATTTGTACAAATTACACTCCGTCTTCCCAATATGCCGCCTGTAGGCCTTTCATCATGAGATACGTGCATGAAGCATCTCAGTGTAATAACTGGGCTAAGACCTGTTGCTGTGTGGATGAGTTTTGGTTTTTAATCGGTGTCAAAAATCAATAAAATGTTAAAATACAATTTAAGATTACCCAAAATTTGGTGTTGTACGCTGTGCACTGGGAAATACATCTAGGTTTCTGAGTGGTGCTCAATGTAAGAATGAAACATACATGCGCATGAAAATACATACATAAAATATCAGTCATGCCTGGGAGACAGGGTAGATTGCTAGGTCTCACTTCAGATTTGTTTTACAAATTAAGCATGGATTGTACCACTTTAGTGGGATTCATTTCTGCCTCTTGTGACAAGGTCTTCTAGCAAGAAAATCTTTCGAGCCACAAGGCATACAAGAATATCCAATATGGACAGTCACAAAAGCTTGCAAAGACCTAGATAGACCACAAGGAATGAGCAGTGCCTCTACCAGCAGGGTCTTACAAGAAAAACAGCATCATTAGGGGAGTACACATGCAGTGGTAGAGCTCCTTAGACAGCAAAGCAACATTTTGACGTAACCAAGCTTGAGACTTTATGTTAAATGCAGGAAGGCCAGTATGTACCTGAGGCTGCGCGACCGGGGTCTCATGGCTGGAGAGTGCCGGCCCTCCTCATCCGTAATATTCTCAGTACTGAAATGCTTCGTCAGGAAATGTAACTCATCTGCAGTGGGTTGGTAGGGGAGCTGGTGCAGTTTCTCCTGGGACGAGCATGATGACTAAGGGCAGAAAAGAAACAAGTTAAATGAATGCACACAAAACAGATTAAATGAATAGCAACAACACTGTTAGCTTTTGCATTAAGAGAATTTAGTAACACTTGTGTGCTGAAAAATTGTTTACACGCTTTCTGTAGTAAATTAGCTATAGCAGAGCTTGAAACAAGAAAAAAGTATTATTTATATTTTTACCTACTTTTTCGACGTTAACCATTATCTTAATTACCCTCACTGTGCTGGGAGCAGATTTTAGATGGGGCAATACAAATGGATAACCCCACAGAGTGGTTCATCTCCAAAACCCCACATGAATCCATAGCCTATCTTTGCAAAATCTGCCTAGTGGGAAAGCGATCTTAAGTGACAATAAGGTGACAAGTGGTCCTCAGCAAACCACCTACGTGAAAATTCAAAAATATGTTCCCAAGAAGGAGACATTATAAGCGCTCAAAGAACAAACTTCAATCCAGCAAAAACATCCAACTTCAAAAGTAATCAAACCTAAAACTGAAACCAATTTAATAAATCCGAATCTTGCAAGTGACCATCTCCTCCCATCAGGGTCTGTCCAGAGTTAGGTTTTTAATGAAGCACCTGCAGCGGTCAGGAATTAGTCGTCCCGAGTCAAAATAATGTGCATTGAAGCGAGGGAGTGAAATGGCTAGAGAGGTGCAACTTGCATTTTTCAAGCTCAAACTTCCCACCATAACCTGGAACAAAGTGAGTGGGAAAGAGGAGAGGGTTCTGACTAGTGAACCCTAACAAGGTTACATTGAAAAGTACTTCAGTTCACCCAAAGTCTTAGCCACTTTTCAAAACTAAGAGAAGAGAACAAGGTCAAAGAAGCAGAGGACTGGCTACCAGGTTCAGGAGAAATATATCCAGACACTTTCCTCAGATATACAAACCCAAACAAGCCAGGATGCGTACACACTGATGAAGAGCAGCACCCTTGGGACACCCATAACACAAAAGGGAAGGTGCCTGCACTCCTTTCAAAAGGGACAAGGTGAGTGAAGATGAGGGAGTCAAAATTAATATTTGTACCCCTTCCTCATAGGGAACCATCTGCCTTAAGGAGAAAGCTGTTCTCACTCCTTCACCCCAAGCTAGACCTGATCCCTAGTGAATTTAACAGAACATTACTCCTGAGCTGTACGTTGGCCCTCCCCACCCGGTGCCCTAGGCTATTCAAACATTTCTCCAGCTATTTACAATGATGGACCAACAAGCTGGGAGGTGGATTAGCCATCTTCCACAAAGAGACCATACAGTGGATCACCAACAACACCACAACCACCATAAAACACCACAACTTCAACCTACACAAGGACGAAAAGACAACCATCAGAGGCACCTTCACATACCGACCTGCAGGCCCACGCTCCTGCAACACCATCGTAGACTTCATTGCACTCCTCGCCCAGGACTTCAAGGAATACATCTTCCTCAGCGACCTGAACTTCTACCTCAACAACCGACAACAATACCGCCCACCTCCGACAGAATGAGCAGCCTCAGACGGACCCAAATTGTCCGTGACCCCACGCACACCGCAGGACACACACTGGACCCTATTTTCACCTTTAGCAACCTCGTCAAATACAGTCACGTCACAGAACTCACATGGACCGACCACTACCGCAGTTGGAGCAAAATCTCATAGACCAGCTGGACCGACGCCATCAACAACTCCAACTCAGTCACCGCCACCAAACTGAACGGGGAATTCGAACACCTGGATCACCAACTGCGTCAAAAGCATCACCCCCCTAAAGAGCAACAATCACAAAAGACCCTCCAGAATGGCCAGCTGGTACACCCAAGAACTCAGAGCAGCAAAATGTAACAGCAAACAGCTGGAGAGGAGATGGCGTGCTAGCAAGGTCTCCAGCGATAAGGCAGCCTTCCAGACCTCCCTCGACCTCTACCACCGCCTGCTGAGGGCAACGAAGAAGACAGCCCTAACCGCATGCATCAAATCAAGTGCCAACAGCAAGGAAGTTTTTGAAAAATAGTTAAGTAGTTCTCTAACCCGGTTGCCAGCAAAAACAACATCACTCCCTCACAAGAGCTGTGTGACAACCTCATTGACTTCTTCCATGACAAGATCGCAATCTTATACAGAAACCTCAAACCCCAACCTAATCTCACAGACTCCCTTGACCGATACACCCTCACCGCAATCGACATGCACCACAGACTGACCACCTGGAACAAGCTCTCCACCAAGGATACAACTTCCATCATGAAACCCATCCACTGGGGAGCTCCCATGCCCACACCACATCTTTAACCTCGGAAACCAAAGGATCGGCCAGAAACTCACCATCCTGATCAATAAACACCTCAATCACCACGGCAGAATTTCTCGACACTTGTAAACACATCGTAGTCAGATCAGTACTTAAAAAATCCTCCGCCAACCCCAGCAAACTCAAGAACTACCAGCCAATCTCTGTGCTCCCATTCCCAGCCAAGCTACTGGAAAAGACTATCAACAGGCAACCCACAACACACCTGGAGCAGAACCAGTTACTCAACGCCTCCCAATTGGGCTTCCGCTGCAATCACAGCACCAAGATTGCCGTGGTCGCAGTCACAGGTGACATCTGAATCCTTGACTGAGGAGAAACAGCAGCTCTGATCCTCCTCGACCTCTTGGCAGCCTTAGACACTGTATCCCACCCCACGCTGACCGAATGCCTCCACCAGATTGGCATCTGGGATGACTCACTCACTTTGTTCCTCACCAGTAGAATACAGAGGGTATGCCTACCACCTCTTACCTGGGAACCCAAGGATATTGTCTGCGGTGTCCCCCAGGGCTCATCCCTCAGTCCTACTCTCTTCAACGCATCCATGACCCCATTGGCCATCATCATCAGATCTCAACGTCTCAGCAGAATATCCAACATAGAAGACACCTAACATCCTCTCACTCACTAATGACCCTACCACCACCAGGACCACCTTCCACAGATGCATGACAAGCGTTGCTGATTGGTCAAAAAACAACTGCCTGACGCTGAACACGGACAAGACGGAACACCCCATCTCCCCGCCCTCTATTACCTGCTTTGTAGTTCCGTCCTCTCTCTCTTCTTTCTTTTTTACCCTTTTTTACCCATTCTTCCTTCTATAGCTTTATTTTCTCACCCCTCTACTTTTTCTCCTTTTCTTATATATTAGTATTGTTTGGTATTGGGACATGTCTCGCAATGAAAATTTGTATCTCAATATGGGGAAGAGGTGTGGTGCAGAGGCCAGGACGCCTGACTACGATCCATGGGGGCTCAAGGTTCGAACCCTGGTGCCGGTGGCAGGTAAGCCCAGTACCATGTGACTCTGGACAAAAAAAATTAAATTTGATACTTGTATAGCGCACTACTCACCCGCAAGTGTCTCAAGGCGCTTGTACGAATACCGCTGTGGAACCCATCCTGGCTTTCCCTGTGAGGCGTCCACTCCTGGGCACCCCCAAGGTGGAGGCCAGGCATCCTTAGCGTTGTGGGGGCCGTTGTGGAGATTAAGCAAGCTATTGCCCAGAGTTGCAGAGTGGGACTCCATGATTGGAATAGGCACCGAGGCGAGAATTATCAGGTCCGTGGAATTTTTGAGTCCAAGACCCGCCGAGGCGGGGAATTGAACCCTGGTCCGAGCTAGACCTCTGCATCAGGGTCTGCCACTCTAATCATTGAGCCACACTTCTCCACGACAATAGCTTGCTTAAACTTCCCGACGGCCCCCAGCGCCGGGACACCTCTCCGGAGGTAGCTGTGCACTTTACAAATGCTGGATTTCTTTTTTCATGCTGGGATTGCATTTGACTGTATTTACTGTTATTTTTTGGTACTTAATTTATGCTAATAAAATAATTGCCACAGGAAAAAAAACATTGATCTTTGGCAACAACAGCTACCTCTGGAACGACTCCTGCTGGTCCGCAGACCTGGAACCTAACCCATACCCGCCAACCACACCAGAAACCTCAGAATCATAATTGAGAACAGGATCACCATGAAATCAGATGAACACTGTCTCCTCCGCCTGCTTCCTCACTCTACGTATTCTATGGAAGTGGCTACCCCTGCACACGAGATGCTCCGTGACACAGGCCCTCATCACCACCCAAATGGACTATGCTAACGCTCCCTACATAAGAATCACTGCATACCTCCTACAAAGACCTCAAACCATATAGAATGTCGCAGCCAAACTCGTCCTCGACTTTCCGAGATGAAACCACATCTCACCACACCTCAAGCAACTCCACTGGCTCCCTGTACATAAGAAATGCCAATTAAAGCTGCTGACCCAAGCACACTAGGCTCTACACAACCAAAGACCCGCCTACATTAACCACCGCCTGAACTTCCAACAACCGCAGAGAAGGCTACGCTCTGCCTCCCTTTCACGTGCCCTTGTTTGAAAGTTTATAGTAGTCAGAACGTTTTGGGGTGAGTCAGGGAGAGGAGGAATGAGACAAAGGTTCAAGTGAGCAAATAGTTTTTTTAACAAACCTGAAATTAATTTCAACATACAAATATTCACATGACAGTAAATATTTAGTGGCTGGAGTAAACCCCTCTAAATGCATTTACCCATATGTACCTAAAAGCAACAAGATTTACACATGTCTGATATGCACATGTATCTTGTGCTTAAAGAATGCAATTTTATTTATTCAAATAACTGAAATTATCGTACACAGCACTTAGCAGCAGGCGTAGATCCTTCTATACACACACACCCACATGTACGTAGACGCAGCAATATTTACATGGTCTGATACACACATGTATCTTGTACAGAAAGCCCAGTTCAATGTACCAGGACACATGTATAAAGACAAACTCCTCTTCATACCGTGAGAAGCATGGTTTGTCTTGTCTGAGCGTACATGTGGTGTTATATATATATATCTATATCTATATCTATATCTATACACACACACACACACACACACACTACACAGAGAGAGACATATGGAGTTTTATTTATATCTAAATTAATTTTAATACCTTGTTATATTCACATTTACATAATGTGACATATGTCTTGTTACAAAAACAGGCCTAAAGCCATATACACACTCCTCAACTTATGTTATGTAAATAAGAAGTATTTATTATGCAATATGACATATACTGTGCATGTAATGCAAAACATATACATTTACTCATATATAGATTTTTCAGCCTTTTTTGCTATACTTAAAATATATATACACATACACACACACATATATATATATACACACCCACCCACACATCTGCATCTAACTATGCGGCTAGTAACATATGAATATAACATACACTCATAATTATACTTATAAATATTGATGTACACAGAATAAATCCATATGTGTCAACATCCAATTCATATGTACATGCTTCTAATAATAGTTACATGTTCAGACAAACCCATGTATGTTGTGCTGTATGTTTAATTTTTTCCCTATGTCAAAATAATTTGTCATACACTTTTACTATAGTTCATTTTCCCTCTAATCGCATTTACATACTCTGATGTTTAAGTATTGGGCTAGAAAGCAGCAGAAACCCATCTACATATATTTTCCATATACAATGAGACACAGAAGGATGTAATATATATACATATGTATATATTATAAAAAAAGGGAGATGGGAGTAATGTCTAAACTCTTTCCTAAAATTAATAACTAAATTAAAACAAAATTAAGATGTTATGAGGGCTTCGTGAAGATGGCAAAAATGAGCAACATTTTGCTATGACCCCTTATACACATTAGGCCCAACTTCCTGTATAACCAAAGGTTGCAGCCACACTTGAAGTAAGATAAATGATTTTACTCCTAAACCTAGAACTGTGCAAGTTGACAAGATGTTGGTTAACAAACAAGACAGAATTTTCCTTGAATGCTTATTTGCTCTTGACACCACTTGTGTGAAACTAGAATGGTAAGAAAAAATAGTTACATGCCTATAGCAATACTTTGGGCGATTAACAGGCATGTGGAATTTCATAAAATATCTACTTGCCCATGGGGCAGGTTGGTTCATAAACCTACTTGTCCTATAACAAAATTCACTTGTCCCTATTGAGCCATGTAATGTGGCGACAAATTATGGCAGCAATCTCTATATATATTAATGCTATGAAATAGCCTCTCTGATTATGCCAGGGCACCGTCCATAGTAGGGTTTGAATACTAGCAATTCCATTATATAGCCACGTTTCCGCAGATCTATATACTGGGGCTGAAGTTAATGGCAAGCAATAGTTCCAGGATTGGAATGCCCTTTTGAGTCCGACCAAACCTACTAACTTGCATGATTTAAGGGTTTTCACCAACTCTTCTCTAATCTTTCCCCATACTGAGAAAGGTTGGAAATGTACTCCTGACAATGGCAAACATAAAACTTCTTCTAGGGTTGGAAAAAAAGTGGTTGAAGGGAAAGTGACCTTACAAACACTCAGATTTTCGCATAAGCAAATCTACACCTGCGTATTTGCTTATGCCAAAATGCAGTTCACAAATATTTTCTAGGAATGCTATTTCTTGGCCTACTTCTGTAAAGTCTTGTGAATTCATGAAATATGTATATCTGCACTTTTGAGACTTTAATAATTGGGCCCCTAATTCGTCTGGCGTTAATCATGATCTTTTGTGTTTATTAAAATTCTGTCTCTCTCTCGGTCTATTGGCTAGCTTCACTGTGTGTGAAAGCATTCTTTCTTTCACAAGGATCATATTGACACATAGTCGATTTGTTCAGGGCCAGGAACTATGTGATGTGTGCTTTTTGAGACCAAAAACGGTTTTTGCTTTTGCCAATGTTTGTTATAATGGTGAGGGCCCGGCAGCTCACACACCAGTAAGGTTGTACAAAAAACCATGCCAAAACAAGTCACACATTGACAAAACCAAACGGCTGACCTACAATTTCAGACCCACTGGCTTTACCAACGCTTGTTTATTTTTATGTTTCCCATTATCTTATTAAAGCTGGTTACACTGATTTTCCATTATGAATATTTTTGGGAAATACTAGCATACATCTACACCGTTTACTAAATGATGCAACAAAGAAATGCTACCTAAAAGTTCACAGTAGTTAAGCGAAATGTTTTTGCATTTTTTTGTGAACATTTTATTTTGAAGCAAAGAATCATCAATTTTGCTTTTAAGCTTCTGCAAATATCTGCATCTAATCAAAGGGCATCCTGGGAGCATTATACATAGCCTCATATTGCTAAACATTGAAAACCTGTGTACACATTTTTATACTGGAACCACTGTCAGTGGCGCTGTCTGAGCTTACAACATTTACTTAGAGCGCTCACCCTAATAAAAAAGGCTTTGCATTAATGAACCATAAATACAAGTTTGAACAGCATTAACACATGGACACAAATATTACCTTAACTGCAGGAATGCATTTCCCTGATCAATAATGTGGTCCTGTAAACTGGCAGCCAAAGGGTGTGTGCTGTAGGGGGTTGTGCCTACTTGTCCCAAGGACAAAATACACATGAAGACTTGTTGCCCTTGACCCCAAACAATATGTCCCGGGCGTCGGGCTATATGAATTTCACATCTTTGCCGATTACATCTATTACAACTCCAAACAATGTATATGGTGATGCCATCTAGTAACTGGAACAGGAATAATACCTTGTTTTATGTTAAATTTAAAAGGTAGGGTCGACCGAGGTGAGTGAAGACTAAAATGCCAACCCAAAGACTACAAACATCCACAACTAAACACAAACTTCCTATTATATTTTTATACCACATGTGTGAGATGAGCCATCTTTAGGTGAAGCATTTAAAACTAATAGTTTCTTACCTGTTGGTGTTTTTTTGCAGCTTGAAGAATTTTCTGGATTCACTATGCTGTGAATTATTCCGCCATCTAGTGGTTGGGTCCGGAATTGTAGTATTTCTTTTCTTTTTTTTTTGTGCTGTTTGTGGGCATCGACAACGTAGTACCATTTGGTGCCCTTCTGTGATGTCGACAGGCTTCCTACGGAAGCTCCCACCTTTGGTAGCCATCTTCGGATTCTTTTTTTCTCTTCCTATTTTTTTTTCTTTCCTCCTAGTCCTCTTCCTTGGCGGACGAAGGTGGGTTCGCTAGTGAATACAGAAAATTCTTGAAGCTGCAAAACTACACCGACAGGTAAGAAACTATTCATTTTGCAGAGCAAATCTTTTCTGGATTCACTATGCTGTCATAGACTTTGTAGCGGTTTGCTAGTCTTGTGGGGCTAGGTGGAAGATGAACTTTGGTTTGTAAACAGATGCTGTAAGACCTTTTGTCTTACTTGTGCTTCTTTGTTCATTCAGATGTCCACACAGTAATGTTTGGTGAAAGGGCGTACCGAAGACCATGTTGCAGTCATGCAAATGTCTTGGATTAGTGTGTTTGCAAGAAAAGCAATTGTTGCTCCTTTTTTTTCCTTGTTGAATGCGCCTGTGGCGCCCCTTCTAAAGTTTGTCCCGTTTGCTTGTGGCACAATTGTATGGCTTGTGCTATCCATCTTGTGATTGTGCTCTTGGTTACTAGTCTTCCAAGAAACCCTTTTGCAAAGGATACAAATAACTTTTGTTTTTCTGTATTCTTTAGTTCTTTCCATGTAATACAGGACTGCTCTTCTTGCGTCAAGTGTGTGCAAAGCGCTTCCTGCTTTGTTCTTTGGAGTTTGAAAGAAACTTGGCATTTGTATACTCTGATTTATGTGAAATCTTGATACCACATTTGGCATGAATTGTGGATCAGTCCTCATGGCAATCCTGTTACTATGTATTTGGAAGTAAGGTTCCTGTAGTGTTAGTGCCTTCAGTTCACTAACTCTACGTGAGGATGTTATTGCTACTAAAAATGCTGTCTTTATTGTAAGCATTTGTAGCGTTGCTTTGTGTAGTGGTTTGAAAGGTTCTCATCATTTGTGCTAGAACGATGTTCAGATTCCAAGTTGGTGCTGGTACCATTTTTGGTGGTGCAATCCTTTTTGCACCATCTAGGAACTGTTTGACCACGTGTGAGGTGAAGAAGCTCTTTCGTGTTTCTTCTCTGGTATATGCTACAATTGCTGCTAAATGTACTTTCAGTGATATAAAAAATAATTTACTTTGTAGTAAATGTTGGAGGTATTTTTAGCACTGTTCTTTCTTTTGTAATCTTTCTTGAAAGACGCCTTTGAAGACCTTTTCCATTTAGCTGTATAACATTTTCTTGTTGTTGCTTTCCTAGCTTCTCTTAAAACAGCAATTGTGCTTTCTGGTAGTTTGAGATGTGCGAATTCTAAGTTCTCAGGAGCCATGCCGCTGGGCCTAAGCTCTCTGGTTCTGGATGAAGCACTTTCCCGTTTTGCATCGTTAGCAAATCTTTTCGTTTTGGAAGTTTGTGCATCGTTCCTTGTGAAATTTCCATTCGTTCCGAGAACCATGTTTGCCCTGCCCACTGTGGTGCTATGAGAATCATTGTCATTTTGCTGATTCTGCATTTGCTGATCACTTTGTTCAATAATGGTATTGGGGGAAAAGCGTACTCAAATATCCCTGACCGGTCTATCCATAGCGCATTCCCTAGGGACTGGTTGCAAGGTCGCCTGGATGCGAAGTTTTGGCATTTTGCATTGTGGGGTGTTACAAATAGGTCTATTTGTGGTGGTCCCCATTTCTTGAAAAAATGTTGTACTTCTGTTTGGTTCAGTTCCCACTCGTGGTATGATGTTGTTTGTCTGCTTCTACATTGTCCTTTCCTGTAGTGTTGTCTGTCTGTATCAACACCCTTTTCCTGTATAGCTCTTTCTGAAAGGCTTTTAAGGCTAAGAACACAGTTTTTAGTTCTAGGATATTGATGTGTTTCACCGCCTCCTGTGGTGCCCACAATCCCCTTACTTTGAGGTTGTCCATGTGTGCTCCCCATCCTACTTGGGACACATCTCTTGTTATGGTCACTGTTGGAGTTGGTGGTTTGAAAAGTCTCCCCTGTGCTATGCTTGCTTTGTTCCACCATGCCATCTCCTGATGAACTCTGTGACAACCACTCGATCCACCCAACTCCCTGTAGCTTGTGACCACTGTGTTTGGAGCCATTCTTGAAATGGTCTCATGTGTAGACGAATATTGGGAACTAAATGGATGCATGAGACCATCATTCCTAGTAATTTCCCCACTGTCCTCACTGTCAGATGATGCCCCTTCTGGTATAGATGAGTATCCTTCAATAGAGCAGATCTCCTTTTCTCACTGGGAAATGCTTTCCCTAACACAGTGTTTATCTCTGAGCCCAAGAACACCTTCTTGCGTTCCAGTTCTATTGAGGACTTTTCCCAGTGTATGGAGAAACCCAGCTGAACTAGTGTCTTTATCATTTGTTGTATATGCAGTTTGCATAGACTGTAAGAGTCTGCTCTTATTAACCAGTCGTCTAAGTAGGAGTAAACATGAATTCCTTGTCTTCTGAGATGTGCTGCTACTGCTGCCAGGCACCTTGTGAACACCCTGGGTGCTGATTTTAGACCGAAAGCAAGTACTTTGAACTGGTAGCGTTGTTTGTCCACGACAAATCTTTACATTCTTTTGTGTTTTCTGTTCATTGGGATGTGTAGGTCCGCATCCTTTAAGTCTGTAGTTGCCATGTAATCTCCCCTTTGGAACCGAGGTAACACCTCCTATAGTGTAGTCATCTTGAATCTTTGCGTTTTTATAAACTTGTTTAGAAACCTTAGCTCTAAAATTGGCCTTAATGTTCCGTCCACCTTGGGAATTAGGACGTATGTCGAATATACTCAATTGTTCTTTTCTCTGTGCGGTTCATGTTCTATTGCATGTTTTCCCTGAAGTTCTTTCACCTCTTTGACTGGGTGAGATAATTCTTCTTTTGAATGTGTCCTTTGCTTTGGCTGCCTGTGTGGATGCTGTTTTGTTAGCTCTATACAGTTACTGTGCTGTATTATGTTTCGAATCCACTTTTCTGTAGATATTTCCATCCATTTTTGTTGGAAAAATGTTAGTCTGCCTCCTACTGGGGTGGTATGTTGAAGGAACTGTAAACTGGTTTTCTTGTGTGTTAGAAACTGTTTCTTTTCTTGTGCGTACTCTCCCTGCTGTTGTTTGTGAGTGTACCTCCTTGTGAGTGCCGTCACTTGGTAGAGGTTTGTTGTCCTCCTCTTTGGGGCTAACTTCTGCCACGGGACGCCCTCGAAAGGATCCCCTTCCTTGATATTGCCAGCTTTGTTGCTGTCCCTGTTGTGTGCCCTGGTTTCCAGCTTGGTATGTCTGCTGGTAACCTTGATGTGAGGTAGCAGGTTGGTTTGTACCTCTCCCTGCTGGTCTTCTTGATGGTGTGCCTCTACGCATACTTCTGAATTGCAGAGCCCCCATGGCTTTTGCTGTTTCGTTGTCCTTTTTTAGTTGATTTAGCTTTCCATCAACTACAGTACCAAACAATTGTTCTCCACTGAATGGTAAATTAATGATGTTGCTTTGCACTTCTGGCTTGAAGCCTGAGATTCTAAGCCATGTGTTCCTCCTTTCCGTTATGCCAATCATCATGTGTCTGCTAGACGTTTCAGCAGCATCAAGGGCTGATTTTAAACATGTATTTGCAATGTTTGTACCCTCTTCCACCAGGTGGCTAGCTCTTTTCTGGAATTGTACTGGTAGTTTTTGCAACAATTCGCCTACCTCCTCCTAATGTTGGTACGCATGCCTGTTCAAAAATGCATTTGAATTTGCAATGCGCCACTGATTAGCTGCACTTCTCTACAACGTCCTTCCTATGAGGTTCATCCTCTTGCTTTCCTTGCCTGGAGGTGGTCCCACTGTAGTCAGTACATTTGCTCTCTTTCTTGCTGTTCAGGCAATGATAGAGTCAGCTGGCACGGATCCCCTGATGTATATAGAGTCTTTAAAGGGGTGTTTATACTTCTTCTCTGCCCTTGGTGTTATAGCCTTGCATGTAGAAGGCTCTCTGAATGCCTCATTCCCTTGGTCCAAGACACTGGGCAGCATTGGTAGGAATTGATTCCTAGATTGTGCAGGTATCAGGGTCTCTAATAAAAAATAGGACTGAGGTTTTTCTTCCTCTAGCTGAACCCCATAAGTTTCTGCAGCCTTTTTAAGCACCTGATTATACATGCCAATGTCATCTGGGGGTGATGGTGGCTAAGGATATGATTCCACAGCCTCCTCAAGTTATTCGGCATAGAGATCTTGCCATTGGAGTTCTTGATTCTCCGAATTCGCCGATTCAGCGTATGCTTGTTCGTCTTCCTCGACGTCTATCCCGAAGAAATATGAACTTTCTTCTTCGATCTGTTCGGGGGTTCTTGGTGGTATTGGTTCTTCAGCAACCCTTTCGGCTTCCGTTTCCCTTATTTTCGGCGGTATCTTGAATTGCTTTAAGCTTCTGTCCAAGTCTTTTTTGCGTTGAAGGTTATTCAGCATTTCGGCTCCGAGCCTTCGTCTTTTTTTCTCAATCTGAGCCGCGTGTGTTTCGGCATCGAGATTTTCTGCTTTCTGTTTTTCGGCTGACTGCGCTGAACGGGTCGTCGAGATTTGTTTCGGTCTCTCTTTCTTCTACGCCGAGGCATCCTTTTCCAGACTTTCTTTCGACGTCTTTGTTTTCTCTAGGACCTTTGCCGTTCCGGAGTCCATATCCAAGGATCCTGCGGTCTGTTTTTGTTTGGATACACCTACGATCGCCGAGTGCTTCGACGCCAAGGATGCCTTTGGAGGTCTAGAGTCTGATTTTCGAGACTCTTCTAGTTTTTTCGAAGTCTTCTTCTCGACTTCCACGACTAAGACTTCTCTTTCCTCGTCGCCTTCTGGTCCTTCGGCGACATTATATTCCTCCTCACTGGAGAGGCCCAGGTCTCGCAGCGATGGCGGTGTTCCTTGGCCTTGCATGTTGTATATGGCTCATCGCTGCCTTTCTTCTACCCTCAACGTCAGGTTACAGACTGGGTGCTGAGACTTGAGAGCATATTTGTGGTGGCAGTTCTTACAAAACTTGAATGGAGTCTTGTCCATTACCGCGACTAGGGAGCCCCCTGCATGCGCATTCTCTGATAGTCGACGAAGTTCTCGATTTCTTCCCTTTGTCGAACTGCGCTCGTCTTAAATTTGAAGTTGAAAGTGGAAGACCCCGTTCTACCAATTTTCTTGGATTCTTCTCTCGGATTTTCCAGGATTCTTCTCTCCGATCTTGGGAGGTTCTCCGTATTAATCCAGACCCAACGGCAGAAAAAAAGAATCTGAAACCCGTCGACGTCACAGAAGGGTACCAAATGGTACTACGTCGTCGTCAAGTTACTTACCTTCGATAATGCTCTTTCTGCTGGATATTCTATCTGACTGCAGATTACTCACTGCCATCGGGCCTCCCCAATATATGAAGGTGGTATCTATTCTAAGCAGAGTGCTTCTCTCCTTGGAATAGATACCAAAGAAGTACCTCCCCAGGGTGGATGGTCTGTAGAGTGGACTCAAACCAACAAGTCTTGCAGAACCGAGAAGGATAAGTGTCCTTCCTACAGACCTGGCTGTCACTGCAGCAATACTTCATTAATGTATGCACCCACGCCCACCTTGAAGGCTGGCAGATAACTAGGACAGGCACCTCTCAAGCCAACCAGTGGTAGTGGCTTTGACCCCAGTAGAACGGGCTTTCAGACTTTCCGGAGGCTAATTCTTGCCCAGCATGTAGCAGATCTTAATGCAGAGCTTTATCCACATCACCAGGTCCTATTCTGCCCATCATTCCATTTATTTGCTCCACAGAACCTCACAAAAAGTTGATCAACCACAAGATGATACATGTGAAAGTGTAAAGACCTTTTGGTGTCAAACCAATGAAGCCACTCCTCCTCTTTCAAGGAGTGAGGAGAATCAAAGAGTGTTGGCAGAGTGATGGATTGACCAACGCAGAACAGAGTAATGACTTTTGGTAGAAAAGCAGCCAGAGTCTTTAACACCAATTTGCCCAGAACAATGTGGTGTTCGGCGGGCTGCATAGACTGTGCTTGAAGTTCACTCACGCAATCAGCTAACGTCATCAGAATGAGGAAGACAGTTAAGGTTAGGCAAGGCAGCAAACAACTATTTATAGCCTAGAAGAACCAACTAATAATATAATGTACACTACAGTGCCTTGCTGGGCTAAAGGCAAAACAAATAAAAGGACATCCGACACCTTTGCCTTTTAGGGGTCGATGTCCTCCAGTTACAAATTTTTTCCAGCGTCCGGCATAAACTGAGTTTGTGGAGGTGTTTGTGGAGGTGTATCTGGCAGTGGGTATGAAATCCACTTCTTCAGGCAGCAAATCGAATGCAATCAACTGCTGCCACTCAACCTCCATGCATGGAGATGTAGGTTGTGAAGATTTGGGTGGAGGACCCTGCCCTGTTGCTGAGACAGAAAGTATTCACAAAATGGCAGCCTGATCAGAGGACAGATGCTCATGCCCAAGGGATCTGGGTACCACACTGATCCAAACCGGAGCTATTAAGATGACTTTGGCCCGGTGGTTCCTGATCTTTTTCAGAACTCGGGGCAGGTGAGATAGTGGTGCGAAGGCGTATAGGACTCCCTTGTTCCATTCCAGCCAGGATACATCTCCTAACTAGTGTTCTTGAGAAAACTTAAAAATGCAAAATAGTTGACACTGCACATTAGCTGGTGGTGGACAGAACTACCCAGGGTTCGTTCTCATTGGTGGAAGGCACCATGCACCATCTGAGGACATAGACACCTCTGTCGATCTGCCAGATATCTGCTTAGTTTGTTAGCTCAGGCGTTTAAGGACCCTGCTAGGTGGTTGGCAACCAGAAAGATGCCCTAATGCTTCAGCCACCTACAGAGACACCAAGTCTCCTTGCACAGGACCTTAGGATGCCACTACGTTCTCCTTGTTGCAGTACCAGAAGGCAGGGGTATTTTCTTTGAAAACCTACACCAGCTTCCCCTTGGTGGATGGCAGGAAAGCCTTCAGCAAAATATGAATGGTCCACAGCTCCAGCAGACTGATGTGGAGCTAGCCTGCCACTGTAGATCAGAGTCCTCTGATCTCCATTGCCCCCAGATGACCTCCCAATTCAGCAGTGCTGTGTCCGTCATCACTGTCAGCCCTGGGTAGGTGAAGCAGAGGATCCTGCCACTGAACAAACTGCAGTCGATCAGCTAGCCCTGCAGATATGAGCTTTCTCCTCTGAGACTTTGATAGAATTTGAAAAGCTGTCTGGATGCTGGGTCTACTGAAACTACAGATTGTGCTGCAGAGCATGTTTCTGCCACCTATTGTAGCTTGCCAGGAGGATGCACGTGGCTAAGAGACCAAGGAGGTATATGAAAATACATGTTCTTAAGGTGCAAGCACACTATACAGTCATCCACGTCTAGAGCAGATCTGGGCCAGTGTGACTATTTTGAATTTGTTCTCCTGCAAGAAAGCAATCAGATGTCGAAGGTCTGAGGGCCCCCATCCTTTTCCTGGGAAAAGGAAATAGCGAGAGTAGCAACTCTGTCTTTCTCAGAGTCCAGTATCCGCTCTATGGCACTTTGAACAGTATCAGGCATACCCCCTGTAGCAGGTTGGACAGATACTCTTTACAAAATGTGTTCTGGTGTGGGAGGGATATTGGGTGGGAAGAGAGAAAAGGCAGGACATGGCATTTTTGCCAGACCCCATTTGCTGGATGTGATGGATTGTCAACCTGGAAAGAAGGGCTGGAACCTATCTCCCACTGCATGGGTATGTCCTGTCCAGCTGAAGACAAACTAAAGTGTTTTTTTGGCCATTGTAACAGGAGTGGGGCTGGTGAGGGGGAAGGGGGAGCAGTAAGACTGGTGCCCTTGCTGGCCTGCCTGTTGGCCGCTACATCTGCGTCCTTCAAAGGACTGATTTGTCTGCTGGACCACTGGCTGGGAAGGCTGTCTCTCCCTATACACCAGTCATCTGGAATAGCCCCTAAATGTACACTAGTGCGGAAAATTTTTTGGCAGGGGTCAACAGCCCTGAGGAATGTGTTGCAGCTTGCTGTCTTTAAAGCTTTCAAAAAAGAGGGCCTACATTCTCTCTGAAGAGGTGAGACCCACTACAGTACCATGCTGGATGCGCCTACACCACCCAATATGGCCGCCATCCAGCCCTCAGTCACTACAAATACAAAACACACACAGCCGGGGCTTCCAATATGGTCACCGAATATTCCCCAGCTGTATCGACCAACTACGTACCAGCCGCGCAGGAAAACCGGGTTGAGGCCACGATCAACATAAAAGAGGGACTAACGACATCCTACATCATCGGAGATGGACCAGCAAGTGAGTTACATGTGTGAGACGGCTACCGTAGTGCAGAGATGGCGGAAAGCAAGGATCGAGGGAAGAAACTTCCTTCAGGAGAGGAACGGGAACCGGTAACCGAGCAGAACCTGGAAGGCAACATCGGACCAGATGGAGAGGGAGACCGCTTTTGCAGCACCGCCTTTAAGTCCAGCTGACCCAGAGTAGGAAATGACGCTGTGACCCCTGAAGCCACGAGTCAGGAGGGCCGTGGTACCAGACAAGTCCTGTCGCCCTGCGTGGGCTTATTTGAAAGGTGAGGGGTGTGCTGAACCACCTTCACGAGTGGGAAACACTGAACCCTGAGCACTTGGTGGTGGGCACATTGCACGGAGCACAAAAAAGAGCTTGACACTATAAAGCCTACTGATGTAATGTCTTATGTTTGTGTTCAAGGTCCACTACGCCATCACCTGAGGGGTGATACGGATGGCCTGAGAACGGTTACCTTCAGGGACAATCCAGTATAAGAAATCCGAAAGGAAAAATTAAGGAATGAAATGGTGCTTTTTGTTTGGACAAGTCCCCAAATAGTGACTGTAGTTCTGTAATAAAGTTCCTACACTTTCCAAGAAAAGCCTGTGAGTGTGTCCTTCTGACAACTGGGCAACAGACCACACCCATCAAACAGCCTCTCCCTTTGAAGCTGTGGACAAGTAGGTCTCTGAAGGACAACACTGGAACTGGCTGCAGGCAATCTGAAGTATTCAGACCTGTGCAGATAACATACTTGGCCATCATGTATCATTTGCTCCAAGAGGCCCTAAGATCCTCCGAGTCAAGAGCTCACTTTCCATTTCACAAAGAGCATGTGTTTAGTGGCCCAATAGAGACTTTATTAATAGAGTACAGTACCAAAACTGTTTGAAGAAAGCATAACTTTGCCAAAAGCATGAATCCTTTTGGATTCTCTAACCAGGAATGGTTGTAAATGAGTTAGGATTCACCTTTCTGGTCGAGTCCTGCACAATAAGGTTCTCTGGAGTGTGGTGCTTGGTGAGAAAATCTGGGTCACCAGGAGCCGGTCTATGACATTTGGCCACCTGCTTGTCCACAGGTAGGCAAGAAAATGGTTTAGATCAGGTAGCCAGCAGAGTATCTGTCAGGGCATCATTAAAAGGAAGTAAGGGCTCATATGCTGCTGGCCGAGGATGCAGAATTTCCATCAAAACATGTTTTAGTCTCAATGGATGGCAGCTCTAATTGAAGTACCTTGGCTGCCCTAAGAACCACCAGTGCAAAGGAGTCGCTCTTCTGTTGGTGGCACATGTGGCTCTGCCGCAAGAGAGGTATGAAGACACTGGCGCTCTGTAAAACAATGTATGAGGCATCATCAGCTTAAAGAGGGGGCAGCAGGCCATCTAGTTTATCATCATCATCAATATCCTGGTGTGTTGCCCATCTCCCTCATCCATGTCTCAACATCCCTTTCCCTGGGTCCTCATCGCTATCCCCCCTGCTGCTGGTTCTCACACCTGTCTCTTATCCCTCCAAAGGCGCAATCAGCCCCCCAGTTCCCACATTTTAATTCCCCAGCCTTTCATCTCTTCCACTCTCATCTTCCTCCCCAGTTCTCCATGTTCCCTCCCCAGGTCACTGATCCCTCCCGTAGGTCTCGGGTCACTCTTTCTCGCATCAGGTTGCTCTCGTCTCTCTCATCTGAGGTCTCATATAGGTCTTTAAATATCTTTTCTGGGGCTGTATCTTTTGCTAAGGTTTTGCACCTCCTCCAAAGCTGGCAATAAGATCTGCTCCTTGTAGCACGGTGCTGCCCTTCAACACCAGACAATGTTGGCAGACTCAATCATCACCTGGCATTTCCCAGGGCCTCATCTACTGAAGAATGCTTAAAGGGAAAAAGCCATTGCTTTCAGCTATTTATGTAGGATTTTCATCAAGTGCCAACTTGCAGCCTGCGGCTATTCCAGAGCCTGAAAGGAAGAAGCGCTTGCAGCGCCATAGGAAGGAGGGCAGAGTCCACAGCATATTTGTCACAACAAATAAGAAATAAATACACACTGTTCCTGCTGAGGGCAAAGATCAGAGAAATGCCAGTCCAAGGAGTGCAAGAAGGTGCCTGTGAACAGCAGGGAAGGAGCGAAGCAATGAACAGCAGAACATTTCACAGTAACTCCTCTGTGATGCTACGATGAAAAGCAACGCCGTTCAGTTCTGGGAAAGGTACAACGGTACTTACTGAAACAGTGGAGCTGGGAGTGTTGGTTCCATATCCAGATGAGGGAAGAGACGCCAAGGACCAGCGCCGCCCATCCGTCCTGTGAAGAAGGTAAAACGCCCATCACTTGGAGGCAGTACGACTGAGACTACATCTGATTTTTATTCTACACAAGCTACTGCTTCCAGCTCAAATTCATGTTAGAGAAACATATTTCAGAATTCGTAGCTCTTGGGCAGGGGTGCCCAACGTAGGTCCCACAATGAACCTAAATGTTACTCACTCGTATCATTAGCGGTTATCCAGAATCTAGCCTGAAAGCGACCCTCCTGGACGTACGCTGGGCACCCTTGTTTTAGAGCAAGCAGAAGCCAAGGCAGTGAAACCTTTGAAAACAGAATCTTCCATAGATGAAGACAGTAACTATACAACGACATTAACTCACAAAATGATGTTCTTTTTAAGGGCTTTTGGGGGTGAGAAGGGTCCTTGTTTGTGTTTATGTGTTATTAAGACAGATCCCTTTGAAGCACTACATTTTCAAAACCTCATTAACATGAATAAAAAAAAATTTAAAAAACGAATCAAAGAAACTGCGTCAATTGAATGCAAAAGACAGAGGCAAATTTGCTTTCCTCGTCACTTTTTCACTTATCATACAAGGTTATTAAGGTGTAAGAATATCGTGTTTTGTCTTCTCCAAACAGTAACACATGAACCTCATTGCATATTCCTCACAGTGACAAAACTGCACTTTGGCCCCCAGAGCATCAAAGGCAAGATACCCAAAAGGGGCAGATTAAAACAGTCAAGACAATGTATTTTACTCAATGAGGCCAGCGCTAATAAACTCAGTGAATGAGGAGGTGCCACAGACAGCCGCACAGACATACACTGGAACTTCCATTTAATGTCTTCTTGACTCACTTGCCTAGATTACGAGTGGGCATCATGATGTCCGGAGCGCCACCAGATATGTAAAAATGGACATCCCTCTCCCCCATAAAACCTTTAAAAACTGCAATATTTTCTCCTTACTGACCCTTTATTGGTTATAAGATATCTGGGAGGAGACGTAGCTTATCCAAAGTTGGCCAACACCAGTTGCGAGCCTCCATCTTGAATTCCCTACGCTCTCTTTGTATCACCTTAAGTGGATGCTTTGCAACACTGACACGTGTTCAGGTCCCTTCATATACCATTCATGGGATGGGGGTGTGGTTAGTTTTCTCAAAGTTTACTGGCTATGTAGAAACCTTCCTTGTTACACCTAAGAACAAACCAGATGTCACTGACTCCTTTTAAAGACATGCCCTGCTACCGTAGATGGACACAAACCAATGCCACAACAATAACCCGCCTCGATAGACAAGATAACCCAATCTCAGACAATGCCACACAGACTTACAACTATGTCATATTTGGTGACAATATCCGCATCCAGACTAGGGGTGACCACAATGCAAACAAGAACACTCCCGCAGAAGGAGATATAACTGTGTAATTATTTCAATGCCACATGCGACTTAAGGCTGTTAACCGGACCAGGTGACATCAACGGTGTCCGAACAATGTGGGCTGCAGGGAACTCCAAATAACTAAATTCATTCCACCCAATTACTCTCTTCACAGGCCTCCTTTCCCAGACTCTTCACAGGCCTCCTTTCCCAGACTCTTCACAGGCCTCCTTTCCCAGACGCAACGAATTAACACACAGCAACAATTATTGCATAGGGAATTAAGACGTTGCTATTGGTGAAAGACATCAGCATAAACAATGGGATTCATTCATCCATCTATAGCATAAACACAGATTTAATTATCATGTTGCCTGAGTAAAAGCCACTTTGAGAAAGGCTACTGGTCTTTGTCTGGGGCGTGCTAATGCACTAACTCTGAAACACATTTAACTATGTCGTCTATACGGCTATCCTCTGGTCTAGGTACTACAAACTACATTTCTTGGTGTTCCAGAAAGCAACAAACCACATCAGTTGCTACTCCACCGAGTACAGCAATTACAGCCAAATCATGCAAAATAGCAGCGTGAGCTTGAACTCGGCTTAAATTATAAAGATTTCGAGAACTGATTTTATAAACCAGAGGTACAGCCAGAAAATTGTACACATCCTAATCCACCGGCCGAAAGCATTGCCATGGCACCCTAAGAAAATGCAGAGAAAAAGATAAACACAAGCTCATCATGGACGACAGAAGCAGCCAACAGACCTGGAAAGCTGTACCATGGTCACGTCCTTCAAAGCTCGATTAAATACATCACAGCCCACATCACATACAGCGCGCATCTGCCATCCAGTCATCTACTGTAGGGCTTCCAACAGCCGTGGAGACAATAATGAAACCCACCAACACGCACTACACACAGCATCCAATGTAACACATTGCACATATAACATACATCCAGCTGAGAACAATATAACAACGATTCCAAAGTTGCCACTTACCAAGATACACCTCACACAAACATTCCAAAGGACACAGAGAACACCTTCCACAATTCCAACACAGAACAGTATGCAATATATTTCCCTACCATGATGCTCCTAACAGCCCCTGCCATCAATGTGGGGCGCACACAGAAAGATACAAAATAACACACATATCCACCCATACAACTGCAAGTGAAAGACAACAACAGCTAGTTATTATGGAAATATGACTCACAAAGACAGCAAAACGAGGTAAAACATCACACTGACTTCACTACACTCAACTGCCATCATTCCAAGGAAGTGAAGGATATAAGAGTGGCATTTGACATCTTTGAGAATGCTTTCACCAGGTAAGTGCACTCTCTTTCTAGGGAATGGCCGCTACCCAGAGGAGCAACAGACCCTCCTTAGCATGAGCTTCATGGCTGCCACTGTGACCTTCTTAGGCTGGAAGCCAGAGGTCATCTGCCTTCAACCAGGCTCCATCTCTCCAGTGGTTGCTGGCCCAGACCTACCTGGACAACTGCGTGCAGCCTCATATTAAATTTCAAATGAAGCCAAACTCATTTTCCACCTATTGTGGGAAAGGTACAATTTACATTTTGAGTACAGAACTGATGGTTGATTTTGATGCACCTGCACACTTTTGTATGAATACTTTTACTAATGGTTGGTGTTTTATTGGTCACTGGTTTTGAGTTTGCATTTTTGCAATCTGTGTCCTTTCAGCTTCTTTAAATGCGACCTCTTCTAGTATTTTGTGCCCTTTTCCCAGACAGATGTCTGGAGTTGGAAGTAAATTTGGTTGCATTTTATTTAAAGCTTAGACCTTAGTTACCACATTGATGGCATAAACATGAACAGCAATGAACAGGTCGTAAAACTAGGCAGCACCTCATTGACTTTGTTTCAGCAGCAACCTGCAAGTCAAGTGCTTGGGACGACCATCAAGCAGGTTCTTACCACCAAGTTGTGTGATGACCTGCATGCTGTTGAACAGTCCAGTTCATTAATGTGTTGAAGGCACAATAGCTGTACTTAACAACACAAAAGTGACCGCCTGTCAATGGGGCTTCACAACACATACACTTGCGCTACTCCAATATCGTGTAGGCCAGGATGGCAGTAACAAAACCTACAGCTCCCAGTCAGTCATCAATAAGTTTACTGGGATGACAGGACAAGTGTAGATGGAGCCTCTAACGGCTGGGACAAAGTGTTTGCTCTGGGAGGGACCATCGCTTTCAATCTGCCCTAAGCCGATACTGAACATCTCTCCACAATAAGCCACCTTTGAGATGCTGTCCTAACTGGTCCCTTCTCTGAAAACGCTCTCCTCCTTCTATCCACCATGCCTACGCCCACTCTGAATTGTTTGTACAAAACTGAAAGCTCATTTGTCCTCTTTGGCTTGTTCTCCCCTCCGCCCGCTAGATCTCCTGCCCCGGGGCGGTGGTGCTAGTTTTCACTCTCTGACATCCTTAATGAAGCCTTGTACATTACCTTTGCTTCAGGGGGTCGTGGAATAACTGTTAAGGAAACAAATGACCTCAAAATATGAATTTATGCGCCCAGAGGCATCACCTGTAAAGCTCACCGCAGACTACAGATGTGGATTTTTCTGGCCCGTGACATCCCAATAATTTATTTGCCAGGGGAGTTTTTGTGGTCTCTAGCAAGCTCCACTCAATCCCAGACCCACCATTCATCAGTCAGACGGCTAGGCGGCGTATTTTTGGCACATACAGCCATCAGACAGAAGCAGGCGAGAGGAGCCCACAGGCTAGCAACAATGTATATGTATCTTTAGACCCGTTACCTGTCGGCTCGGTGTCCATGGCTGCATGGAAAGCATAAAAAAAAATACCAAATTTAAAATAACACAAATCACTGCAGACTTTTGGTATAAAGAGCAACTATTTGAGGTCTGATCACATAATTCTTCTGCGAAGGCCACTTTTTACTCGCTGCTGGAACAAAATGACTACCATGAATTACGCCGCACTGCTGGGCATTACCGCATCATGCTCATAGTGGCCGCAGAGGTAAATATGCACATTATTCAGATGTTCTGCAACACGCTGCCTTACTTCTACAGTCGCCGATGGAGACTCTGAAGGGATTCTAGTTTGAATTGTACACAGAGCAGTGGCAGTATCGTTACTCAACGAAAACATCCTGTTGTGCTGGTAGACTCTACTAATTGCTAGACAGTGCACATGCGACATTCACAGGAGGCATCTCGCTGGGATGTGAAAACTAACAAGGCAGGACATAATAGGGAGCGAGGGCGAATCCACCTACGAAGAAGCAGCAGCGACACAAACTACTATTCACACTCATTGTTTGTTTCTGAGGAATCATGCCCTTTCTTAGGTATTTGATTAATTGATGCCTTTAAATTTGTAGGAAACTGTATCAGCTAATGGATCTTGCACCCGAGCTAACAACCAGGGGCACTGGCCTCCTACAGCAACTGGCTGTGGAAGGCCAGTGCCCCTAAAGTATGTATATATATTGTATAGTGTGCGACGCGAGCTATAAAGCAACAGAGTTCTTCAAGAGATGAGTAACACAATGGTGTACGAAAACCAACAGATGTGGAATTAAAGCAATGACCAAGGATGGGCTTACAGTGGGCAAGGGAGCATGGAGAGACGGGTATACCGGGGAGGGATGGCAGGGAATGGGGACGGGGCGCCTCCAGAGCACACTGCCTGTATTGATCATCTGTGACAGGGACATGGGAGCTGTAACTTTGGGAGGACCTTAGCTCTCACATTTCTTATGTTAAGGGCTTCTTCATGGCCCCAGACATGTAGCATCGTGATATTGTCAATCCCCCTGTCTCATCTTTGTTACTTCCAGCATTGCAGTGGTGCCGCTCAGACCCTGCTTTATTATATACGTGTGTGTGTGTGTGTGTGTGTGTGTACGTATGTATATGTGTGTGTGTGTATGTATGTATATGTATATATATAAAAAAAATTGTGTGAATTAATAGTATATAAGTGCAGTTCTTAAATAACCATTACATTTTAATCACAAAGTGAGCAAATGAGAGGTAAGTACCAACGCACGTCCACTCTAGGTTTACACATTTGTTCACAATAGGTACATGGGCTAAAAATTGAGAATTACACTATTGTGTAATCACGGACCTCACCACAGTATAATTATGAGAAGACACCTCACACACAGTTCATGACACGGCAGAGAGCAGCGCTGTTCTCTTGACGAATGTGTGACTACAGGGAAGTGCTACCACACTTGTGCCGATTAAGTAGGAACAGAAACTAGAACAGGATAACTTATATCCATGAAAAATTCAGGTACGATAGCCGCCTAATGCCTTAATAAAATTGCATGAAATCTCCTGAGGAATTTGGAAAGATTTTGAGAGTCCTGAAGGAAGCTAGTGACCTTTTTTGAGCTATGAAAGTGGCTGAAACATGTCGGCAATCTGCAATGGATGCTGAAAGATTTTTACCAAACATCCAAGACTTCATTTTTAACCATGGCTAGGTTACTCGCTAAATAAAAGATATCTTGGGTATACCCTTATTCATTTTTATATTATAAGCTGGGTTCCTGCTGATGTCCAGATCTACAATATATCATGAGCTCTACAGAAAGGGTCAAGCCTGTTCAAGTGGAAAGCAATCCTACTTGCTGTGCAAGAAGGCACCCATGATGAAGTAAGCCACTTTAAACTGTGGGTGAGGGGGTCTTCTAATTTTTTCAGCTTACTGTGGTGAGGCAAGTGACTACAGGATGTGACAATTCAGGAATTCTAGCCCATGCAGTTATCATGGATAAGAATTGCTAGACCATTTCATTGTTCTAAACTGAAACTATGGAATAGAGTGTAGCCAGAGTAATTTCCTGTGATTCTGACTTAGTCAAGAATTTTTAGAAATCAGTTTTGGACATGTGAGGCCCTTCAAGTAGCTGCTGTATGCCCGACCTGGTTCCAAGCTCAGGATGAAACACACCTGTGAATGGTTGTGCGACCATTCATACGTGCAGGGCTGGCTTTAGCGCTGCTGGATCCCAGTGCGACAATCCACCCCCTCCCCCAAAAAAACCTTACTGTCTACGAATTCCCTCACTACCACGCTCCATCGGTGCCCCTCTTCTCTCCATGGTCCCCCTCTCACATGCGTTTCATTTATTTTATAGTGCTACTCATGCCAGTGTAGGGTGTCGGAGCACTTTACATCACACACATTATACAGAGCCAGTGAATCATGTGTGTGCAAATAAGTCTATAGGAAATGTCACAAGACAATAAGGATTAAAAGGTGTAGGAGTCACATGTCACCGATGCTAGTAGGCAGTATATTTTAAGAGTTTTTTTTGTCTGGAGAAGCACAAACTCAGGATTTTAAACGAACGTACCACAGTGGCTGGCTTTACTAACTAGAATGTATTTCTACCCAAACTAACTCTTTTTAGCAACATTAGGATAATGAAAGACTGAAGGAAAAAAACAATGCTCTAATACCTAGGGCCACTGGATTTATGCAATTAAGAGCCATTATGTTTGTCGCATAGTTATAGATTTGCGGCATCTGCCATATAATCCATCATCCGCTGTACAATCTGCACGTTAGCAACAAAACAAATTTGTTTCTAGCTCAAATGGCCCAAAAGTTACTAAAAATGCACCAACACGTGTTGCAGCACAGTGGAAGTCCCTCTGCCAAAGTTGAATTGTCGCCTTTGTTGCTTATTGCTATGTTTGGGTGTTAAAATGGTACTAATGAGGTGTAACCAATGCCCAGACAGTGTCAACACGTTTAAAAATGTCAAAATAATAAAGTAATATCACAAAATGTGCTGCATTACGCCGTATAATTAGCCTCATCTTGCTGCATAATTCACTCAACTCTGCCACATAGTTCGCCCTGCCTCATGATTCCAGTGGCTCTGCCCATACCATGCAGTTAGCATGCAGCCCTTCGATGACAGTTCAAAGCTCATTGTGCCATATTAGGGATGTAACTTATGAACTGCAAGCAACAAAGGGATATCTGTGATAAGCAGTAACTTTAAGCAACCTACATAAAATACAGTTCAGTGATGTGAGTGGTACATGTTCTTTACAGCAGGCACATTAACCTTCTGTGCTACTTTATCATAAGTGGAAACTGCCAGTAGACAAAACTCCGCTCTCTGTCCAGCAGGAGCATTAATCACCGGAGTTATCTTGACATTTTTATTATTGCTTGAAAACTTGAAACACAAGGAACTCTGCAGCAGGTGCTTTTTAAACCTGTGTTATTCTAAACATGGCGTCCCCCCCCACTCCCCCGAGGTCAGCGCCAGGTGCGGCTGCACCAGTCGCACTGCCTTAGAACCGGCCCGCATACGTGGTAGTGCTGAATTTGGACTGGACTATCCGTTTTTAGGCACAACCAAGATTAATTTGATTTTTTGTTGGTGCCTTGTCTTTAATAACACTGACAAGCCCTGAAAGAAATGGAACAGAATGGACTCGGCATAATTGGTTGTTCACACTGATTCAAACATTTTCATCCATTGCACTCGTGCGGTCTCAGTGAGTTAGAGTAAGTCGTGGGGTCTCAAGCTGGAGCTGCACTGAGGATTAAAACTGCTCCCCTCGAGAGGGTTCAACTAGACGAAAACACATGTAGGGTTGTTTGGATTTCTGGTCAAAGGGTGCATATGCCGGGGTATAGCAATCTGTGCAGCATATGCAATAGCATCAGGGACTAGTGGACGAGGGGTCCACTGAACCCCAATTATGGCTGTCCTTTTCTACCTATCCGGGAAGCAAAGGGACAATTTCCCTTGCTTGAATTTGTGCCAACTGCTAAGCTGTGAACTCGGCTAACATGCTGGGGACAAACATCTCCTTTAGAGCAAGGCCAAAACTGATTTGCATATGGTTGGTTCTTGTCTGTAATTACAGTGAACAGCTAAAACAATGAAATACAATATGTTCTGAATAACTACAAGTGATTCAGATGTCCACCTATTTCATGCTCTGTCTACTACGTGGGGCAAAATATATAGATCTCCAGAATTAAATAAGCATTGGTAGAGCCAATCTTTCTTAACTTGCCAATGCTCTTAGCTCGATACTACTAGTTTGGCCAGTAGTGGATGCCTTTACAATTGTGACAAAATAACCATACACAACAGTGACGGATGGAATGCTTGAATTGATCTCAGCCATTGGTAATCACTCGGAGACGAATCCCAATATATCGTTATTCTACACACCATGCCACTTCAGTTTGGACCCAGCTATATGCAAATCAGTCTTGACCCTGCTCCAATAGGAATAGTGGAACCCGAACTGCCAAGCCAGGTCTTCCCTGAACCGGTAAACAGGCAACCTAGGATCTGTTTTGCCTTAGTTATGGGCTCATCAGTCCGGTACAGATTGGTTCCAGTGACAGTGTGCACGGGACCCACATCTGGGCACATCTCGTCCCACTTAGGGTGACAAAAGTAGTATATAAAACAGTGATAGATGGAATGTTTGAATTAATTTCAGCCACTGGTAATCACTCAGGGCCGCATCCCCATCCATCTACTGTTCGGGCTGCACTGTTCAGATTGGAGCAGGGTCAAGATTGATTTGCACATAGCTGGGTCCAAACTGAGGTGGCATGGTGTGCAAAATAACGATGGATTGGGAAGCAGCCTGAGTAATTACCAGTGGCTGAGATTAATTAAATCATTCCATCCATCCATATATGCAAATCAGTCTTAACCCTGCTCCAATAGGAAGCATTAATAGTTTTTTAACGAAAATTGAAGTAAAAAAAAACATTTTATTTTTATTGAAATGCCAGTCTGGTCGACTCAGCCAATTTCGCTATTACAACACTATCAAGCACAGACGGCACATTTAAGTAAGTTCCTCGAATCGCCTGTAGAGGGCGAGCTCTTTCTGAGTCGATGAGAAGAATTGTTCGCCCGTTCAACTCGACACGTTAGTTAATATCAGTCTTTACAATATGACGGGTCCTTTAATGATCTGAGGGGGCACAGTGTTTTTTGAGGCTACGCCGCCCAAACTTTGTGGCTTTTGAAAATCTTTTCCTTGTGACATTCCCAGTATTTTCCTTGTGAGCTATTTTCTTAGTTATCTGAATTAGAGCTCTGTGCGATCTAGAAATGCATCTTAACCAAACTGGTATTTACCAATCCAAAAAACTGGAGAGTTGTAATTTTTTTTTTTTAGATTGGACTAATAAATACAGGTCCGACTTTAGCGCAGGTGGTGCCCGGTGCGACAATCTTTTTTGGCACCCCCCTCACCCCCATATGACTTTCTCCTAGGATTCCATCAC